>NC_143013.1:12075459-12392487 GCF_055824585.1 Amblyomma mixtum
GCGTGTATGTGAATACAACTCTCCCTACAGCTTCAGCAGCCAACGCCAAGCGCGCGGGACTTCCTCTCACTGGTGAGCGAAAGCTCCATCGCAGGAGCAGCGACACAGACCAAAGGAACGATCGTGAATAACATACACGTAACGGCCTGCGTTTCAGGGTTACGTAAGCTTCGCCAGCTCCTCTTCAATTTACGCGGTGGTGGCGGCCGGTTGCGAATAAATAGCAAAAAACACTTCAACTACTCAGGGCGTCTTCGCTCCTGACGTGTAGATGTTTCCCGTTATGTCTCGCGGTAAGCTGGCCGCGAATGAAAGGCTCGCTGCAAAGAAAAAAAGAAAGGCTCCGATATTTAGCCTTTTTCGATGTGGACGCGTGGAGGCATGCCCTCTCCTGCGGTACTATCGTGGTTGGGTTTTCAGCTGCGCCGCGATATACACAGGAGAGTAACGGTGAAATTGTTCCCCAAGAATCGTGGACAGCGCCTGCGATCTTTTGTTAGCAAGAGTGGTGGGGGAGGGGGGAAGGATGGGGGGTGAGGTTAGAAGCTCGGTAATGCTGTAAAGCGGGCGCGAGGGCCGGCGCGTCTCGGTATGATGCTATGGGACCAACCAATGCCAAAACCGCCGAGGAGTGAGAGAGGAGAACCGGCAGTAACGTTACGCCTCCCTACCCACGGAGAGCGCACTGCGGCAGCGGCTGTTTCTGGCATAGGGCCAGTTCTTTCGACAACTTAGGCCGTCGGTGGTTTACTCTGCGCACTCTGCTGTCGGGCTTGAACGAGATATCCCCGAAAGACGAAGTCCAGCAGCTACGATGTGGCTTCCTTCCCGTGTGGCGGCGAGGTCGTTCGCGCAAGTTCGCTGTCGTCCAGTGCAATGGCAGCGAGGCGAAGTCTTGCGGCTTCACAAAATCGCGGTTGCGTTGGACCCAGGTCCTGTTGGCGCAGGAAGGATGCAATGATAGAGGATACTGTCACCGGCCGAAATGGCGGACACAACGGGCCTGATGTGAGAAAATCCGCCTGTTGCACTAGGGACTCTGGACACAAGCTTGAACGGGAGACGCCTGACAGACGAAGGCAGGTGCCCCAGTGGCGGCGAGGTCGCTAGCATGCACCAGTTCGCAACTCACAGCGAGGCAAGTCCTCTTGCCGCGAAGACCATGCCTGTTGCACGGGGCGCACAAGGTCAGCAATGCGGTGAAGCAGGCTCCACTGCCGGCGAGCATAGGAAAAATGTCACGTTACAGGAAACCGTCTCCGGCCTCCGTCGTGAAGAGGGTGGGCTCGAGGGGAGCGCAAAATTAAACCCGCAATATGGTAAACCTAACACTTGGAATAATGCGGTGGCCGAGCTCAGGATGCAAGTGCATCGCAGCTCGTAAGGGGCCGTTACATAAGGACGCACCAGGGTGCAGAGACCGGCTCCGTCATAGCGGTGAATGGACGCGACCGCAAACCCGATTACGTCGTGGTATACGTATGGTGCCTCTGTGATAACAAACGCAGCGCTAAGCAGCATTCGGCGGCGGGCGCCGTCCAACTGCGCCGGAAGTCGAAGTCCACGCTGGCGGTCGGGCACCGCTCACGTGGAGTTCGGAACTCCGCACCAGGCGTAAATTCGGCCCGCCACCAACACCTACAGTCCGACGCACGCAGCGGCGGAGCATGGAGGAGTGCGAGCATAGAACGTTCTACCCGCCATCTGTCGTGGATACGCAAAGCCGCCCTGCCTCGACGAGAGGAGGAACCTGTCAGCGCCGGCGGCGCGGCACGCAGGCAATGCAACCGGCTCCATTCAACGCCGGGCGCCGTCCAACTGCGCCGGACGTCGAAAACTACGCTGGCGGTCGGGCGCCGCTCACGTAGAGTTCGACTCCGCACAAGGCGAATTCGGCCCGCCACCAACACCTACAGTCTGACGCACGCAGGGGCTGCGCATGGAGGAGTGCGAGCATAGAACCGTCTACCCGCCATCTGTCGTGGATACGCAAAGCCGCCCTGCCTCGACGAGAGGAGGAACCTCTCAGCGCCGGCGGCACGGCACGCAGACAATGCAACCGGCTCCATTCAACGCCGGGCACCGTCCAACTGCGCCGGACGTCGAAAACTACGCTGGCGGTCGGGCGCCGCTCACGTAGAGTTCGACTCCGCACAAGGCGAATTCGGCCCGCCACCAACACCTACAGTCCGACGCACGCAGGGGCTGCGCATGGAGGAGTGCGAGCATAGAACGTTCTACCCGCCATCTGTCGTGGATACGCAAAGCCGCCCTGCCTCGACGAGAGGAGGAACCTGTCAGCGCCGGCGGCGCGGCACGCAGACAATGCAACCGGCTCCATTCAACGCCGGGCACCGTCCAACTGCGCCGGACGTCGAAAACTACGCTGGCGGTCGGGCGCCGCTCACGTAGAGTTCGACTCCGCACAAGGCGAATTCGGCCCGCCACCAACACCTACAGTCTGACGCACGCAGGGGCTGCGCATGGAGGAGTGCGAGCATAGAACCGTCTACCCGCCATCTGTCGTGGATACGCAAAGCCGCCCTGCCTCGACGAGAGGAGGAACCTGTCAGCGCCGGCGGCGCGGCACGCAGACAATGCAACCGGCTCCATTCAACGCTGGGCACCGTCCAACTGCGCCGGACGTCGAAAACTACGCTGGCGGTCGGGCGCCGCTCACGTAGAGTTCGACTCCGCACAAGGCGAATTCGGCCCGCCACCAACACCTACAGTCCGACGCACGCAGCGGCTGCGCATGGAGGAGTGCGAGCATAGAACGTTCTACCCGCCATCTGTCGTGGATACGCAAAGCCGCCCTGCCTCGACGAGAGGAGCAACCTGTTGCAGCGCCGGCGGCGCGGCACGGAGGCAATGCAGCCGGCTCCATTCAACGCCGGGCGCCGTCCAACTGCGCCGGACGTCGAAGTCCACGCAGGCGGTCGGGCGCCACTCACGTAGAGTTCGCAACTCCGCACCAGGCGTAAATTCGACCCGCCACCAACACCTACAGTCCGACTGTTACGACGCACGCAGCGGCTGCGCATGGAGGAGTGCGTGCATTGAATGTTCGACCCGCCATCTGTTGTGGATACGCAAAGCCGCCCTGCCTCGACGAGAGGAGGAACCTGTCAGCGCCGGCGGCGCGGCACGCAGGCATGAAGCCGGCTCCATTCAACGCCGTGCGCCGTCCAACTGCGCCGGACGTCGAAAACCACGCTGGCTTTCGGGCGCCGCTCACGTAGAGTTCTCAACTCCGCACCAGGTGCAAATTCGGCCCGCCACCAAAACCTACAGTCCGACTGTTCGGACGCAAGCAGCGGCTGCGCATGGACGAGTGCGTGCATTGAATGTTCGACCCGCCATCTGTCGTGGATACGCAAAGCCGCCCAGCCTCGACGAGAGGAGGAACCAGTCAGCGCCGGCGGCGCGGCACGCAAGCAATGCAGCCGGCTCCATTCAACGCCGGGCGCAGTCCAACTGCGCCAGACGTCGAAAACCACGCTGGCTTTCGGGCGCCGCTCACGTAGACTTCGAAACTCCGCACCAAGCACAAATTCAGCACGCCACCAGCCCCTACAATCCGGCTGCTCCGACGCACGTAGCGGCTGCCCATGCAGGAGTGCGTGCGTAGAATGTTCGACAGGCCATCTTTCGAATGGAGCCGAGTGCTTTTCCAGCGGCCCGCGCCGGCACTGACAGGTTCCCCTTCTCATCGGGATGGCCGACGTTGCGAATCCGCGACAGATGGCGCATGGAACTCGCGCACGCATTCTTCCGGGGAGCAGCCGCGGCGTCGCGTCGAAACAGTCGGAGTGTACGTGCTGGTCGGGGGTCCAATTCGCGCCTTGTGCAAAGTTGTGAACTCGACGTCAGCGGCACCCGACGGCCAGCCTGCTCATCGGCGTCCGGCGCAGTTCGATAGTGCCAAATGGGGCCGGCTGCATTTCCTGCGGGCCGCGGCGGCGCTGAGAGGTTCCTCCAATCATCGGGGCTGGGTGGCTTTGCGATTGTGCGGCAGATGACGTATCGAACACCGTAGGGACGCGCTTCTCCTGGCGCAACCACAGCGTAGCGTCACCAAGCTCGGACTGTAACTACCTCTTTGTTAATAAATGCATTCTGCTACTACTACTGTAGGTGCTGGTGGCCGGCCGATTTCGCGCCTGGCGCGGAGTTGCGAACTCTACGGCAGCGGTGCGCGACCACGAGTGTGCTGTTGGCATCCGGCGCAGTTCGACGGCGACTGGCGCCAAATGCAGCCCGCTGCCTTTCCTGCGGGCCGCGCCGGCGCTGACACGTTGCTCCACTCATCGGGGCTGGGCGGTTTTGCGAATCTGGGACAGATGGCGTGTCGAACAGAGTACGGACGCGCTCCTCCAGGCGCAGCCACCGAGTCGCGTCGGCACGGTCGGACTGTAGCTAGCTCTATGTGAATAAATGTATTCTGCTACTACTACTGTAGGTGCTGGTGGCCGGCCGATTTTCCGCCTGGCGCAGTTGCGAACTCTACTGCAGCGGCGCGCGACCACGAGCGTGGTGTTTGGCATCCGGCGCAGTTAAACAGCGCCTGGCGCCAAATGCAGCCCGCTCCCTTTCCTGCGGGCCGCGCCGGCGCTGACACTTTGCTCCACTCATCGGGGCTGGGCGGCATTGCGAATCTGGGAAAGATGGCGAGTCGAACAGAGTACGGACGCGCTCCTCTAGGCGCAGCCGCTGAGTCGCGTCGGCATGGTCGGACTGTAGCTACCTCTATGTGAAAAAATGTATTCTCCTGCTACTACTGTAAGTGCTGGTGGCCGCACGATTTTGCGCCTGGCGCGGAGTTGCGAACTCTACGCCAGCGGCGCGCGACCACGAGCGTGCTGTTTGGCATCCGGCGCAGTTCGACGGCGACTGTCGCCGGATGCAACCCGCTGCATTTCCTGCGGGCCGCGCCGGCGCTGACACGTTGCTCCACTCATCGGGGCTAGGCTACGACAGATGGCGTGTCGAACATTGTACGGACGCGCTCCTCCAGACGCAGCCGCTGAGCCGCGTCGGCACTGTCGGACTGTAGCTACCTCTATGAGAATAAATGTGTTCTGCTACTACTACTGTAAGTTTTGGAGGCCGGCCGATTTGGCGCCAGGCGCGGAGTTGCGAACTCTACGCCAGCGGCGCGCTGCCACGAGAGTGCTGTATGGCATCCGGCGCAGTTCGACGGCGGCTGGCGCCGAATGCAGCCCGCTGCATTTCGTGCGGGCCCCGCCAGCGCTGACCCGTTGCTCCACTCATCGGGGCTGGGCGGCTTTGCGAATCTGCGGCAGATGTCGTGTCGAACAATGTACGGACGCGCTCCTCCAGGCGCAGCCGCTGAGTCGCGTCGGCAGGGCAGGCCTGTAGCTACCTCTATGTGAATAAATGTATTATGCTGCTACTACGGTAAGTGCTGGTTGCCGGCCTATTTTGCGCCTGGCGCGGAGTTGCGAACTCTATGCCAGCGGCACGCGACCACGAGAGTGCGGTTTGGCATCCGGCGAAGTTCGACGGCGACTGGCGCCAAATGCAGCCCGCTGCATTTCGTGCGGGCCGCGCCGGCGCTGACCCGTTGCTCCACTCATCGGGGCTAGGCGGCTTTGCGAATCTGCGACAGATAGCGTGTCGAACATTCGACGGACACGCTTCTCCAGGCGCTGCCGCTGAGTCGCGTCGGCACGGTCGGACTGTAGCTACCTCTATGAGAGTAAATGTATTCTGCTACAACTACTGTAAGTGCTGGTGGCCGGCCGATTTTGCGCCTGGCGCGGAGTTGCGAACTCTACGCCAGCGGCGCGCGACCACGAGAGTGCTGTTTGCCATCCGGCGCAGTTCGACGGCGACTGGCGCCAAATGCAGCCCGCTGCATTTCGTGCGGGCCGCGCCGGCCCTGACACGTTGCTCCACTCATCGGGGCTGGGCGGCTTTGCGAATCTGCGACAGATGGCGTGTCGAACATTGTACGGACGCGCTCCTCCAGGCGCAGCCGCTGTGTCGCGTCGGCACGGTCGGACTGTAGCTACCTCTATGAGAATAAATGTATTCTGCTACTACTACTGTAAGTGCTGGTGGCGGACCGATTTTGCGCCTGGCGCGGAGTTGCGAACTCTACGCCAGCGGCGCGCGACCACGAGAGTGCTGTTTGCCATCCGGCGCAGTTCGACGGCGACTGGCGCCAAATGCAGCCCGCTGCATTTCCTGCGGGCCGCGCCGGCGCTGACACGTTCTTCCACTCATCGGGGCTGGGCGGCTTTGCGAATAAGCGACAGATGGCGTGTCGAACAATGTAGGGACGCGCTCCTCCAGGCGCAGCCGCTGAGTCGCGTCGGCACGGTCGGACTGTAGCTAGCTCTATGTGAATAAATGTATTCTGCTAATACTACTGTAAGTGTTCGTAGCGGGCCGATTTTGCGCCTGGCGCGGAGTTCCGAACTCTACGCCAGCGGCGCGCTGCCACGAGAGTGCTGTTTGGCATCCGGCGCAGTTCGACGGCGACTGGCGCCGAATGCAGCCCGCTGCATTGCCTGCGGCCCGCGCCATCGCTGACACGCTCCTCCACTCGTTGGGGCTGGGCGGCTTTGCGAATCAGCGACATATGGCGTGTCGAACAATGTACGGACGCGCTCCTCCAGGCGCAGCCGCTGAGTCGCGTCGGCACGGTCGGACTGTAGCTACCTCTATGTGAATAAATGTATTTTGCTGCTACTATTGTAAGTGCTGGTTGCCTGCCGATTTTGCGCCTGGCGCGGAGTTGCGAACTCTACGCCAGCGGCGCGCTACCACAAGAGTGCTGTTTGGCATCCGCCGAAGCTCGACGGCGACTGGCGCCGAATGCAGCCTGCTGCATTTCCTGCGGGCCCCGCCGGCGCTGACACGTTGCTCCACTCATCGGGGCTGGGCTGCGACAGATGGCGTGTCGATCATTGTACGGACGCCCTCCTCCAGACGCAGCCGCTGAGCCGCGTCGGCACGGTCGGACTGTAGCTACCTTGATGAGAATAAATGTTTTCTGCTACTACTACTGTAAGTGTTGGTGGCCGGCCGATTTAGCGCCTGGCGTGGAGTTGCGAACTCTACGCCAGCGGCGCGCTACCACAACAGTGCTGTTTGGCATCCGGCGCAGTTCGACGGCGACGGGCCGAATGCAGCCCGCTGCCTTTCCTGCGGGCCGCGCCATCGCTGACACGTTCCTCCACTCGTCGGCGCTATGCGGCTTTGCGAATCTGCGACAGATGGCGTGTCGAACAATGTACGGACGCGCTCCTCCAGGCGCAGCCGCTGAGTCGCGTCGGCACGGTCGGACTGTAGCTACCACTATGTGCATAAATGTATTATGCTGCTACTACTGTAAGTGCTGGTTGCCGGCCGATTTTGCGCCTGGCGCGGAGTTGCGAACTCTATGCCAGCGGCGCACGACCGGGAGAGTGCTGTTTGGCATCCGGTGCAGTTCGACGGCGAGGAGCCGAATGCCGCCCGCTGCATTTCCTGCGGGCAGCGCCGGCGCTGACACGTTGCTCCAGTCATCGGGGCTGGGCGGCTTTGCGAATCAGCGACAGATGGCGTGTCGAACAATGTACAGACGCGCTCCTCCAGGCGCAGCCGCTGAGTCGCGTCGGCAGGGCAGGCCTGTAGCTACCTCTATGTGAATAAATGTATTATGCTGCTACTACGGTAAGTGCTGGTTGCCGGCCTATTTTGCGCCTGGCGCGGAGTTGCGAACTCTACGCCAGCGGCGCGCGACCACGAGAGTGCTGTTTGCCATCCGGCGCAGTTCGACGGCGACTGGCGCCAAATGCAGCCCGCTGCATTTCGTGCGGGCCGCGCCGGCCCTGAAACGTTGCTCCACTCATCGGGGCTGGGCGGCTTTGCGAATCTGCGACAGATGGCGTGTCGAACATTGTACGGACGCGCTCCTCCAGGCGCAGCCGCTGTGTCGCGTCGGCACGGTCGGACTGTAGCTACCTCTATGAGAATAAATGTATTCTGCTACTACTACTGTAAGTGCTGGTGGCGGACCGATTTTGCGACTGGCGGGGAGTTGCGAACTCTACGCCAGCGGCGCGCTGCCACGATAGTGCTGTTTGGCATCCGGCGCAGTTCGACGGCGACTGGCGCCGAATGCAGCCCGCTGCATTTCCTGCGGCCCGCGCCATCTCTGACACGTTCCTCCACTCGTTGGGGCTGGACGGCTTTGCGAATCTGCGACAGATGGCGTGTCGAACAATGTACGGACGCGCTCCTCCAGGCGCAGCCGCTGAGTCGCGTCGGCACGGTCGGACTGTAGCTAGCTCTATGTGAATAAATGTATTCTGCTAATACTACTGTAAGTGTTCGTAGCGGGCCGATTTTGCGCCTGGCGCGGAGTTCCGGACTCTACGCCAGCGGCGCGCTGCCACGAGAGTGCTGTTTTTGCATCCGGCGCAGTTCGACGGCGACTGGCGCCGAATGCAGCCCGCTGCATTTCCTGCGGGCCGCGCCGGCGCTGACACGTTCTCTACTCATCGGGGCTAGGCTACGACAGATGGCGTGTCGAACATTGTACGGACGCGCTCCTCCAGGCGCAGCCGCTGAGTCGCGTCAGCACGGTCGGACTGTAGCTACCTCAATGTGAATAAATGTATTATGCTGCTACTACGGTAAGTGCTGGTTGCCGGCCGATTTAGCGCCTGGCGCGGAGTTGCGAACTCTATGCCAGCGGCGCACGACCAGGAGAGTGCTGTTTCGCATCCGGCGAAGTTCGACGACGACTGGCGCCGAATGCAGCCTGCTGCATTTCCTGCGGGCCCCGCCTGCGCTGACACGTTGCTCCACTCATCGGGGCTGGGCTACGACAGATGGCGTGTCGAACATTGTACGGACGCGCTCCTCCAGACGCAGCCGCTGAGCCGCGTCGGCACGGTCGGACTGTGGCTACCTCTATGAGAATAAATGTTTTCTGCTACTACTACTGTAAGTGGTGGTGGCCGGCCGATTTAGCGCCTGGCGTGGAGTTGCGAACTCTACGCCAGCGGCGCGCTGCCACAACAGTGCTGTTTGGCATCCGGCGCCGTTCGACGGCGACGGGCCGAATGCAGCCCGCTGCCTTTCCTGCGGGCCGCGCCATCGCTGACACGTTCCTCCACTCGTCGGGGCTATGCGGCTTTGCGTATCTGCGACAGATGGCGTGTCGAACAATGACACGGACGCGCTCCTCCAGGCGCAGCCGCTGAGTCGCGTCGGCAGGGCAGGCCTGTAGCTATCTCTATGTGAATAAATGTATTCTGCTACTACTACTGTAAGTGTTGGTAGCGGGTCGATTTTGCGCCTGGCGCGGAGTTGCGAACTCTACGCCAGCGGCGCGCTACCACAACAGTGCTGTTTGGCATCCGGCGCAGTTCGACGGCGACGGGCCGAATGCAGCCCGCTGCCTTTCCTGCGGGCCGCGCCATCGCTGACACGTTCCTCCACTCGTCGCGGCTAAGCGGCTTTGCGAATCTGCGACAGATGGCGTGTCGAAAAATGTACGGACTCGCTCCTCCAGGCGCAGCCGCTGAGTCGCGTCCGCAGAGCAGGCCTATAGCTATCTCTATGTGAATAAATGTTTTCTCCTACTACTACTGTAAGTGTTGGTGGCCGGCCGATTTAGCGCCTGGCGTGGAGTTGCGAACTCTACGCCAGCGGCGCGCTACCACAACAGTGCTGTTTGGCATCCGGCGCAGTTCGACGGCGACGGGCCGAATGCAGCCCGCTGCCTTTCCTGCGGGCCGCGCCATCGCTGACACGTTCCTCCACTCGTCGGCGCTATGCGGCTTTGCGAATCTGCGACAGATGGCGTGTCGAACAATGTACGGACGCGCTCCTCCAGGCGCAGCCGCTGAGTCGCGTCGGCACGGTCGGACTGTAGCTACCTCTATGTGCATAAATGTATTATGCTGCTACTACTGTAAGTGCTGGTTGCCGGCCGATTTTGCGCCTGGCGCGGAGTTGCGAACTCTATGCCAGCGGCGCACGACCGGGAGAGTGCTGTTTGGCATCCGGCGCAGTTCGACGGCGAGGAGCCGAATGCCGCCCGCTGCATTTCCTGCGGGCAGCGCCGGCGCTGACACGTTGCTCCACTCATCGGGGCTGGGCGGCTTTGCGAATCAGCGACAGATGGCGTGTCGAACAATGTACGGACGCGCTCCTCCAAGCGCAGCCGCTGAGTCGCGTCGGCACGGTCGGACTGTAGCTAGCTCGATGCAAATAAATGTATTCTGCTAATACTACTGTAAGTGTTGGTAGCCGGCCGATTTAGCGCCTGGCACGGAGTTGCGAACTCTACGCCAGCGGCGCGCTGCCACGAAAGTGCTGTTTGGCATCCGGCGCAGTTCGACGGCGACTGGCGCCGAATGCAGCCCGCTGCATTTCCTGCGTCCCGCGCCATCGCTGACACGTTCCTCCACTCGTTGGGGCTGGGCGGCTTTGCGAATCTGCGACAGATGGCGTGTCGAACAATGTACGGACGCGCTCCTCCAGGCGCAGCCGCTGAGTCGCGTCGGCAGGGCAGGCCTGTAGCTACCTCTATGTGAATAAATGTATTATGCTGCTACTACGGTAAGTGCTGGTTGCCGGCCTATTTTGCGCCTGGCGCGGAGTTGCGTACTCTATGTCAGCGGCACGCGACCACGAGAGTGCGGTTTGGCATCCGGCGAAGTTCGACGGCGACTGGCGCCAAATGCAGCCCGCTGCATTTCGTGCGGGCCGCGCCGGCGCTGACCCGTTGCTCCACTCATCGGGGCTAGGCGGCTTTGCGAATCTGCGACAGATAGCGTGTCGAACATTCGACGGACACGCTTCTCCAAGCGCTGCCGCTGAGTCGCGTCGGCACGGTCGGACTGTAGCTACCTCTATGAGAATAAATGTATTCTGCTACTACTACTGTAAGTGCTGGTGGCGGACCGATTTTGCGACTGGCGGGGAGTTGCGAACTCTACGGCTGCGGCGCCCGACCACGAGCGTGCTGTTGGCATCCGGTGCAGTTCGACGGCGACTGGCACCAAATGCAGCCCGCTGCATTTCGTGCGGGCCGCGCCCGCGCTGACCCGTTGCTTCACTCATCGGGGCTGGGCGGACTTGCGAATCTGCGACAGATGGCGTGTCGAACAATGTACGGACGCGCTCCTCCAGGCGCAGCCGCTGAGTCGCGTCGGCAGGGCAGGCCTGTAGCTACCTCTATGTGAATAAATGTATTCTGCTACAACTACTGTAAGTGCTGGTGGCCGGCCGATTTTGCGCCTGGCGCGGAGTTGCGAACTCTACGCCAGCGGCGCGCGACCACGAGAGTGCTGTTTGCCATCCGGCGCAGTTCGACGGCGACTGGCGCCAAATGCCGCCCGCTGCATTTCCTGCGGGCCGCGCCGGCGCTGACACGTTCTTCCACTCATCGGGGCTGGGCGGCTTTGCGAATAAGCGACAGATGGCGTGTCGAACAATGTAGGGACGCGCTCCTCCAGGCGCAGCCGCTGAGTCGCGTCGGCACGGTCGGACTGTAGCTAGCTCTATGTGAATAAATGTATTCTGCTAATACTACTGTAAGTGTTGGTAGCGGGCCGATTTTGCGCCTGGCGCGGAGTTGCGAACTCTACGCCAGCGGCGCGCTGCCACGATAGTGCTGTTTGGCATCCGGCGCAGTTCGACGGCGACTGGCGCCGAATGCAGCCCGCTGCATTTCCTGCGGCCCGCGCCATCTCTGACACGTTCCTCCACTCGTTGGGGCTGGACGGCTTTGCGAATCTGCGACAGATGGCATGTCGAACAATGTACGGACGCGCTCCTCCAGGCGCAGCCGCTGAGTCGCGTCGGCACGGTCGGACTGTAGCTAGCTCTATGTGAATAAATGTATTCTGCTAATACTACTGTAAGTGTTCGTAGCGGGCCGATTTTGCGCCTGGCGCGGAGTTCCGAACTCTACGCCAGCGGCGCGCTGCCACGAGAGTGCTGTTTGGCATCCGGCGCAGTTCGACGGCGACTGGCGCCGAATGCAGCCCGCTGCATTTCCTGCGGCCCGCGCCATCGCTGACACGTTCCTCCACTCGTTGGGGCTGGGCGTCTTTGCGAATCAGCGACATATGGCGTGTCGAACAATGTACGGACGCGCTCCTCCAGGCGCAGCCACTGAGTCGCGTCGGCCCGGTCGGACTGTAGCTACCTCTATGTGAATAAATGTATTTTGCTGCTACTATTGTAAGTGCTGGTTGCCTGCCGATTTTGCGCCTGGCGCGGAGTTGCGAACTCTATGCCAGCGGCGCGCGACCAGGAGAGTGCTGTTTGGCATCCGGCGAAGTTCGACGGCGACTGGCGCCGAATGCAGCCCGCTGCATTTCCTGCGGGCCGCGCCGGCGCTGGCACGTTGCTCTACTCATCGGGGCTAGGCTACGAGAGATGGCGTGTCGAACATTGTACGGACGCGCTCCTCCAGGCGCAGCCGCTGAGTCGCGTCAGCACGGTCGGACTGTAGCTACCTCAATGTGAATAAATGTATTATGCTGCTACTACGGTAAGTGCTGGTTGCCGGCCGATTTTGCGCCTTGCGCGGAGTTGCGAACTCTATGCCAGCGGCGCACGACCAGGAGAGTGCTGTTTGGCATCCGGCGAAGTTCGACGGCGACTGGCGCCGAATGCAGCCTGCTGCATTTCCTGCGGGCCCCGCCGGCGCTGACACGTTGCTCCACTCATCGGGGCTGGGCTACGACAGATGGCGTGTAGAACATTGTACGGACGCGCTCCTCCAGACGCAGCCGCTGAGCCGCGTCGGCACGGTCGGACTGTAGCTACCTCTATGAGAATAAATGTTTTCTGCTACTACTACTGTAAGTGGTGCTGGCCGGCCGATTTAGCGCCTGGCGTGGAGTTGCGAACTCTACGCCAGCGGCGCGCTACCACAACAGTGCTGTTTGGCATCCGGCGCCGTTCGACGGCGACGGGCCGAATGCAGCCCGCTGCCTTTCCTGCGGGCCGCGCCATCGCTGACAGGTTCCTCCACTCGTCGCGGCTAAGCGGCTTTGCGAATCTGCGACAGATGGCGTGTCGAAAAATGTACGGACGCGCTCCTCTAGGCGCAGCCGCTGAGTCGCGTCCGCAGGGCAGGCCTGTAGCTATCTCTATGTGAATAAATGTTTTCTCCTACTACTACTGTAAGAGTTGGTGGCCGGCTGATTTAGCGCCTGGCGTGGAGTTGCGAACTCTACGCCAGCGGCGCGCTACCACAACAGTGCTGTTTGGCATCCGGCGCAGTTCGACGGCGACGGGCCGAATGCAGCCCGCTGCCTTTCCTGCGGGCCGCGCCATCGCTGACACGTTCCTCCACTCGTCGGCGCTATGCGGCTTTGCGAATCTGCGACAGATGGCGTGTCGAACAATGTACGGACGCGCTCCTCCAGGCGCAGCCGCTGAGTCGCGTCGGCACGGTCGGACTGTAGCTACCTCTATGTGCATAAATGTATTATGCTGCTACTACTGTAAGTGCTGGTTGCCGGCCGATTTTGCGCCTGGCGCGGAGTTGCGAACTCTATGCCAGCGGCGCACGACCGGGAGAGTGCTGTTTGGCATCCGGCGCAGTTCGACGGCGAGGAGCCGAATGCCGCCCGCTGCATTTCCTGCGGGCAGCGCCGGCGCTGACACGTTGCTCCACTCATCGGGGCTGGGCGGCTTTGCGAATCAGCGACAGATGGCGTGTCGAACAATGTACGGACGCGCTCCTCCAAGCGCAGCCGCTGAGTCGCGTCGGCACGGTCGGACTGTAGCTAGCTCGATGCAAATAAATGTATTCTGCTAATACTACTGTAAGTGTTGGTAGCCGGCCGGTTTAGCGCCTGGCACGGAGTTGCGAACTCTACGCCAGCGGCGCGCTGCCACGAGAGTGCTGTTTGGCATCCGGCGCAGTTCGACGGCGACTGGCGCCGAATGCAGCCCGCTGCATTTCCTGCGGCCCGCGCCATCGCTGACACGTTCCTCCACTCGTTGGGGCTGGGCGGCTTTGCGAATCTGCGACAGATGGCGTGTCGAACAATGTACGGACGCGCTCCTCCAGGCGCAGCCGCTGAGTCGCGTCGGCAGGGCAGGCCTGTAGCTACCTCTATGTGAATAAATGTATTCTGCTACAACTACTGTAAGTGCTGGTGGCCGGCCGATTTTGCGCCTGGCGCGGAGTTGCGAACTCTACGCCAGCGGCGCGCGACCACGAGAGTGCTGTTTGCCATCCGGCGCAGTTCGACGGCGACTGGCGCCAAATGCAGCCCGCTGCATTTCGTGCGGGCCGCGCCGGCCCTGACACGTTGCTCCACTCATCGGGGCTGGGCGGCTTTGCGAATCTGCGACAGATGGCGTGTCGAACATTGTACGGACGCGCTCCTCCAGGCGCAGCCGCTGTTTCGCGTCGGCACGGTCGGACTGTAGCTACCTCTATGAGAATAAATGTATTCTGCTACTACTACTGTAAGTGCTGGTGGCGGACCGATTTTGCGACTGGCGGGGAGTTGCGAACTCTACTGCAGCGGCGCCCGACCACGAGCGTGCTGTTGGCATCCGGTGCAGTTCGACGGCGACTGGCACCAAATGCAGCCCGCTGCATTTCGTGCGGGCCGCACCGGCGCTGACCCGTTGCTTCACTCATCGGGGCTGGGCGGACTTTCGAATCTGCGACAGATGCGTGTCGAGCATTGTACGCACGCGCTCCTCCAGGCGCAGCCGCTGAGTCGCGTCGGCACGGTCGGCCTGTAGCTACCTCTATGTGAATAAATGTATTATGCTGCTACTACTGTAAGTGCTGGTTGCCGACCGATTTTGCGCCTGGCGGGGAGTTGCGAACTCTACGGGAGCGGCGCCCGACCACGAGCGTGCTGTTGGCATCCGGCGCAGTTCGACGGCGACGAGCCGAATGCCGCCCACTGCATTTCCTGCGGGCCGCGCCATCTCTGACACGTTCCTCCACTCGTTGGGGCTGGACGGCTTTGCGAATCTGCGACAGATGGCATGTCGAACAATGTACGGACGCGCTCCTCCAGGCGCAGCCGCTTAGTCGCGTCGGCACGGTCGGACTGTAGCTAGCTCTATGTGAATAAATGTATTTTGCTGCTACTACTGTAAGTGCTGGTCGCCGGCCGATTTCGCGCCTGGCGCGAAATTGCGAACTCTACGCCAGCGGCGCGCGACCGCGAGCGTGCTGTTGGCATCCGGCGCAGTTTGACGGCGACGGGCCGAATGCAGCCCGCTGCCTTTCCTGCGGGCCGCGCCATCGCTGACACGTTCCTCCACTCGTCGGGGCTAGGCGGCTTTGCGAATCTGCGAAAGATGGTGTATCGAACACTGTTGCACGCGCTGCTCCAGGCGCTGCCGCTGAGTCTTGTCGGCACGGTCGGACTGTAGCTACCTCTATGTGAAAAAATGTATTCTCCTGCTACTACTGTAAGTGCTGGTGGCCGGACGATTGTCCGCCTGGCGCGGAGTTGCGAACTCAACGCCAGCGGCGCGCGACCACGAGCGCGCTGTTTGGCATCCGGCGCAGTACGACGGCGATTGGCGCCGAATGCAGCCCGCTGCTACCCGCTGCATTTCCTGGGGGCCGCGCCGGCGCTGACACATTGCTCACTCATCGGGGCTGGGCGGCTTTGCAAATCTGCGACAGATGGCGTGTCGAACAATGTACGGATATGTACGGACGGGCTCCTCCAGGCGCCGCCGCTGAGTCGCGTCGGCACGGTCGGACTGTAGCTACCTCTATGAGAGTAAATGTATTCTGCTACAACTACTGCTGCTACTACTGTAAGTGCTGGTTGCCGGCCGATTTTGCGCCTGGCGGGGAGTTGCGAACTCTACGGGAGCGGCGCCCGACCACGAGCGTGCTGTTGGCATCCGGCGCAGTTCGACGGCGACGAGCGGAATGCCGCCCGCTGCATTTCCTGCGGGCCGCGCCGGCGCTGACACGTTCTTCCACTCATCGGGGCTGGGCGGCTTTGCGAATAAGCGACAGATGGCGTGTCGAACAATGTACGGACGCGCTCTTCCAGGCGCAGCCGCTGAGTCGCGTCGGCAGAGCAGGCCTGTAGCTATCTCTATGTGAATAAATGTTTTCTCCTACTACTACTGTAAGTGTTGGTGGCCGGCCGATTTAGCGCCTGGCGTGGAGTTGCGAACTCTACGCCAGCGGCGCGCTACCACAACAGTGCTGTTTGGCATCCGGCGCAGTTCGACGGCGACGGGCCCAATGTAGCCCGCTGCCTTTCCTGCGGGCCGCGCCATCGCTGACACGTTCCTCCACTCGTCGGCGCTATGCGGCTTTGCGAATCTGCGACAGATGGCGTGTCGAACATTGTTTGGACGCGCTCCTCCAGACGCAGCCGCTGAGCCGCGTCGGCACGGTCGGACTGTAGCTACCTCTATGAAAATAAATGTTTTCTGCTACTACTACTGTAAGTGTTGGTGGCCGGCCGAATTAGCGCCTGGCGTGGAGTTGCGAAGTCTACGCCAGCGGCGCGCTACCACGACAGTGCTGTTTGGCATCCGGCGCAGTTCGACGGCGACTGGCGTCAAATGCAGCCCGCTGCATTTCATGGGGGCCGCGCCGGCGCTGAGACGTTGCTCCACTCATCGGAGCTGGGCGGATTTGCGAATCTGGGACAGATGGCGTGTCGAACATTGTACGGACGCGCTCCTCCAGATGAGAATAACTGTATTCTGCTACTACTACTGTAAGTGCTGGTGGCCGGCCGATTTCGCGCCTGGCGCGAAATTGCGAACTCTACGGCAGCGGCGCGCGACCACGAGCGTGCTGTTGGCATCCGGCGCAGTTTGACGGCGACGGGCCGAATGCAGCCCGCTGCCTTTCCTGCGGGCCGCGCCATCGCTGACACGTTCCTCTACTCGTCGGGGCTAGGCGGCTTTGCGAATCTGCGAAAGATGGTGTGTCGAACACTCTATGCACGCGCTACTCCAGGCGCTGCCGCTGAGTCTTGTCGGCACGGTCGGACTATAGCTACCTCTATGAGAATAACTGTATTCTGCTGCTACTACTGTAAGTGCTGGTGGCCGGCCGATTTGTTGCTTGGCGCGGAGTTGCGAACTCCAGCGGCGCGCGACCACGATCGTGCTGTTTGGCATCCGGCGCAGTACGACGGCGATTGGCGCCGAATGCAGCCCGCTGCTACCCGCTGCATTTCCTGCGGGCCGCGCCGGCGCTGACACATTGCTCACTCATCGGGGCTGGGCGGCTTTGCAAATCTGCGACAGATGGCGTGTCGAACAATGTACGGATATGTACGGACGCGCTCCTCCAGGCGCCGCCGCTGAGTCGCGTCGGCACGGTCGGACTGTAGCTAGCTCTATGTGAATAAATGTATTCTGCTGCGACTACTGTAAGGGCTGGTGGCCGACCAATTTTGCGCCTGGCGCTGAGTTGCGAACTCTACGGCAGCGGCGCGCGACCACGAGCGTGCTGATGGCATCCGGCGCAGTTCGACGGCGATTGGGGCCGAATGCAGCCCGCTACCTTTCTTGCGGACCGCGCCAGCGCTGACACGTTTTTCCACTCGTCGGGGCTAGGCGGCTTTGCGAAACTGCGACAGATGGCGTGTCGAACATTGAACGGACGCGATCATCCAGGCGCAGCCACTGAGTCGTGTCGGCACGGTCGGACGGCAGCTACCTCTATGTGAAAAAATGTATTCTGCTCCTACTACTGTAGGTGACTAGGTGCCGTTGACCGGCCGATTTTGCGCCTTTCGCGGAGTTGCGAACTCTACGGTAGCGGCGCGCGGCCAGGAGCGTGCTGTTTGGCATCCGGCGCAGTTCGACGTCGACCGACGCCTAACGCAGCCCGCTGCCTTTCCTGCGGGCCTCGCCAGCGCTGACACGTTCCTCCACTGGTCGGGGTTAGGCGGCTTTGCGAATCTGCGACAGATGGCGTGTCGAACATTGTTCGGACGCGCTCCTCCAGACGCAGCCGCTGAGCCGCGTCGGCACGGTCGGACTGTAGCTACCTCTATGAAAATAAATGTTTTCTGCTACTACTACTGTGTTGGTGGCCGGCCGATTTAGCGCCTGGCGTGGAGTTGCGAAGTCTACGCCAGCGGCGCGCTACCACGACAGTGCTGTTTGGCATCCGGCGCAGTTCGACGGCGACTGGCGTCATATGCAGCCCGCTGCATTTCATGGGGGCCGCGCCGGCGCTGAGACGTTGCTCCACTCATCGGAGCTGGGCGGATTTGCGAATCTGGGACAGATGGCGTGTCGAACATTGTACGGACGCGCTCCTCCAGGCGCTGCCGCTGAGTCGCGTCGGCACGGTCGGACTGTAGCTACCTCTATGAGAATAACTGTATTCTGCTACTACTACTGTAAGTGCTGGTGGCCGGCCGATTTCGCGCCTCGCGCGAAATTGCGAACTCTACGGCAGCGGCGCGCGACCACGAGCGTGCTGTTGGCATCCGGCGCAGTTTGACGGCGACGGGCCGAATGCAGCCCGCTGCCTTTCCTGCGGGCCGCGCCATCGCTGACACGTTCCTCCACTCGTCGGGGCTAGGCGGCTTTGCGAATCTGCGAAAGATGGTGTGTCGAACACTGTATGCACGCGCTACTCCAGGCGCTGCCGCTGAGTCTTGTCGGCACGGTCGGACTATAGCTACCTCTATGAGAATAACTGTATTCTGCTGCTACTACTGTAAGTGCTGGTGGCCGGCCGATTTGTTGCCTGGCGCGGAGTTGCGAACTCCAGCGGCGCGCGACCACGATCGTGCTGTTTGGCATCCGGCGCAGTACGACGGCGATTGGCGCCGAATGCAGCCCGCTGCTACCCGCTGCATTTCCTGCGGGCCGCGCCGGCGCTGACACATTGCTCACTCATCGGGGCTGGGCGGCTTTGCAAATCTGCGACAGATGGCGTGTCGAACAATGTACGGATATGTACGGACGCGCTCCTCCAGGCGCCGCCGCTGAGTCGCGTCGGCACGGTCGGACTGTAGCTAGCTCTATGTGAATAAATGTATTCTGCTGCGACTACTGTAAGGGCTGGTGGCCGACCAATTTTGCGCCTGGCGCTGAGTTGCGAACTCTACGGCAGCGGCGCGCGACCACGAGCGTGCTGATGGCATCCGGCGCAGTTCGACGGCGATTGGGGCCGAATGCAGCCCGCTACCTTTCTTGCGGACCGCGCCAGCGCTGACACGTTTTTCCACTCGTCGGGGCTAGGCGGCTTTGCGAAACTGCGACAGATGGCGTGTCGAACATTGAACGGACGCGATCATCCAGGCGCAGCCACTGAGTCGTGTCGGCACGGTCGGACGGCAGCTACCTCTATGTGAAAAAATGTATTCTGCTCCTACTACTGTAGGTGACTAGGTGCCGTTGACCGGCCGATTTTGCGCCTTTCGCGGAGTTGCGAACTCTACGGTAGCGGCGCGCGGCCGGGAGCGTGCTGTTTGGCATCCGGCGCAGTTCGACGTCGACCGACGCCTAACGCAGCCCGCTGCCTTTCCTGCGGGCCTCGCCAGCGCTGACACGTTCCTCCACTGGTCGGGGTTAGGCGGCTTTGGGAATTTGCGACAGATGGCGTGTCGAACATTGTACGAACGCGCTCCTCCAGGCGCAGCCGCTGAGTCGCGTCGGCACGGTCGGACTGTAGCTACCTCTATGTGAAAAAATGTATTCTGCTCCTACTACTGTAGGTGCTGTTGGCCGGCCGATTTTACGCCTTGCGCAGAATTGCGAACTCTACGGCAGCGGCGCGCGACCACGAGCGTTCTATTGGCATCCGACGCAGTTCGACGTCGACTGGCGCCGAATGCAGCCCGCTGCCTTTCCTACGGGCCGTGCCGGCGCTGACACGTTCCTCCAGTCGTCGGGGATAGGCGGCTTTGCGAATCTGCGACAGATGGCGTGTCTGACATTGTGCGCACGCGCTGTTCCAGGCGCAGCCGCTGAGTCGCGTCGGCACGGTCGGACTGAAGCTACCTCTATGTGAATTAATGTATTCTGCTACTACTACTGCAGGTGCTGGTGGCCGGCCGATTTTGCGCGTGGCGCAGAGTTGCGAAATCTATGGCAGCGGCGCGCGACCACGAGGTTGCTGTTTGGCATCCGGCGCAGGGAACCCAAGCTTATCAAGTCTGCTAGTTAGCCCGTCTCAGCTGCATTCTCACGTTTACACCACTGGCAATGTCATGCGGAAGAAAGGGCTTTTCTAACCTGTAAAGGCTATGAAAAAACACGTGCAAAGTCTTAGGTGAAACACCCTGTATAACCGAAATCTGGAAGTACTAGCGTCCGTTTTCTTTCTTTGTTACGTGTGCAGCAAATGGAGACGTCACAACATCCTATCGTCTGTCTATGGCTCTCTTATTCCCCCGTTTCTTGTAACGGGGAGTTGAAAACTCGCTCCACTTCGCTCTGAACGCCGCTTCCGTCCATTCTGATGTAAAAGCTCTTTTTCTTTCCAGTGCCCATCCGGACGATGCTGCTGATGACAGAGGCGCTCAAACCTGGAACTGCCAGTTAAAGTCACTGCATATTTCAGTGTCTGCGTCGGCCCGAACACGCAAAGCCGAACCGTCACCTTTTAAGTACTGTAACGTGATGCGTGTCGCGCTAAGGACAGAGGCAACTACATCGTAGCAGGAACAAGATGAACGAGCAGTGTTTATTACCACGCCTATTTATAGGCAATCGAGGCTAGGCAGTAGCAGCGCCAAGCGTACAGTTTACTATACCTCTGTCACATCTTGATAAGACAGTCCGTACGTTGACATAATAAAGCAGTCTGCGCACGCCCGATTCAAGTGCGACTTGGCCACTTGTAAGTCTCAGCAATGAATATTTCGAATCCTGTCGGTTGCGCCATGTCACCAAGGAAGTGCTGCACTGTCGGCCGGATTCATTAGAAACAATTTGGTTTATTAAAATGTGGCCGAATACACCAATAAGCAGACTGAATCCTTGAAACCTTAGGAGGTTCACAAGATCTTCAGAGCGCCGGAGGACCTCGCTGACGCGTCTCGTTTCCTCGGAGTCTTTCGTTCGTCTATCGAAAGGACCTCACTCGAAGCTTGGTCTTTCCTGCAGCGCGCCTTTTACCGGATCACGTTCTTCTCGGAAGTCTTCGCTCGTTGCCCGCCTCATGCCGACGCTTGGTGAGTTCAGAAGTTCGGAGTCCGAGTGCGGGCGCGGGCTCTCCTGGTGAACGCGTAGTTCATCTGCCGGAGCGCTGAATGTCTTGGGGTGCGGGGTCTTTGTTAAGACATGCTTCAGAATGAATGTGCAGCCGATCCCCAGTCAGCATACCTCGAGGACAGCCCCCTACGCGTTATTCCGCTCTGCGATCACCGCACAAACCAGGGAGAAAGCCCATGGACACAGGGGACTAATCGCAAGATGCTTCGTTAGATGGAGTCATCGTAAGATTCGTCCCCTGTGTCCATGGGCACTTCGCAAGATTCGTCCCCTGTGTCCATGGGCTATTCGTTAGATTCGTTCCCCGTGGCCATGGGCTCTGCGTTAGATTCTTCCCCTGTGTTCACGGGCTCTTCGTCAGAATTGCCCTCTGTATTCATGGGCTCTTCGTCAGATTTTTCCCCTGTGTCCATCGGCTCTTCGTTAGAATCGTCCGCTGTGTCCATGGGCTCTTCGTCAGAGTCGTCCCCTGTTTCCATAGGCTCTTCGTTAGATTCGTTCGCCGGGTCCATGGGATCTTCGTTAGATTCTTCCCCTGTGTTCATCGGTTCTCCGTTAGATTCGTGCCCTGTGTCCATGGGCTCTTCGTTAGATTCGTTCCCTGCGTCCATGGGCTCTTCGTTAGATTCGTCCCCTATGTCCATCGGTTCTTCGTTAGATTTGTGCCCAGTGTCCATGGGCTCTTCGTTAGATTCTTCCCCTGTGGGCTCTTCATTAGATTCATGCCCTGTGTCCATCGGTTCTTCGTCAGATTCGTTCCCTGTGTTCATGGCCTGTTCGTTAGATTCGTCCCCTATGTCCATCGGTTCTTCGTTAGATTCGTGCCCAGTGTCCATGGGCTCTTCGTTAGATTCTTCCCCTGTGGGCTCTTCATTTGATTCATGCCCTGTGTCCATCGGTTCTTCGTCAGATTCGTTCCCTGTGTTCATGGCCTGTTCGTTAGATTCGTCCCCTATGTCCATCGGTTCTTCGTTAGATTCGTGCCCACTGTCCATGGGCTCTTCGTTAGATTCTTCCCCTGTGGGCTCTTCATTAGATTCATGCCCTGTGTCCATCGGTTCTTCGTCAGATTCGTTCCCTGTGTTCATGGCCGGTTCGTTAGATTCGTCCCCTGTGTCCATCGGTTCTTCGTTAGATTCGTGCCCAGTGTCCATGGGCTCTTCGTTAGATTCTTCCCCTGTGGGCTCTTCATTAGATTCATGCCCTGTGTCCATCGGTTCTTCGTCAGATTCGTTCCCTGTGTTCATGGTCTGTTCGTTAGATTCGTCCCCTATGTCCATCGGTTCTTCGTTAGATTCGTGCCCAGTGTCCATGGGCTCTTCGTTAGATTCTTCCCCTGTGGGCTCTTCATTAGATTCATGCCCTGTGTCCATCGGTTCTTCGTCAGATTCGTTCCCTGTGTTCATGGCCTGTTCGTTAGATTCGTCCCCTATGTCCATCGGTTCTTCGTTAGATTCGTGCCCAGTGTCCATGGGCTCTTCGTTAGATTCTTCCCCTGTGGGCTCTTCATTAGATTCATGCCCTGTGTCCATCGGTTCTTCGTCAGATTCGTTCCCTGTGTTCATGGCCTGTTCGTTAGATTCGTCCCCTGTGCCCATCGGTTCTTCGTTAGATTCTTCCCCAGTGACCATGGGCTTCTCGTTGCCTGCGAGGTTAGCTGTCCCATATGTACGAAGGTGAGGAGTGTCAAACATCTCGGCTGTATCCATGGGCTCCTGAGTATCAGTTTCATACTCCGACTCCGTGGTTTCCTCTACATCCAATGCATTTTCTGCCACGAGAACGCCATTCATCGCTTCACCGGTGTTGAAAAGCGCAGCTCCCACACATTCTTCCACGTCGACGTCTTCATAGGAACCACAGTTTGCACAGGCATCGCTGTGGTTATTATTTCTTTGCTGAGATTTGTCTTCATGCGGCAGCGCCATATGCAGAGAGACAAAAATATATGTTGGATTGTTGCGCAACTTGCATTTAGAGGATGTCCGAAATTGCCCAAGTGCATTTTTAACAAAAATGAAGCAACGCTCCATATAGAAAGATGCGCGCAGCTCAATCGACGGAGTTGCCAGCGCATGAAGTCCGGCTGGCTGGTTTTCCATGGATGCAATATTAGCGCAACAAACGGAACTTGCTTAAGAGAAGTGAGAAACCGCAGTTGTCTAGTACTGTCGATTCTTTATAGCATACCTCGAAAAACAAGCCAGCAGGTTTATTTATATGCCCATGGCGGGGTGAGTGAAGCGTGACGGCAAGAACAGTTATCTAGGCGAAGAGTAGAAGGAGTCTACGGAGATATCGCAATATCAGTGTTGTATCGCACTCTTACCCGACAGCGCTGGTGTCTCTCACGCGCGAAGGTGCATCGATGTACACTCTCTCTTCATGGAGAGAGCTGTACTGTCGTTCTCTGCCGACGTTTGTTTGCCTCCGATAATGCTTTTTTTGTCGCTTTCTGCTCTTGCATTTATATCTGTCGACAAGCAAGTCCACGCTTTGGTTTATTTAGTGCAGGCACCGATGACCAAAGAACTACGCGTCGTGCGCAGCTTTCCGCGCTGGTCTCCGGTGTCTGTCATTAGACAACTGCGCCAGTGACTATGGCGTGCGGGTGATGACACCGTGACGTCTGCACTATTTCTCGAGTTAGCCGCTGGGCCTCTCATGCACCGCATTTGGGCTCCTCCTAGCACTATACCATTCCCCTGTTCCACCTTTCCTGCTTTGCACTTGTGATGGTGGTCACGTGAAGGATGGACGCGCCAGCGCAGACGCGGGCTACGGCAAACCGGGGAAACCTACCAATAAGAGAGGACTGTGTAAAACCAGCTAGGTTTCTGTTCTACTAAACAAACTGGCACATGCTTTGGTCGTCCGTGAGGTGCTACGAAGTTTCTATCAACCGGGTGCTTTTTGTGTCCTTGTGATTAACCTTGTAATGTCCAGGCATTGAAACGTTCGTTAAGTGTCTTGAACTCCCTCGATTCCGTGACTGATGGGGCCTTCAGGACAGACATGTGCACAGCTTTGAGGCTGATTAGAAAAACAAATATGACTTCATTGTTAAATTAAGTTGATTTTGAGTAATTATGAATCATCATCATCAGCCTTACTAGACTCACTGCATGTCAAAGGCTTCTCCCATATGCATCCAACTAACCCCCGCCTGCGCCAGCCGCGCAGCAAACTTGTCCCCATAAACTTTTTAATATCATCCGTCCACCTAACTTTCTGCTGCTCCCTTTACGCTTGACTTCTCTTGGAATCCAGTCCGGTACCCTTAACGACCATCGGTTATCGTGCCTCCGTATTGCATGCCTTCCCCAAGCCCAACTAGAAGAATAACTAGAATAATAAGAATAGGATGGAGCGCATTCGGCAGCTACTTTGAGATCATAAATGGCAGCTCACCAATATTTCTCAAGAGCAAAGTATATAACGGCTGCATCATACCGGCGCTCACCTATGGGGTAGAAACATGGAAGCCAACGAAAGGGGTTCTACTTAAATGGAAGACAACGCAGCGAGCTATGAAAAGGAAAATGTTAGATGTAACGTTAGTAGACAGGAAGCGGACAGGGTGGGTGAGAAAACAAACGTGGTTTCATGAAAACTTAGTCGAAATAAAGAACTTCTTCATACCTAAGGTAAATAAGAAAAGCTAAATATTCAGGCGCTTGGTGTTAATCAAGAGAAAATTTAAAATACTGCTTTATCATCTGCGAACTCAGCCTTACGAGAATGAAAATTTGGACTGTTCTGTCTTTGAGGTTGCGTTTTTCATGAACTTTCTTCCAGCCGGGCAGATGCACCTTGGTAGTGGAAAATTCGACCTGACTTTGATAAATGCTTTGAAAAGACAATTTGTTTTTTGGTAGGAGAAATTCATGGAGTTGTGCGAGCAGAAATAAAAATTATTCACAATTTTACATTCTGTATCACAGGTGATGCGCAGTGTATAACAGAGTAATAACACTAACAGCACCTTGCAATAATTTGCACACACTTGGCAGATCTTTTTAGCACGCCGCTTTCGCCGGTTGGAAATTCGGAAGAAACAAACGAGTCTGACGGTGGCGTGCAGGAGTTCTTCTTTACACCTCCTGCTGCCTTACGTCTCGCCGCAGGCTGAGGGCGCCTACTGTAAGCTCACTGCGACGCCAGCTAGATCCACCAAGGAACGACGAGATTTCTCTCCGCCCGTGCCTCCGAGGTCGTTCTCGTTGGGTGCCGCCGCACTGCTCTGCCACGCTCGCTCGGCGGCCGCGGAAATCGACGCCGTTATCGGCGCCCTGCCCGCAGTTACGCCACAGCAGGCATTCCTCTGGCGTCACGTGGAAACCAGCGCCGAGTGCACGGCATCCCGCAATGCACTCCCGGTCGTGTAACTACTCCCGGACAAGCCGCGGCTTGCGGCTCATTCTCGCCCAGTGGAATTTCCCCCGCCCCTCGCTAGCTCCGGCTCGGGACCCAACCGAGGCTTCACCGGCAGCCCTTTCCCAGCTGCGAACTTCGAACGGCTGAGCCCCTCTCGTCCATTCGTCCAATTCAAATGGCGGCCAGCGGCGTGTCCTGATTGGAGAGTTCGAACTGCTGGCTACTGCAACGGTTCCCGAGGCTATAAAAACCGAGCCGCGCTGAGCGGTGAGACGGAGACAGCAAGCGAAGCGAGACGACCTCCCGGGTATCGCCACGCTCCTTAGTGCGAGCCCGTTATGTTCTAGGCAACTGTGCCCACTGTGTAACGCCCTTATATTTTTTGCGTATAAATATTTTGTTAACTCATCTTCGCCTTGACCGCTTCATCGCTCAGCTGTGAACAGCAGTGGCAGCGGCTGAGATTCAGGAGACCCAAAAGCGGTGACACCGTGGGATGCCCGGTCGCAAGGCTGCTCTTCGCTCGTCGGAAACTGCCGGTGGATATACGGACTGTGCGCAAAGATTAATTGTACAATACAGAACGAATGTCCGTAGGTATCTGCAAAGGTGCGAATAATGCTCGCCCGATGGTTTTTGTGCTGGAGATGCAGGCTTGTGCGGAGTGTGCATGATTTCAGCAGACATGACCCTCCGTTCTTCTATTGTGGCTCCGAGGTGTTCATCTTGGCAGCATTCTGAGATGCAGTGAGTAGAATCGTTCGGGTCACATACAACTTATATACACTTCCGAGGTGCAGTCCCGCAACAGCTTCGCTTCCGCGGGACTGTAGAGAAGCTATAAATCTCTCTCTGAATGCAAATATCTGGAACCTGACGGCTACTTCCCGCACATGTTCTTTTCCGCAATCACGGTAACCGGCCTGAATGTTGTGACTCTGGCACACTACTGCCGTCTATGGGTCAGTTCAGGGCGCAGCAACATGTGAGTGGGGTCCTGCACTCAGTCGCCACCCTGTCTCCCAAGGCACAGAGAAATGTCAGGCAATTCGTTATACTATAGAAGAACTGCAGATTGGGCTAGTTGGTGTAGATTCATAATGATGGTTCAACAGCGCAAACACACAGACCAAGAAGGAGACAAGACACACGCACAGCGCTGAACTTACAACTGATTTTTTATCAGGAAGAAACACATCATAATATACACACACGAAAAAACAGCGCACATGCGCAATGTCAACAATCTTCTAGGGCTGGAAAAAAAATCAGTTGCAAGTTCAGCGCTGTGTGTGTGTCTTGTCTCCTTCTTGGTCTGTGTGTGTCTGCGCTGTTGAACCATTATTATGAGTCGTTATACTATACCGGCGAGGCTCGCTTTGTGAAACCACAGTCGGGATCCTCGCTCAGCCGTCTCCAATCTCCGCTAGACTGTTGTGGTGCGATCCTACAAACGCGACCACGCAGGAACTCCTGGGCCGAGAGCGGTGCAGTGTTTAGCCATTTTGGATAGTGGCTTCACTGGCCAAGCCCATTCAGTATAAACTATCGTACGAACTCTATATATGTTCTACTTCCACAACACTGCTGCCGCATTTCCTAGCCCTGTCAGACAGTTCAAGCATTCCGCGATTGGCGCAGTTTTATGGTTGCGTATCAAGCACGCATCTATCACTGTTACCGTGTCTAGTCGCGCATTAATATGGAGCTCATCAGCGGTCCGCAAGCGCCTATGACAGTATCCGAAGCGCCCATTTGCTCCCGCCTTCATTTACTCTCTCTCATTTTTTTCGCTCTCAGCGGTCGCTACGCCCTTTGGCTTCCACCACCGCTTCCGAAACGAGCACGTCGTGTTTGAAATCTTCTGCTTCTGTGGTTCTGGCGCATCCGATGCTTCTGGGGTTGTTTACGCTGCTGCGCAGAGACGCACCGCGTGCGCCGTATTCGGCTCGGCCTGATAACAGCGCATAGCTGGCGCAAGCCTCTTCAGTCCCGGCCGTGATCGCGGCTGATTCGAGGAACCTCCTCAACACCATCCTCACACTGCGTGAACTCATAGAAAGGAAGAAGTTTGTCCTCCCCATCGCAAAGGAGCAAAGTTTCTCCTCCCCATCGCTCTTGATTTTCAATCCCTCGCTTTTCTTCCGTTTCTTCTCCTCGCCTTCTTTCCGCACATTCAGCCCTCTTTATCTCTACTTTAAACTCTTTCCACCAGCGCGGCGCAGCGACCACTTCCTCGCAGCGAGAGATTACTACAACGCCGCGTTCTCCCCTTTCCTCCTCGCACCAACAAGAACCTCACTCGTCCTCTTCTCTCGACCGTTACCGTTACAACCGCATTTCCGTCCGGACCTCCGAGGGGGCCGTGTGTGTCTGAATAGCTGCTCCTCCCGCCAAGTGTTCGCTCCTCTCAGCATCACCGTCGTCACCGGGTTCAGACCTCGCCACGCCCGGTATATCGTGTTGCCTGTCCGGACGAGTACAAGGAATACCGCGTCCCTGCTTCAAGTAGGCCTCACAAGCCGTCGGCCGCTTCGGCGGCCGCGAAGTCCTTCTTCGGGCCGTCGTCGTTAGCTGCAACGGCGATGGTCCCGTCTTCCTGCAATCCTGCAAACCAGCAGCAGCAATCACAGCGGATACCGACGGAGGCGGCTCGGCCACCACCTCAGCGTCTGCTGTACTGCATCCTGGAACGAGAGCGGCCGTTTTGCTGCCGTTCGTCACTTTGGCGTCGTGTACCTTCATGTGTTAGTGACGTCGGTGCAGCGACAGCTACGGAAGCTTTTAGTTCTGTACTCATGCCCTTAGAAATGGCGAAGAGTGCAGCGAGCCCCACTTCCTGCGAATGCTTTCTCGGGCGTCGCCGCTGTGGATTATCAGCTGGTTTAGTCGTTGCTGTTACCAAAGCAGTCATAGTGTTTCGTCGGCAGAAGAGTAGGCACAACGTGGGAAGTGATTATGCAACTGTATGTTTACTGAATTCTATCGGTGTCGCATGGACATTGAAGGACTTCAGTGATAGCGGTTTGTCTTCATATCTTTACATTAAAACCAAAATTTTCCCCCAATTCCTTACGGTTGCAATGCAGATCGTGCATGCATTAAATTGCGCGCACTCACTGTGCACGGTGTGATCTTTAAATGTAATGCGCGAGCTCACAATGCACGAAATGATGTTTTGGACATGTATGCTGCATCACCGAGGTAAAGTTAACACATCTGGTGCGTCAAGGACAAATTTACACCTTTACAGTACGGAATGCTCCAGCTCAGATATGTAGTATATTTCGAAAAGGCATACCTCTTTTCCACTGACAGTATCGGGAAGTATACAGCAAATAAACCATACAGACAATACGTTCTGCCTGCACATTTATTTTCATCCACCTTTATTACACACTTCGTCTTCTTTTTACTTTGCACTTCATGCTTCTCATCCAGAGTCTGATCTTCCATCTGTTTGACACCTCTCTGTAGGCGTTGCTGTTGAATGTCTCTTCCATGAGACCCACTCACAAAAACCACGCAGCCCCGTTAAACCGTCAAGGGAAGCTGCTGCTGAAAAGAATCCTTTGCTCTAAAGCCGGATCGCCGGATTGTCTCACAGCATTGCCCCAGAGCTATCGTGGCACATTGTTCAGGTGGGGACAATATTCCCTTAACGAAGGAAATATTGCAGTGGTTAATGAGGAACGTAAAGCACGAAGCTGGACTCTGGCGCCCTCTGCCTGAAAACTTTCTCAACAGCTGTAATATAACAGTACTTTAAACGTTGTGTTCAGGACTCGTCTGTGCACGGCTGGACAGCTCTGGCATGTGAGGTTTAACGCGTACTGGAAGTTTTTGATGCGTACCAAGAATACTGGATCCAGAAACACAAGTAAGGCAGTGCTTAAAGCCCCGGATGCGTATTAGCCTGGCACGCCGTACTTTAACGTTAATTTCCAGAATATCTCCACTTGTAAGGCGTTGTTGTTTCTTACGTGTTCTTCAGCACCCTTTTCGAACTGAGTATTGCACTACTGGGTAGATTTTTTTGTCTTAGATTTAGCAGACACTGAAGTTTACCAGGTTTAACAAATATTGGAAGAAGAAATAACACAATTAGCACGAATATCGCACTTTATAGTTGAGTAGCTCCCTTTGGCTGACCCTCTATAAGCTAACTAGACTCCTCATTGAAGTCTACTCTTCCACGTTAGAGAATTTCCCTTCTTGCGTTACTCTAACAAATCAAATCAAATTTACATCTCCCTACGAGCTTCTCGTCGCCCTCATGAGCTTTGATTTAGATCGAATGTCCAAAAAATAGGAGGTCCTACGTTTGAGTCTTACACCAAACTTTTCAGCCGCAGAGGTTTTAAAACATATTACAGCTTTTCTGCGCACCCACGTGACCGCTCTCATATATATATTGATTATTAATTACTCATTAATACATAATCTGCTTATGCATGACGTCATTAAGTAATTAATTACTATTAATAATAGCGAACCCTAACCGACCTTAAAAATTAGATTTGGAAAGCGAATGAGGTACGCATCTTATTCTATTCGAAAAGACGAACTCGAATCTGAATTTTGTATCGTTCTATCGTAATTAGTGCGTTAATTATTATTTTTAAAGTTAAGCTTTACGAAAGTAATTAATTCTATAAGGGGTCTAATGAAGAAAATAAATTGTTCTAAAAACTACGGGGATGCCGAATATGCGACTTGTTTTCCAATATCCTTATCCGTTCGCGAGTTATTAATATTATCAGAAGTCACGTGATACATCGAAAAAAAAAAACGGCCTATAGGCGGGCGATCGCTTGTTTTTTCGCTTTCCGAGCGGCTCGAAACTCTTTGCGAAAGAGCTTTTCATTTCTGGGAGTGTCGAAACAACCTTACCTGTAGGCAAGCGGTCGCCCCGTGCCTACAGGTAGGTTTTTTTTTGCGCTAGTTAACACTAGTTAGTTTTTTACACTAGTTAACACTAGTTACAGCTGTACTAAGATGCGTTTTTAAAGCTTCTCAATACCCCTAATTATCGGCCGATATAAATGATCGCGGTATCTATCAATATCTACGTTTCGAGAGCATTACGAATATGTAATCGGTTCTTCGTTGAAGTCATTAGGTAATAAATTCTAATTAATAATAAGCAACCATAACCGACCCTAAAAAATTATTTCGAAAGCGAGCGAAGTACGCATTTTATTCTACTCGAAGAGACGAACTCGAATTTGAATTTTGTATTGTCCTATCTTAAGTAGTGCGTTAATTATTATTATTTAAAATTAGGCCTAACGATAATTATAATATCATAGCGAGTCTAATGGGGAGTCAATTGTTCTAAAACTTACGGTGATATCGAAAAACTCAGCATCGTCAGCTGGAAAAAGACTGCGTCCAGGCTGCGCAGATTATGCGTTTTCGTACGCTCTGCAGCCGCTACGATGACCCACTGCGCTATACTACGCACCCGGAGCCAAGTGTGCTCTATAACTTTGAGGCTACCAGTCCTCAGGATGAAAAATCTGTAACTGGGCTTCGGAGAAAGGGCGGAAACGTGCCAAGCACCTTTCGGTCACATAAAAATGAACTGACTGTCCAGAGAAGCTCAGAAACAATGCAAAGCAGGTGTAGTTCAATCACTGTTAATTTATTGATGCCACAAATATTTTCTACAGGTACGGTGTTGCAGAGAGCAGTTGTCCTGGCAACTGTGGGCAGTGGAATATCCGGGCGACTTTTCTCCCATCTTCCCGTGAAGGTGTCTTGTCAGGGGTGTTTTCCCGAAGACTGAAATGATAACGAAGGAACGCTGTTGCTTGCACAGAACTGAGAAAGAGGTTAAACTGTGCACTATATAATCAGCACTGCTGTGGCAGTCCCAAGTCACTTCGAAGGTTTCGCTGACTATTAAAGCTTATGCTTGATAAGGCTGCGCCCACCTTGGTGTGGGGTGCGTAATTTCGACGGTGATGCTCGTCGCCCTCAGCCTGGTCAACCGCAGTATCTGGCTGCCCATCCGCAGGGATGCTAGGAGGGTTCACATTGTAGACAAAATTGCCATTGTTTATGTTGATGGTGATCGGCGCCGCTGCATTGAACATGGTTTGAAGAACCTGTTTTGGAAAAAAAGAGCAAACTTGTGGTTGGTGACGAAGCGCGAAAATGTGGAGGACAACCGAGAACACACTCAAGCACAGCGAAGATAGAACTGTTTTAGTCTCTCAATACCATCTCACATACTTTGGGACATATACTTCCTCCTGACGCAGTTATGCTATGTTGGTAATGCTGTTCATGTTTCCATGCTATGGACCAGGCCTTAGGACAGTGAAGCAGGTAGCCGCATTGATCACATCGATTATGCTAAGTGACTGGTCACATAACCACAGGAGCTCCCACAGGACTGGCGCCAGTGGCTCTGAGGCTGAACGAGGAGCAGTGCTGTCACATCCCAACATCACTTCGCAGGTTTCGCTGGCTATTAAAAATTATCTTCGCTAAGACTGCACCCACCTGGGTGTAGGGTCCGAAACTTGGTCGGTGATGCTCTTGGTAGCAGTTACGGTCACCCTCGGCCAGCTCAACCATCTGATCTGGCGGCCGATACACGGGGTTGTTTGTAGTGTTCACATTGTAGACAAAATTGCCATCATTTATGTTGATGGTGATCGGCGCCGCTCCACTGCGCATGGTTTCAAGAACCTGTTTTGGACAAAAGAGTAAATATTTGCTTGGTGGTGAGATCCTGCGATGCTAGACGCCCAGGATAATCGGAAGCGCACTGAATCATCGAAAATAAAAGAAAAAGAACTCTTGAGTTACTCAATATCAGGTCCCATATTTTGGAATATATACTTTTTGAGAACGGAGCTGCTCATATTCTCATGCCCTGGCTAGGCCGTTAGAGAGTGCAATAGGAAGCGATATTGATAACACAAAATATACTATACCTGATCGATCAGATGGCCAGAAGAGCTCCCACAGGACTCATGCCGTTGGCTTTGAGGTTGAAAGTCAACTGCAGAACAACAAATGCGTTGCCTTATAAGCCCAGACATCCAGTTTAAAAAGAAGGATTTATCCTGTCGAAACACGGTCTGAGTGCCATATTTTGAACGAGTTGAAAGGTGCGACATCTCTACAGTAAAGAGACGGAGGTATGATTACTGCCGAATTTGTAACTTCAACTACTTACAGAGAATGCTTACAGAGCAACTACACGACGGACCCCGCGCCCCTGCAAAGGACACTGCGGTGAAGCAGACATTGCCAATGCGAGCTCATCTGTCCATTTAGCTAACGCCGCGACGAAAGTGCTTTGAGAAACGGCTGGACCCAAGCACGACGGCTCGAAACTAGAAGCGTTCTCTAACCTTCAAGCGAATGCCGCCACGAAAGCACAGCGGGATGCGCCATGATCCAGCCAGCAGGACACCTGGGTGCGAGAAACGTTCTACAAACTTCAAGCGAACGCCGCGACGAAAGCGTAGTGGGATGCGGCACGATCCAACCAGCCGGACACCTCGGAGCGAGAGACGTTCTACAACCTTCGAGCTAACGCCGCGACGAAAGCGTAGTGGGATGCGCCATGATCCAACCCGCAGGACACTTGGGTGCGAGAAACGTTCTACAAACTTCAAGCGAACGCCGCGACGAAAGCGTAGTGGGATGCGGCACGATCCAACCAGCCGGACACCTCGGAGCGAGAGACGTTCTACAACCTTCGAGCTAACGCCGCGACGAAAGCGTAGTGGGATGCGCCATGATCCAACAAGCAGGACACCTGGGTGCGAGAAACGTTCTACACACTTCAAGCGAACGCCGCGACGAAAGCGTAGTGGGATGCGGCACGATCCAACCAGCTGGACACCTCGGAGCGAGAGACGTTCTACAACTTTCGAGCTAACGCCGCGACGAAAGCGAAGTGGGATGCGCCATGATCCAACCAGCAGGACACCTGGGTGCGAGAAACGTTCCCCAACCTTCAAGCCAACGCCGCGACGAAAGCGTAGTGGGATGCGCCATGATCCAACCAGCAGGACACCTGGGTGCGAGAAACGTTCTACAAACTTCAAGCGAACGCCGCGACAAAAGCGTAGTGGGATGCGGCACGATCCAACCAGCCGGACACCTCGGAGCGAGAGACGTTCTACAACTTTCGAGCTAACGCCGCGACGAAAGCGTAGTGGGATGCGCCATGATCCAACCAGCAGGACACCTGGGTGCGAGAAACGTTCCCCAACCTTCAAGCTAACGCCGCGACGAAAGCGTAGTGGGATGCGCCATGATCCAACCAGCAGGACACCTGGGTGCGAGAAACGTTCTACAAACTTCAAGCGAACGCCGCGACAAAAGCGTAGTGGGATGCGGCACGATCCAACCAGCCGGACACCTCGGAGCGAGAGACGTTCTACAACCTTCGAGCTAACGCCGCGACGAAAGCGTAGTGGGATGCGCCATGATCCAACCAGCAGGACACCTGGGTGCGAGAAACGTTCCCCAACCTTCAAGCCAACGCCGCGACGAAAGCGTAGTGGGATGCGCCATGGTCCAACCAGCAGGACACCTGGGTGCGAGAAACGTTCCCCAACCTTCAAGCCAACGCCGCGACCAAAGCATAGTGGGATGAGCCACTATCCAACCAGCAGGACCCATTGGAGTAAGAAACGTTATGTAACCTTCGAGGCAACGCCGCGACGAAGGCGTCGTGGGATGAGCCACGATCCAGCAGGCAGGACACCTCGGAGCGAGAAACGTTCCAACAGAGTCAAGCATCGTGATACCTAAGGTCCATATCGGCTCCCCAGATGGAAGCGACGACGCATCCGTACAACAAGCAGCAAGGTACATTCTGGCGCCCTGAACCAAGGAACTTAATGAACGAGGCAAACACTGCACTCCGCACAAGTCCCTTAGTCGGTGTTCTTAGCCAACAACGAAATCGCACCACAGGCGGCTGAGCAGGTACTTGAGAGTTCCTGTTCGCACGGCAACTGCCACCGTTACACACGTTTCCGCTAACACGATAAAACAGTACAAAGTAGGCACACAAGCGGCGCGTTGTTCGTAATGAAATGTTTTGTGGTAAGATACTGCTTGACTCAACTACAGCGCGCCACTCTGAACCCCCAAAGCCACTAGCAGTTTAGGTTGGCATGCGGGGCAGGAGAAATGCAAGGTGCCGTCGGATGTGCTCGTCGCGAGTCGGATTCGGCGTTTGTGGCCGAGGCAATGGGTGCATCGTGAGGAATCAGAAGGCGGCATCTTACCAGGCGTGATCGTTTCGAGTTGGACGTTCCAACGCCCATACTGTTGCATCGAAGTCGCGCTGTCTTGAGCCATGTCGGGGGCGGGGAATTGATTTTCAGGAGTTGAAAATCCGCACCCTGAAGTGCTATGGTACAATACAGCTGGCGCCCTTTATAGCCCCTCCAAGCGGTTGGATCAGCTACGTCACTAGCCTTATCACCCTTGTGAACTGAAGGACGTTGCCGTACAGGGGCCTGATTGGTAGGACCAACAGCATGTGATGCGTATTACGTAACGACCTTCATTGTTATTGTGTTATTATTTCCAAGGTTTTTCCTGTAATTTCTTACTTTTTGTGTGTCTGTGTGTAGTGCTCCGCCCTACGCCTGAACTAGCTGCAGTGCCAGGCCTTCCGCACCAGCGCCGCTCAATGGGGTCGTTTGCCAGATCGTTCGCACAAGATCGCTCTTATCCAGTGCAACGGTAGGGAGGCATTCGTTCTGCGGCACCAGAACGTTGCCACTGCTGGGGAAATGCTGCTTCGCGTGGGGAGACACTGCGTAGCCAGCGAAGCGGGTGGCATGGCCGACGCGCGTCGAATCCTCGTCGAAGTCGAGAGAATGGTTCAAAGACTTTTCATATGCTCACAGAGGCTGTAAGCGAAGGTTCCATATATGACCATTCAACACCACATTCGCACACTCAACCACATTCACCACATTCACTCCGCAGCGGTCGTGGGCATATTGCTGTGATGTCTTAAATGCCTTCGGAATGGAAATGCCTGAAATTATTTCCACGATTAATCCTAGTCCCAAAAGAAGGCCGCTTCCCCGTTCGGAGCTCAGACGAATGTATCTATTGAAGAGTGTGTCTGATGTGGCTTCTGTGCGTAGTTCTACACATACACACCGAATCAGTCACACCATCTATTGTTTCCAGCTGGGAACACAGCAGTGTTAATTGAAACAGCGGAAAAGGGATATGGCGACTACATGGAATCCTCTGGTGGCCGAGCTCAGGAGGCTGGTACGGGGAAGCTCCTCGGGAGAGTCGCGCTGGCGCTGACGCGGTCTACTTTCTGAGTCCGCGGAACGAAAGCCTTGTTTGCGTTCCACTGGGCGACAGCGAACTAGTGCGAACCACCAAGCCGCCACACGGCGAGGGAGGCGTATCGTCACTACCAGTCATGAAATATCGGGCGTCCAGCTGAAGCCTTGCTGTACGGCGCGGAGGGCTTTGCAGAGTCGCGTTGCTGCCTGTCCTCCTCAGTAGGGCAAGTCTCGGTTGAACACAGTGCATGGGGTGCTTACAGCCACAGCCTGCGTTTCTCACGTCGGTACCGTTGCCTACCCGACGGCGACCGCCAGCGGTCGCCTGTATCGTGGCATGATGACGACGTGCGCCGGTCATAGCGACCTCTCCGCTGTACAACGGAGCTTGTGCGCCCCGCGCAGTGGCAGCGTTCTGGGGCTGCGGGACGAATGCCCCGCTAACGTCGCACCGGACAAGAGCGAACTGGTGCGAGCGCCCTAGCTGCTACACGGAGAGAGGCGCATCATTACCGACGGTCGTAGTTTGTCAACCAAGTATTGTTCAAGCCCGGCTTTGGTGACCGCAGTGCGGCCGCCGGCGTTTCTCACGTCAGCCCCGTCGTCCTTCCTGCTTTAGCCTGCAGCGGTTTCCTCTTTTGTGGCATCCTTCCTTCGCTCGGAGGCCAAGGTGCCCGCTTCAATGCATTCCCGACTTTCTGCATCATCACTCTCGGTACTCCTTTGTCGGGCGAGTCTTGTTCAAGCCTTGGAGCGGGTTGCGCAGGGCTACAGTCGGTGTTTCTATCACTGGTACCTTCCTTGCCACGGCTTCGACTTGCAGCGGTCCCCTTTATCTCGGCATCCTTACTAAGAGCGCCGACTACAGCTCCCACTTGACTGCATCACCAAGATTCAGCCCCCAAAGCAGCATTGACGCTCTGGGCCGGCGGAACCTACTACTCGCTGCCGCTGCACCAGACGAGGGCGAACGTGTGCGAGCGACCTACGGGAAGGGCGGCGAATGGTAACTGCCGCTCCTACCTAGTCTTCAGGGCGCCTCGTTCAAGCCTCGCCGCGCAGTGCGCAGACCTGCAGCCAGTGTTTCTCGCGTGGGGCCCGTCCTTCGGCAGGCAGCGGTCTGCTCTTAGCATTTTTCCTACGCGCGCGCACCACGGCGCTCCCTTGACTGCATTATCGAGCTTACCACGCGGCGGAGACAACCAGCGCACCCGGAACGAAAGCCTTGCTTACGTTCCTGCGGATGAAAGTGGTTGCACCGGCGAACGCGCTGATGCACTGCGTTTGCAGCGGCGAAAGAACTTACGCCATAGTGGCCGGCTAGCGGTTTCGTGCACTCGGTCGTTATTGCCGCTTGATACCACGACGGCTAACAGGTACCAGACAAAACTCGGAAGCGAGCCTGGGTCATGAGAACACATCTGGCCACTAGTTTGTTGCCCTGACGGCAGATGATCTTGTGAGAGAGAGAGCCTTGATTCAGCTCACCAAGTCAGTCAGGCAGCTATGTAGACAGCTAGTAAAACGTAGGTAGGTTGTAGTGTGAGGTCAAGAAGAGAGAATTTTCGTTCGAGTTTAACAAAACGGGCCGAACTGTCACCTAGCCGACATTACCCCTGTAGAAGCCTCGCCGCAGAGACTAGCGCTGACTGGGGACTCAGGTACGGACTGTGTTCCTCCCCTTTATCTACGCACACTGCATTCGTTGGTGTTTCTTCCTGTTAACTGAGGTCGCCGTGCTGCCACTGGAGCCCCGTCGTAACTCGGAGTTATTTGATGTCTTCATGAGGCTGACTGAACTGGAGGAACCACCGCTGTGGGAGGCCGCTGGATGCAGTGAAGAGTACTTTTGCTGCTGCTGCAACCGTATCCCGAGCGGTCGATCGCCGGCCTGCGCACTGATCGCAGCTGAGGACCGGTGATTTCTGGCGCCACGAGGCAACGACGCCCACAGCTGCAGACGAGAAGCCACTGCAGGTCAATTTCTCATCCTCTATGCTGCGCGGCTGCGTAGTCGAGAAAAGGCTAGCGTATGGTGGCGCAGCTTCAGTGATGTTACTCCCGCCCTTTCTGATCGGAGTACTTGCAGAGCGAATTCCCGTTAATTCGAACCAAGGTTAGCTTATCTCCCCCCCTCCCCCCTTTGTTTAAATGTCACCTCTTCTTGCAAAATGCAAAGAAAGGGAAGCCTGCCTCCTTTCTGGTATTGGGTATATAAGCACTATGCTCCTCATTCGACTCACTGCCTGCATTGCACTGCCTCAAGCTAGTACGACCTCGAAGCCGAGCTCCCATCGACATGGCTACAAACAGCCCGACTTCGAAGCGACTCCATGGCTCTCGGGACGCCGAAGACGGAACGTTCAGTTCTGGTAAGCTCCCTTGGTTTGGGTGCACTGCTTGCAATTTCATCTGCAGGGACTTGGAGAAGCGGATCCGTGTTCAATAGAATACGAATGCAAGATTCTTGCTTGCTTTTGTCAGTTTTGCGTGGTATTACGATGTGTGCAAAGACCCTCTGTGACTCCTGTTGTGATATCCCCACGTGGAGTTGCTCCCTGACAGTTGCCTGCATACTGACTGTTCGCGCCCCTTTTTTTGCTATGCAGGCAGGTAACTTGGTCTTGCCGCGGTCGACGCTTCCATAGCCCAGAAAATTAACTGTCTGGGACGAATACTTCTTAGTCGCGGATAGATAAGCCGCACTGCATGTCTCCTTTTTGCCATCACCGGCCACCGCGTGCTGAGTTCACAATGATTTCCTTCGATTACTAACACTTGCCAGTCACAGGATTGCGCACCGTGAGGGAAGTTGTACGTCTTGCTTGCACGAAGTCGACTTTCTGAGGCTTAGGATGGTTCAGAAGAACTATGCCTGCTGGCCTGGTTTGCAAAGCGTTGACATTCTGCATCTACTTTGTCACTGCCGTGCTGCGGAGTGGCTATGATATGAATCTTCTCATGCCAATCATATTTACCAGTATAATGTTTAAAACTTATTTATTCACTGGTTATAAGGTACCTTCTTTTCTCAACGCTGTCTGCTTGGCTATGCCACTTCCAGATCGCAGAAACAGTGCCTCCAGTCATGGTGCGGTTGAAACCTCTCCTCGGCTTGACAGGCAGCAGAAGATTCCTACAGACTACAGTAGTGGATGGGGTAGGTCGCCCTTGCACCTGTCTGTCTACTGTGACTACAGGACAGATCTGATATGTCTAGAATGTAACTTGGCACTTGTGTTCCATGCATCTCCACACAGGAGCCGGTTTAATGATGTAGGCACTTCTCATTGTTTGCAGTTGATTTCCCGCTTGACTGCTCTCCGGCAAAGTCCTCCGGATTGCACTCCGTCCCTCAAAAGATCACAGAGGTAAACTGCATTTCTGAATTGTGTGCTTGATGCGAGAGCAGGAGAGGGGAAGAGGTGAACTGTGTGGGGAGAATTGTTTTCTTTTCCTGGTGTTCTAGATTTATTAATCTGCTCAGGAGAAAAAGCGGTCAGCTGTAATTTGAAGTGTTAATTTTAGTCACCTCTACCGCTCCCGCTGTTGTGGGCAATCGAGTGACGAGAAATATGGGATGTCTTTACGTATAGGAGTCATAATTATAAATACAGCCTTGTTACTGTTGTGTTAGACATATAAAGTTCAACCTCTTTCGTTCTATGAGACGACCGCGCCTAGATAGCATGGGCTGAGGAAGACAACAACACTTTATTAAAAAAGTGACATATTAACGCCTTGGTTTTCTTCCTCCACAGCAGGTGGTTGAAGCCGTTCCCGCTGCAGTTCAACCAGTCACCATAAATATCATTAATGGAAATTTTGTCTACAACGTCAGTTCTCCTGGATTTCAACTCCACCATCTGAACGATATCTTGCGTAAACCTCAAATGTGACACCACCGAAGCCCCACCAATGACTGCTAGGTAACTTCGTGCCCGGTGCAAAGGCATTCTTTTTTCCGGATCCTTAAATCTCCTCCTCCAACGTCTGAAAGTGCTTATGAGCGGCAGCTGCTTTGCGACTTCAATGTAGATGTCTTCTTTGTTCTGTTTAGAGCGTGATCGAGTTGTCTTCAAGCTGCAAGTTTAACCCCATTTTCGTCCGTAGTTACCTTCTGATACAGTTCAAATACGTCATATTGCTATATTTATAAAGGAAACGTTCCCTCTGCATACGTATCAACACGGTTAACCACATTTATTGGCTGAGCTGCAGTGCTCCGAACATATTGATCCAATATTGGATGTTGGAACATTAACAGAAAGCGGGTAACTATCTGCGAACATAGAGCTAATAAGCCGCAGTAATTGTCGTTATTTTTTTTTGCACATTTCTGCACAATCCATGCCTTTCCATTGGGTCCTTTTCAGTGCACGGAATATTCGACGTCTTCTCGCTGAGCAAAGAAGCGGCGTTCCCGAAGCCCGAAGCAGTGTCCGTGTTTACCACGCCATTTACCTGTGCTCAAGCGAAGTCACCATGATCAGTTGGTCACATTGCAGCCGGTAAAATTACTTGCAGGAAAATAAAACGATTTGGAATAACACTTCTGACATTTAAATATTTGTTCAACTTCAGTTTATTGTCTCTGTTCTCTTGCATTAGCGAGAGTACGGTTGTATGCTCACGCACCCATACTCATATCCCCTCAGAGTGACTAAGGCGTACAGTAGCAAGACCTCACTGAATGTTCTCACGGGTGGGGCTGTGATTCAAGGGTGTTGTGTGTTTCCATCGAGCCATTGTATAACCCGCTCCTCTATGCCGGTGGCGCTGAAATCCTCACTGACGACTGGGCTACCCTCGCGGCCCACCGTACCGTTTCGAGCCACATTTCACTGGATTTACGGACCATAGTTTGGTCAACATCCACCGGACACACCACGCAGCTGTACCACTGACAACGGCCGGACCAGCAGCTGCGTCTTCTGTAGCTGTGAGGAAGAAGCTACGAGTGGCATTCGTCTGTGCCTAGTGTTGCTGTCACAAACGCACGACTTAAGACTAAGCACCGGAAGCATAAAGAGTGCACTCGTAGGTTGCCTTCGTTGGACGCAGAACTCAGTCCACTACATAGACTCCTCGATACGTGTCAGTCATTCATGATGCGAACGATATCCGAAGAGACAGGCTCACAGCGCTGTATACACCCGCACACTCCGGCAGCCGCGTTCCGCAAACGGCGAACCAAAGCAAGGCTTCTCGTTATTTCTACGTCCTTGATTGTCGAGACGCTATGCAGAGCACAGCGAGCCTATCTGCGAAATGCAGCCTGCACAGCCAGTGATGTTTACCCGCCGCAGTGGCTCAGTGCTTAGGGCGCTTGGCTACTGAGCCGGAGTAGCCGGGTTCGAAGTCGACCGGAGCGGCAACGTTTCAATGGAGGCGAAACGCAAACGGCGCCCGTGTGCTGTGCGATGTCAGTGCACGTTAAAGATACCCAGGTGGTCGAAATTATTCCGGAGGCCTCCACTACGGCAACTCTTCCTTTCTTCTCTCAGTTCCTCCTCCCTTCCTTTCCCTACAGCCTGGTTCAGGTGTCCACCGAGATATGAGACAGTTACTGCGTCATTTCCTCCCCCTTTCCCCCTAAAAAGACAATTTACCAATTTACAGCCAAAGGTGCCCGCCCTCTACAGGCGGATCACATCCACATTAAGACTGGATGTAATAGTACAAGTCGGTTTGTCATAGTGCTGTGGAGTTGTGAGCCCGTTGGGACGTACTGCCATTTCACAGCGCAGTGTGATCTGTGCATTTTGCTGTCTGAACGGTGGGCCAAGTCGCGGCGAGTTTGAAGGAGGTTGGTCACCTCTATCTGTGTTGAAGATCGTGTTCAAGTTCCTTTATTCGTTGTAGTTTGAATTCATCGATAAAGCTTCATTGTAGTGAAGCGGGGTTAAACTGAAAAACAACTGCACTTCACTATGCACACCTGGTTTGCACATTCGACTGCACAGAACTCCTGGAAAGAGACTGCTTCGCTTGCTGAGCAGGCGCCTCCTGGATAGGATGGCGTTTCGCTGAGTTTAACTCAGCTCGACATACGTACAGTCGCGATAGCACTGTGACGTGCCACCACAGCGGCAGATAGCGACGCTTCAGCGTTGCGGTTGCGAACATGCCCATAGCAAAAGGGCTGCTGCAGGATTTTCGTCGCTCCGGTGACGTCATTGGCTAATATTTTTTTCTTTACGGCTGGACAACACAATTATGGCTACCTTTTTTCAGCTTAACAAAACGCAAAGAGCCTGCGCCGGTCGTGCCACCGCTAACCTTGAGTGGAGCGGCTAGCACCACCGCTCCGAAATGGCGAGCACCTTGGCATTTGTTAGCATTTGTTAGCATTTGTTAGACTTTCATTTCTTAGATTTCGGAAGCCCAGTGCACTGCTGGGTGGGTGCTTCGCATGTATGAATGTAGCCCGCTCGGTTCATGTCCAGCACAGCCTGCCAGAGGGACCATCAGCCTCGGGAGCTCTGCTTGCTTTGACAACTCGGCAGGGTAATACAGTTCCAAAAGCCAGAGCTCGAACTTTCTATACACCACAGCTACAATGTTACTACGCGGACTGATGGCAAATGGGAACCTGGCAATCATAACCTGTCTACGCGGACCGATATTTGACATCCAGAGTGCATACGGATGAGATAAATCCCGCGCAATGCGGCATGAATGGCGAAGCGGTGATGAGAGAACCCTGACTACGGGATGCACGCCGCGGCACCGCCCAGTCGCCCATTGGCGATAAGCCATGTGCCAGAGCGGAATCAATAAGCACACTGACTTACGAAAGACATACATTCGACTTCTCGTCAATCTGCTGTGCCGCTTTATTAAACAGGCAACCAGCAACATTGGAACCTGCGCAGACGCGGTTGAATAGTTGATGGCGCTATTTTTCACATGCCACACTTTGCGCGCACAATACCTCGTGTAGGACATTGTTGTGTGCGTGTATGTGAGTACAACTCTCTCTACAGCTTCAGCAGCCAACGCCAAGCTCGCGGGACTTCCTCCCACTGCTGAGAGAAAGCTCCATCGCAGGAGCAGCGGCACAGAGCGAAGGAACGATCGTGAATGAAATACACCTAACGGCCTGCCTTTCAGGGTTACGTAAGCTTCGCCAGCACCTCTTCAATTTACGCGGTGGTGGCGGCCGGTTGCGAATAAATAGCAAAAAACACTTCAACTACTCAGCGCGTCTTCGCTCCTGGCGTGTAGAAGTTCCCGGTTATGTCTCGCGGTAAGCTGGCCGCGAATGAAAGGCTCGCTGCAAAGAAAAAAAGAAAGGCTCCGATATTTAGCCTTTTTCGGTGTGGACGCGTGGAGGCATGCCCTCTCCTGCGGTACTATCGTGGTTGGGCTTTCAGCTGCGCCGCGATATGCACAGGAGAGTAACGGTGAAATTGTTCCCCAAGAGTCGTGGACAGCGCCTGCGGTCTTTTGTTAGCAAGAGTGGTGGGGGAGGGGGGATGGATGGGGGTGAGGTTAGAAGCTCGGTAATGCTGTAAAGCGGGCGCGAGGGCGGGCGCGTCTCGGTATGATGCTATGGGACCAACCAATGCCAGAACCGCCGAGGAGTGAGAGGAGAACGAGCAGTAACGTTACGCCTCACTCCCCACGGAGAGCGCTCGGCAGCGGCTGTTTCTGGCATAGGGCCAGTTCTTTCGACAACTTAGGCCGTCGGCGGTTTACTCTGCGCACTCTGCTGTCGGGCTTGAACAAGATATCCCCGAAAGACGAAGTCCAGAAGCTACGATGTGACTTCCTCCCCGTGTGGAGGCGAGGTCGTTCGCGCAAGTTCACTGTCGTCCAGTGCAATGGCAGCGAGGCGAAGTCTTGCGGCTTCACAAAAGCACGGTTGCGTTGGACCCAGGTCCTGTTGGCGCAGGAAGGATGCAATAATAGAGGATACTGTCACCGGCCGAAATGGCGGACACGACGGGCCTGATGTGAGAAAATCCGCCTGTTGCACTAGGGACTCTGGACGCAAGTTTGAACGGGAGTCGCCTGACAGACGAAGACAGGCAGTGTCCGAGTGGCGGCGAGGCCGTTAGCATGCACCAGTTCGCAACTCTTCCGGTGCAAGGACAGCGAGGCAAGTACTCTTGCCGCGCAGACCATCCCTGTTGCACGGAGCGCACAAGGTCAGCAATGCGGTGAAGCAGGCTCCACTGCCGGCGAACATAGGAAAAATGTCACGATACAGGAAACCGTCTCCGGCCTCCGTCGGGAAGAGGGCGGGCTCGAGGGGAGACACGAGCGCAAAATTAACCCCGCAATATGGTAAACCTAACACTTGGAATTATGCGGTGGCCGAGCTCAGGATGCAAGGTGCATCGCAGCTCGTGCGGCGGCGGGCGCCGTCCAACTGCGCCGGACGTCGAAGTCCACGCAGGCGGTCGGGCGCCGCTCACGTAGAGTTTACAACTCCGCTCCAGGCGCAAATTCGGCCCGCCACCAACACCTACAGTCCGACTGTTCCTACGCACGCAGCTACTACGCATGAAGGAGTGCGTGCATAGAACCTTCTACCCGCCATCTGTCGTGGATACGCAAAGCCGCCCTGCCTCGACGAGAGGAGGAACCAGTCAGCGCCCGCGGCGCAGCACGCAGGCAATGCAGCCGGCTCCATTCAACGCCGGGTGCCGTCTAACTGCGCCAGACGTCGAAGACCACGCTGGCGGTCGGGCGCCGCTCACGTAGAGTTCGAAACTCCGCACCAAGTGCAAATTCAGCACGCCACCAGCCCCTACAATCCGGCTGTTCCGACGCACGTAGCGGCTGCCCATGGAGGAGTGCGTCCGTAGAATGTTCGACAGGCCATCTTTCGAATGGAGCCGAGTGCTTTTCCAGCGGCCCGCGCATGGAGGAAGGAAAACTCAGGAGAGGCCCTTCGTATTCCCAATGCATTGACAAGAATGTGGCGGAAGTGACGTCAAAATTTAGGCTTAAAAAGTCGGGCCACTAGCAACGTTGTCGTTGTTGCTAAGAAAACTCGGGCCACTAGCAACGGCGTACGGCGTCGTTAGCGTCGTTGTTGCTAGGGGCCCGAGTGTTCCTCGGTGGCGGTGGACGGGCTTTCGGCACGGTGTGTTTGGCCTTGCGTGTTAAAGTCTACATGCCTGGCGTCGTGACGTTACGCACGCATCTAAGGTTGCTTTTAAATGCAGCAAATAACCGCTCATTTGATATTTTGTTCGTCAAACTTGGTGTCGTTACGCGGAGCGATCGATGCATTGAAATGAATCTCGCGAAAAGGTGGCACTCCGGAACCGCGCTTCGACACGCGAAGAAGCGTTGATTGTTTTGATCAGCGAACTTTCGCACCTCACCAAACAGCACAGAAACATGAAGCCGCTCTCGGCGATGCTGAGCTGCGTTTCGAAGGCCACACGGCGGGTGTACGGTAGCCCGAGGAGGATGGCGAGCTGAGCTATAAGCGGCGCGCAATGTCGTCTTTCTTCGCCTGGCGTCGGAAAAGGTTCACCGCACCTGTGCGCCGGTCTGTGTCTAGGTGCGTGTTTGCGGGGAGGGATGTGTAGGAGTGTAGCGGCGAGCAGCGCGGTTTTTTTTTATACCTTTCTTTTACGAAGCGCTTGCGAGCCGCGCGCGATCCCCGCCCCGTAGCTCGGTGGAGAAAGAAGATAGTGAGGAGAGCCGAGCCAACTTCCGGTTTCGGGGCGGCTTCACAAAAAGTGACGTCAGGGCCTCTCCTTAGTTCTTTCCTTCCTCCATGGGCCCGCGCCTAAACTGACAGGTTCCCCTTCTCATCGGGATGGCCGACGTTGCGAATCCGCGACAGATGGCGCATGGAACTCGCCCACGCATTCTTCCGGGCAGCAGCCGCGGCGTCGCGTCGAAACAGTCGGAGTGTAGGTGCTGGTCGGGGGCCCAATTTGCGCCTTGTGCAAAGCTGTGAACTCGACGTCAGCGGCACCCGATGGCCAGCCTGTTCATCGGCGTCAGGCGCAGTTCGATAGTGCCGAATGGGGCCGGCTACATTTCCTGCGGGCCGTGCCGCCGCTGAGAGGTTCCTCCACTCATCGGGGTTGGGTGGCTTTGCGATTGTGCGGCAGATGACGTATCGAACACCGTAGGGACGCGCTCCTCCTGGCGCAACCACAGCGTAGCGTCACCAAGCTCGGACAGTAGCTACCTTTTTGTTAATAAATGCATTCTGCTACTACTACTGTAGGTGCTGGCGGCCGGCCGATTTCGCGCCTGGCGCGGAGTTGCGAACTCTACGGCAGCGGTGGGCGACCACGAGTGTGCTGTTCGCATCCGGCGCAGTTCGACGGCGACTGGCGCCAAAAGAGGCCCGCTGCATTCCCTGCGGGCCGCGCCAGCGCTGATACGTTGCTCCACTCATCGGGGCTGGGCGGCTTAGCGAATCTGCGACAGATGGCGTGCGGAACATTGTACGCACGCGCTCCACCAGGCGCAGCCGCCGAGGCGCGTCGGCACGCTCGGACTGTTGCTACCTCTATGTTAATAAATGCATTCTGCTGCTTAACTGTAAGTGCTGGTGGCCGGCCGATTTTGCGCCTGGCGTGGAGTTGCGAACTCTACGGCAGCGGCGCGCTACCACGAGAGTGCTGTTTGGCATCCGGCGCAGTTCGACGGCGACTGGCGCCAAATGTAGCCCGCTGCCATTCCTGCGGGCCGCGCCGGCGCTGACGCGTTGCTCCACTCATCGGGGCTGGACGGCTTTGCGAATCTGGGGCAGATGGCGTGTCGAACAGAGTATGGACGCGCTCCTCCAGGCGCAGCCGCTGATTCGCGTCGGCACGGTCGGACTGTAGCTACCTCTATGTTAATAAATGTATTCTGCTGCTACTACTGTAAGTGCTGGTGGCCGGCCGATTTTGCGCCTGGCGTGGAGTTGCGAACTCTACTGCAGCGGCGCGCGACCACGAGCGTGGTGTTTGGCATCCGGCGCAGTTCGACAGCGCCTGGCGCCAAATGCAGCCTGCTGCCTTTCCTGCGGGCCGCGCCGGCGCTGACACGTTGCTCCACTCATCGGGGCTGGACGGCTTTGCGAATCTGGGGTAGATGGCGTGTCGAACAGAGTATGGACGCGCTCCTCCAGGCGCAGCCGCTGATTCGCGTCGGCACGGTCGGACTGTAGCTACCTCTATGCGAAAAAATGTATTCTGCTACTACTACAGTAGGTGCTGTTGGCCGCCCGATTTTGTGCCTGGCGCGGAGTTGCGAACTCTACGCCAGCGGCGCGCGACCACGAGCGTGGTGTTTGGCATCCGGCGCAGTTCGACGGCGACTGGCGCCAAATGCGCCGCGCCGGCGCTGACACGTTGCTCCACTCATCGGGGCTAGGCTACGACAGATGGCGTGTCGAACATTGTACGGACGCGCTCCTCCAGGCGCAGCCGCCGACGCGCGTCGGCACGGTCGGACTGTAGCTACCTCTATGAGAATAAATGTTTTCTGCTACTACTACTGTCAATGCTCTGTGCCCGCCGATTTTGCGCCTGGCGTGGAGTTGCGAACTCTGCTGCAGCGGCGCGCGACCACGAGCGTGGTGTTTGGCATCCGGCGCAGTTCGATGGCGACTGGCGCCAAATGCAGCCCGCTGCATTTCCTGCGGGCCGCGCCGGCGTTGACACGTTGCTCCACTCATCGGGGCTAGGCTACGACAGATGGCGTGTCGAACATTGTACGGACGCGCTCCTCCAGGCGCAGCCGCTGAGTCGCGTCGGCACGGTCGGAGTGTAGCTACATCTATGCGAAAAAATGCATTCTGCTACTACTACAGTAGGTGCTGTTGGCCACCCGATTTTGTGCCTGGCGCGGAGTTGCGAACTGTACGCCAGCGGCGCGCGACCACGAGCGCGGTGTTTGGCATCCGGCGCAGTTCGACGGCGACTGGCGCAAAATGCAGCCCGCTGCATTTCCTGCGGGCCGCGCTGGCGCTGACACGTTGCTCCACTCATCGGGGCTAGACTACGACAGATGGCGTGTCGAAAATTGTACGGACGCGCTCCTCCAGGCGCAGCCGCCGAGGCGCGTCGGCACGGTCGGACTGTAGCGACCTCTATGAGAATAAATGTATTCTGCTACTACTACTGTAAGCGCTGTGTGCCGGCCGATTTTGCGCCTGGCGTGGAGTTGTGAACTCTACGCCAGCGGCGCGCGACCACGAGCGTGGTGTTTGGCATCCGGCGCAGTTCGACGGCGACGAGCCGAATGCAGCCCGCTGCATTTCCTGCTGGCCGCGACGGCGCAGACACGTTGCTCCACTCATCGGGGCTGGGCGGGTTTGCGAATCTGCGACAGATAGTGTGTCGAACATTGTACGCACGCGCTCCGCCAGGCGCAGCCGCTGAGTCGCGTCGGCACGGTCGGACTGTAGCTACCTCTATGAGAATAAATGTATTCTGCTACTACTACTGTAAGTGTTGGTGGCCGGCCGATTTTGCGCCTGGAGTGGAGTTTCGAACTCTACGCCCGCGGCGCACTACCACGACAGTGATGTTTGGCATCCGGCGCAGTTCGACGACGACTGGCGCCAAATGCAGCCCGGTGCATTTCCTGCGCGCCGCGCCGGCGCTGACACGTTGCTCCACTCATCGGGGCTGGGCGGGTTTGCGAATCTGCGACAGATAGTGTGTCGAACGTGTCGAACATTGTACGCACGCGCTCCGCCAGGCGCAGCCGCTGAGTCGCGTCGGTACGGTTGGACTGCAGCTACCTCTATGAGAATAAATGTATTCTGCTACTACTGCTGTAAGTGCTGGTGGCCTGCCGATTTTGGCCCGGCGCGGAGTTTCGAACTCTACGCCAGCGGCCCACTACCACGACAGTGATGTTTGGCATCCGGCGCAGTTCGACGACGACTGGCGCCAAATGCAGCCCGCTGCATTTCCTGCGCGCCGCGCCGGCGCTGACACGTTGCTCCACTCATCGGGGCTGGGCGGGTTTCCGAATCTGCGACAGATAGTGTGTCGAACATTGTACGCACGCGCTCCGCCAGGCGCAGCCGCTGAGTCGCGTCGGTGAGGTCGGACTGCAGCTAACTCTATGAGAATAAATGTATTCTGCTACTACTGCTGTAAGTGCTGGTGGCCGGCCGATTTTGCGCCTGGCGCGGAGTTGCGAACTCTACGCCAGCGGCGCGCTACCACGAGAGTGCTGTTTGGCATCCAGCGCAGTTCGACGGCGACTGGCGCCAAATGCAGCCCGCTGCCTTTCCTGTGGGCCGCGCCGCCGCTGAGACTTCGCTTCACTCATCGGGGCTGGGCGGCTTTGCGAATCTGCGACAGATGGCGTGTCCAACATTGTACGGACGCGCTCCTCCAGGCGCAGCCGCTGAGTCGCGTCGGCACGGTCAGACTGTAGCTAGCTCTATGTGAATAAATGTATTCTGCTACTACTACTGTAAGTGTTGGTGGCCGGCCGATTTTGCGCCTGGCGTGGAGTTGCGAACTCTACGCCAGCGGCGCGCTACCACGGGAGTGCTGTTTGGCATCCAGCGCAGTTCGACGGCGACTGGCGCCAAATGCCGCCCGCTGCCTTTCCTGCGGGCCGCGCCCGCGCTGACACTTCGCTCCACTCATCGGGGCTGGGCGGCTTTGCGAATCTGGGGTAGATGGCGTGTCGAACAGAGTACGGACGCTCTCCTCCAGGCTTAGCCGCTGAGTCGTGTCGGCACGGTCGGACTGTACCTACCTCTATGTGAATAAATGTATTCTGCTACTACTACTGGAAGTGCTAGTGGCCGGCCGATTTAGCGCCTGGCGTGGAGTTGCGAACTCTACTGCAGCGGCGCGCGACCACGAGCGTGGTGTTTGGCATCCGGCGCAGTTCGACAGCGCCTGGCGCTAATGCAGCCCGCTGCCTTTCCTGCGGGCCGCGCCGGCGCTGACACTTTGCTCCACTCATCGGGGCTGGGCGGCTTAGCGAATCTGCGACAGATGGCGTGTCGAACATTGTACGCACGCGCTCCTCCAGGCGCAGCCGTCGAGGCGCGTCGGCACGCTCGGACTGAAGCTACCTCTATGTTAATAAATGTATTCTGCTGCTACTACTGTAAGTGCTGGTGGCCGGCCGGTTTTGCGCCTGGCGTGGAGTTGCGAACTCTGCTGCAGCGGCGCGCGACCACGAGCGTGGTGTTTGGCATCCGGCGCAGTTCGACAGCGCCTGGCGCCAAATGCAGTCCGCTGCCTTTCCTGCGGGCCGCGCCGGCGCTGACACTTTGCTCCACTCATCGGGGCTGGGCGCCTTAGCGAATCTGCGACAGATGGCGTGTCGAACATTGTACGCACGCGCTCCTCCAGGCGCAGCCGCCGAGGCGCGTCGGCACGCTCGGACTGTAGCTACCTCTATGTTTATAAATGTATTCTGCTGCTACTACTGTAAGTGCTGGTGGCCGGCCGATTTTGCGCCTGGCGTGGAGTTGCGAACTCTACTGCAGCGGCGCGCGACCACGAGCGTGGTGTTTGGCATCCGGCGCAGTTCGACGGCGACTGGCGCCAAATGCAGCCCGCTGCATTTCCTGCGGGCCGCGCCGGCGCTGACACGTTGCTCCACTCATCGGGGTTAGGCTACGACAGATGGCGTGTCGAACATTGTACGGACGCGCTCCTCCAGGCGCAGCCGCTGAGTCGCGTGGGCACGGTCGGAGTGTAGCTACATCTATGCGAAAAAATGTATTCTGCTACTACTACAGTAGGTGCTGTTGGCCACCCGATTTTGTGCCTGGCGCGGAGTTGCGAACTCTACTGCAGCGGCGCGCGACCACGAGCGTGGTGTTTGGCATTCGGCGCAGTTCGATGGCGACGAGCCGAATGCAGCCCGCTGCATTTCCTGCTGGCCGCGACGGCGCAGACACGTTGCTCCACTCATCGGGGCTAGGCTACGACAGATGGCGTGTCGAACATTGTACGGACGCGCTCCTCCAGCCGCCGCCGCTGAGTCGCGTCGGCACGGTCGGACTGTAGCTACCTCTATGAGAATAAATGTATTCTGCTACTACTACTGTAAGTGTTCGTGGCCGGCCGATTTTGCGCCTGGCGTGGAGTTTCGAACTCTACGCCAGCGGCGCACTACCACGACAGTGATGTTTGGCATCCCGCGCAGTTCGACGACGACTGGCGCCAAATGCAGCCCGGTGCATTTCCTGCGCGCCGCGCCGGCGCTGACACGTTGCTCCACTCATCGGGGCTGGGCGGGTTTGCGAATCTGCGACAGATAGTGTGTCGAACATTGTACGCACGCGCTCCGCCAGGCGCAGCCGCTGAGTCGCGTCGGTACGGTCGGACTGCAGCTACCTCTAAGAGAATAAATGTATTCTGCTACTACTGCTGTAAGTGCTGGTGGCCTGCCGATTTTGGCCCGGCGCGGAGTTTCGAACTCTACGCCAGCGGCGCACTACCACGACAGTGATGTTTGGCATCCGGCGCAGTTCGACGACGACTGGCTCCAAATGCAGCCCGCTGCATTTCCTGCGCGCCGGGCCGGCGCTGACACGTTGCTCCACTCACCGGGGCTGGGCGGGTTTGCGAATCTGCGACAGATAGTATGTCGAACATTGTACGCACGCGCTCCGCCAGGCGCAGCCGCTGAGTCGCGTCGGTACGGTCGGACTGCAGCTACCTCTATGAGAATAAATGTATTCTGCTACTACTGCTGTAAGTGCTGGTGGCCGGCCGATTTTGCACCTGGCGCGGAGTTGGGAACTCTACGCCAGCGGCGCGTTACCACGAGAGTGCTGTTTGGCATCCAGCGCAGTTCGACGGCGACTGGCGCCAAATGCAGCCCGCTGCCTTTCCTGTGGGCCGCGCCGCCGCTGACACTTCGCTCCACTCATCGGGGCTGGGCGGCTTTGCGAATCTGCGGCAGATGGCGTGTGGAAATTTGTACGCGGACGCGCTCTTCCAGGCGCAGCCGCTGAGTCGCGTCGGCACGGTCAGACTGTAGCTAGCTCTATGTGTATAAATGTATTCTGCTACTACTACTGTAAGTGTTGGTGGCCGGCCGATTTTGCGCCTGGCGTGGAGTTGCGAACTCTACGCCAGCGACGCGCTACCACGGGAGTGCTGTTTGGCATCCAGCGCAGTTCGACGGCGACTGGCGCCAAATGCCGCCCGCTGCCTTTCCTGCGGGCCGCGCCCGCGCTGACACTTCGCTCCACTCATCGGGGCTGGGCGGCTTTGCGAATCTGGGGTAGATGGCGTGTCGAACAGAGTACGGACGCTCTCCTCCAGGCTTAGCCGCTGAGTCGTGTCGGCACGGTCGGACTGTACCTACCTCTATGTGAATAAATGTATTCTGCTACTACTACTGGAAGTGCTGGTGGCCGGCCGATTTAGCGCCTGGCGTGGAGTTGCGAACTCTACTGCAGCGGCGCGCGACCACGAGCGTGGTGTTTGGCATCCGGCGCAGTTCGACAGCGCCTGGCGCTAATGCAGCCCGCTGCCTTTCCTGCGGGCCGCGCTGGCGCTGACACTTTGCTCCACTCATCGGGGCTGGGCGGCTTAGCGAATCTGCGACAGATGGCGTGTCGAACATTGTACGCACGCGCTCCTCCAGGCGCAGCCGCCGAGGCGCGTCGGCACGCTCGGACTGAAGCTACCTCTATGTTAATAAATGTATTCTGCTGCTACTACTGTAAGTGCTGGTGGCCGGCCGGTTTTGCGCCTGGCGTGGAGTTGCGAACTCTGCTGCAGCGGCGCGCGACCACGAGCGTGGTGTTTGGCATCCGGCGCAGTTCGACAGCGCCTGGCGCCAAATGCAGTCCGCTGCCTTTCCTGCGGGCCGCGCCGGCGCTGACACTTTGCTCCACTCATCGGGGCTGGGCGGCTTAGCGAATCTGCGACAGATGGCGTGTCGAACATTGTACGCACGCGCTCCTTCAGGCGCAGCCGCCGAGGCGCGTCGGCACGCTCGGACTGTAGCTACCTCTATGTTTATAAATGTATTCTGCTGCTACTACTGTAAGTGCTGGTGGCCGGCCGATTTTGCGCCTGGCGTGGAGTTGCGAACTCTACTGCAGCGGCGCGCGACCACGAGCGTGGTGTTTGGCATCCGGCGCAGTTCGACGGCGACTGGCGCCAAATGCAGCCCGCTGCATTTCCTGCGGGCCGCGCCGGCGCTGACACGTTGCTCCACTCATCGGGGCTAGGCTACGACAGATGGCGTGTCGAACATTGTACGGACGCGCTCCTCCAGGCGCAGCCGCTGAGTCGCGTGGGCACGGTCGGAGTGTAGCTACATCTATGCGAAAAAATGTATTCTGCTACTACTACAGTAGGTGCTGTTGGCCACCCGATTTTGCGCCTGGCGCGGAGTTGCGAACTCTACTGCAGCGGCGCGCGACCACGAGCGTGGTGTTTGGCATCCGGCGCAGTTCGATGGCGACGAGCCGAATGCAGCCCGCTGCATTTCCTGCTGGCCGCGACGGCGCAGACACGTTGCTCCACTCATCGGGGCTAGGCTACGACAGATGGCGTGTCGAACATTGTAGGACGCGCTCCTCCAGCCGCCGCCGCTGAGTCGCGTCGGCACGGTCGGACTGTAGCTACCTCTATGAGAATAAATGTATTCTGCTACTACTACTGTAAGTGTTCGTGGCCGGCCGATTTTGCGCCTGGCGTGGAGTTTCGAGCTCTACGCCAGCGGCGCACTACCACGACAGTGATGTTTGGCATCCCGCGCAGTTCGACGACGACTGGCGCCAAATGCAGCCCGGTGCATTTCCTGCGCGCCGCGCCGGCGCTGACACGTTGCTCCACTCATCGGGGCTGGGCGGGTTTGCGAATCTGCGACAGATAGTGTGTCGAACATTGTACGCACGCGCTCCGCCAGGCGCAGCCGCTGAGTCGCGTCGGTACGGTCGGACTACAGCTACCTCTATGAGAATAAATGTATTCTGCTACTACTGCTGTAAGTGCTGGTGGCCTGCCGATTTTGGCCCGGCGCGGAGTTTCGAACTCTACGCCAGCGGCGCACTACCACGACAGTGATGTTTGGCATCCGGCGCAGTTCGACGACGACTGGCGCCAAATGCAGCCCGCTGCATTTCCTGCGCGCCGCGCCGGCGCTGACACGTTGCTCCACTCACCGGGGCTTGGCGGGTTTGCGAATCTGCGACAGATAGTATGTCGAACATTGTACGCACGCGCTCCGCCAGGCGCAGCCGCTGAGTCGCGTCGGTACGGTCGGACTGCAGCTACCTCTATGAGAATAAATGTATTCTGCTACTACTGCTGTAAGTGCTGGTGGCCGGCCGATTTTGCACCTGGCGCGGAGTTGCGAACTCTACGCCAGCGGCGCGCTACCACGAGAGTGCTGTTTGGCATCCAGCGCAGTTCGACGGCGACTGGCGCCAAATGCAGCCCGCTGCCTTTCCTGTGGGCCGCGCCGCCGCTGACACTTCGCTCCACTCATCGGGGCTGGGCGGCTTTGCGAATCTGCGACAGATGGCGTGTGGAAATTTGTACGGAGGCGCTCTTCCAGGCGCAGCCGCTGAGTCGCGTCGGCACGGTCAGACTGTAGCTAGCTCTATGTGAATAAATGTATTCTGCTACTACTACTGTAAGTGTTGGTGGCCGGCCGATTTTGCGCCTGGCGTGGAGTTGCGAACTCTACGCCAGCGACGCGCTACCACGGGAGTGCTGTTTGGCATCCAGCGCAGTTCGACGGCGACTGGCGCCAAATGCCGCCCGCTGCCTTTCCTGCGGGCCGCGCCCGCGCTGACACTTCGCTCCATTGATCGGGGCTGGGCGGCTTTGCGAATCTGGGGTAGATGGCGTGTCGAACATTGTACGCACGCGCTCCTCCAGGCGCAGCCGCCGAGGCGCGTCGGCACGCTCGGACTGAAGCTACCTCTATGTTAATAAATGTATTCTGCTGCTACTACTGTAAGTGCTGGTGGCCGGCCGGTTTTGCGCCTGGCGTGGAGTTGCGAACTCTGCTGCAGCGGCGCGCGACCACGAGCGTGGTGTTTGGCATCCGGCGCAGTTCGACAGCGCCTGGCGCCAAATGCAGTCCGCTGCCTTTCCTGCGGGCCGCGCCGGCGCTGACACTTTGCTCCACTCATCGGGGCTGGGCGGCTTAGCGAATCTGCGACAGATGGCGTGTCGAACATTGTACGCACGCGCTCCTCCAGGCGCAGCCGCCGAGGCGCGTCGGCACGCTCGGACTGTAGCTACCTCTATGTTTATAAATGTATTCTGCTGCTACTACTGTAAGTGCTGGTGGCCGGCCGATTTTGCGCCTGGCGTGGAGTTGCGAACTCTACTGCAGCGGCGCGCGACCACGAGCGTGGTGTTTGGCATCCGGCGCAGTTCGACGGCGACTGGCGCCAAATGCAGCCCGCTGCATTTCCTGCGGGCCGCGCCGGCGCTGACACGTTGCTCCACTCATCGGGGCTAGGCTACGACAAATGGCGTGTCGAACATTGTACGGACGCGCTCCTCCAGGCGCACCCGCTGAGTCGCGTGGGCACGGTCGGAGTGTAGCTACCTCTATGAGAATAAATGTTTTCTGCTACTACTACTGTCAATGCTCTGTGCCGGCCGATTTTGCGCCTGGCGTGGAGTTGCGAACTCTACGGCAGCGGCACGCGACCACGAGCGTGGTGTTCGGCATCCGGCGCAATTAGACGGCGACGAGCCGAATGCAGCCCGCTGCATTTCCTGCGGGCCGCGACGGCGCTGACACATTGCTCCACTCATCGGGGCTAGGCTACGACAGATGGCGTGTCGAACATTGTACGGACGCGCTCCTCCAGCCGCCGCCGCTGAGTCGCGTCGGCACTGTCGGATTGTAGCTACCTCTATGAGATTAAATGTATTCTGCTACTACTACTGTAAGTGTTGATGGCCGGCCGATTTTGCGCCTGGCGCGGAGTTGCGAACTCTACGCCAGCGGCGCGCTACCACGGGAGTGCTGTTTGGCATCCAGCGCAGTTCGACGGCGACTGGCGTCGAATGCAGCCCGCTGAATTTCCTGCGGGCCGCGCCGGCGCTGACACTTCGCTCCACTCATCGGGGCTGGGCGGCTTAGCGAATCTGCCACAGATCGCGTGTCGAACATTGTACGCACGCGCTCCTCAAGGCGCTGCCGCCGAGGCGCGTCGGCATGCTCGGACTGTAGCTACCTCTATGTTAATAAATGTATTCTGCTGCTACTACTGTAAGTGCTGGTGGCCGGCCGATTTTGCGCCTGGCGTGGAGTTGCGAACTCTGCTGCAGCGGCGCGCGACCACGAGCGTGGTGTTTGGCATCCGGCGCAGTTCGACAGCGCCTGGCGCCAAATGCAGCCCGCTGCCTTTCCTGCGGGCCGCGCCGGCGCTGACACTTTGCTCCACTCATCGGGGCTGGGCGGCTTAGCGAATCCGCGACAGATGGCGTGTCGAACATTGCACGCACGCGCTCCTCCAGGCGCAGTAGCCGAGGCGCGTCGGCACGCTCGGACTGTAGCTACATCTATGTTAATAAATGTATTCTGCTGCTACTACTGTAAGTGCTGGTGGCCGGCCGGTTTTGCGCCTGGCGTGGAGTTGCGAACTCTGCTGCAGCGGCGCGCGACCACGAGCGTGGTGTTTGGCATCCGGCGCAGTTCGACAGCGCCTGGCGCCAAATGCAGTCCGCTGCCTTTCCTGCGGGCCTCGCCGGCGCTGACACATTACTCCACTCATCGGGGCTGGGCGGCTTAGCGAATCTGCGACAGATGCCGTGTCGAACATTGTACGCACGCGCTCCTCCAGGCGCAGCCGCCGAGGCGCGTCGGCACGCTCGGACTGTAGCTACCTCTATGTTAATAAATGTATTCTGCTGCTACTACTGTAAATGCTGGTGGCCGGCCGATTTTGCGCCTGGCGTGGAGTTGCGAACTCTACTGCAGCGGCGCGCGACCACGAGCGTGGTGTTTGGCATCCGGCGCAGTTCGATGGCGACTGGCGCCAAATGCAGCCCGCTGCATTTCCTGCGGGCCGCGCCGGCGCTGACACGTTGCTCCACTCATCGGGGCTAGGCTACGACAGATGGCGTGTCGAACATTGTACGGACGCGCTCCTCCAGGCGCAGCCGCTGAGTCGCGTCGGCACGGTCGGAGTGTAGCTACATCTATGCGAAAAAATGCATTCTGCTACTACTACATTAGGTGCTGTTGGCCACCCGATTTTGTGCCTGGCGCGGAGTTGCGAACTTTACGCCAGCGGCGCGCGACCACGAGCGTGGTGTTTGGCATCCGGCGCAGTTCGACGGCGACTGGCGCAAAATGCAGCCCGCTGCATTTCCTGCGGGCCGCGCTGGCGCTGACACGTTGCTCCACTCATCGGGGCTAGACTACGACAGATGGCGTGTCGAAAATTGTACGGACGCGCTCCTCCAGGCGCAGCCGCCGAGGCGCGTCGGCACGGTCGGACTGTAGCGACCTCTATGAGAATAAATGTATTCTGCTACTACTACTGTAAGTGCTGTGTGCCGGCCGATTTTGCGCCTGGCGTGGAGTTGTGAACTCTACGCCAGCGGCGCGCGACCACGAGCGTGGTGTTTGGCATCCGGCGCAGTTCGACGGCGACGAGCCGAATGCAGCCCGCTGCATTTCCTGCTGGCCGCGACGGCGCAGAGACGTTGCTCCACTCATCGGGGCTAGGCTACGACAGATGGCGTGTCGAACATTGTACGGACGCGCTCCTCCAGCCGCCGCCGCTGAGTCGCGTCGGCAAGGTCGGACTGTAGCTACCTCTATGAGAATAAATGTATTCTGCTACTACTACTGTAAGTGTTGGTGGCCGGCCGATTTTGCGCCTGGCGTGGAGTTTCGAACTCTACGCCAGCGGCGCACTACCACGACAGTGATGTTTGGCATCCGGCGCAGTTCGACGACGACTGGCGCCAAGTGCAGCCCGGTGCATTTCCTGCGCGCCGCGCCGGCGCTGACACGTTGCTCCACTCATCGGGTCTGGGCGGGTTTGCGAATCTACGACAGATAGTGTGTCGAACATTGTACGCATGCGCTCCGCCAGGCGCAGCCGCTGAGTCGCGTCGGTACGGTCGGACTGCAGCTACCTCTATGAGAATAAATGTATTCTGCTACTACTGCTGTAAGTGCTGGTGGCCTGCCGATTTTGGCCCGGCGCGGAGTTTCGAACTCTACGCCAGCGGCGCACTACCACGACAGTGATGTTTGGCATCCGGCGCAGTTCGACGACGACTGGCGCCAAATGCAGCCCGCTGCATTTCCTGCGCGCCGCGCCGGCGCTGACACGTTGCTCCACTCATCGGGGCTGGGCGGGTTTGCGAATCTGCGACAGATAGTGTGTCGAACATTGTACGCACGCGCTCCGCCAGGCGCAGCCGCTGAGTCGCGTCGGTACGGTCGGACTGCAGCTACCTCTATGAGAATAAATGTATTCTGCTACTACTGCTGTAAGTGCTGGTGGCCAGCCGATTTTGCGCCTGGCGCGGAGTTGCGAACTCTACGCCAGCGGCGCGCTACCACGAGAGTGCTGTTTGGCATCCAGCGCAGTTCGACGGCGACTGGCGCCAAATGCAGCCCGCTGCCTTTCCTGCGGGCCGCGCCCGCGCTGACACTTCGCTCCACTCATCGGGGCTGGGCGGCTTTGCGAATCTGCGACAGATGGCGTGTCGAACATTGCACGGACGCGCTCCTCCAGGCGCAGCCGCTGAGTCGCGTCGGCACGGTCAGACTGTAGCTAGCTATATGTGAATAAATGTATTCTGCTACTACTACTGTAAGTGTTGGTGGCCGGCCGATTTTGCGCCTGGCGTGGAGTTGGGAACTCTACGCCAGCGGCGCGCTACCACGAGAGTGCTGTTTGGCATCCAGCGCAGTTCGACGACGACTGGCGCCAAATGCAGCCCGCTGCATTTCCTGCGCGCCGCGCCGGCGCTGACACGTTGCTCCACTCATCGGGGCTGGGCGGGTTTGCGAATCTGCGACAGATAGTGTGTCGAACATTGTACGCACGCGCTCCGCCAGGCGCAGCCGCTGAGTCGCGTGGGTACGGTCGGACTGCAGCTACCTCTATGAGAATAAATGTATTCTGCTACTACTGCTGTAAGTGCTGGTGGCCGGCCGATTTTGCGCCTGGCGCGGAGTTGCGAACTCTACGCCAGCGGCGCGCTACCACGAGAGTGCTGTTTGGCATCCAGCGCAGTTCGACGGCGACTGGCGTCGAATGCAGCCCGCTGAATTTCCTGCGGGCCGCGCCGGCGCTGACACTTTGCTCCACTCATCGGGGCTGCGCGGCTTAGCGAATCTGCGACAGATGGCGTGTCGAACATTGTACGCACGCGCTCCTCCAGGCGCAGCAGCCGAGGCGCGTCGGCACGCTCGGACTGTAGCTACCTCTATGTGAATAAATGTATTCTGCTACTACTGCTGTAAGTGTTGGTGGCCGGCCGATTTTGCGCCTGGCGCGGAGTTGCGAACTCTACGCCAGCGGCGCGCTACCACGGGAGTGCTGTTTGGCATCCAGCGCAGTTCGACGGCGACTGGCGCCAAATGCCGCCCGCTGCATTTCCTGCGGGCCGCGCCGGCGCTGACACTTCGCTCCACTCATCGGGGCTGGGCGGCTTAGCGAATCTGCCACAGATGGCGTGTCGAACATTGTACGCACGCGCTCCTCCAGGCGCTGCCGCCGAGGCGCGTCGGCATGCTCGGACTGTAGCTACCTCTATGTTAATAAATGTATTCTGCTACTACTGCTGTAAGTGTTGGTGGCCGGCCGATTTTGCGCCTGGCGCGGAGTTGCGAACTCTACGCCAGCGGCGCGCTACCACGAGAGTGCTGTTTGGCATCCAGCGCAGTTCGACGGCGACTGGCGTCGAATGCAGCCCGCTGAATTTCCTGCGGGCCGCGCCGGCGCTGACACTTCGCTCCACTCATCGGGGCTGGGCGGCTTAGCGAATCTGCCACAGATGGCGTGTCGAACATTGTACGCACGCGCTCCTCCAGGCGCTGCCGCCGAGGCGCGTCGGCATGCTCGGACTGTAGCTACCTCTATGTGAATAAATGTATTCTGCTACTACTGCTGTAAGTGTTGGTGGCCGGCCGATTTTGCGCCTGGCGCGGAGTTGCGAACTCTACGCCAGCGGCGCGCTACCACGAGAGTGCTGTTTGGCATCCAGCGCAGTTCGACGGCGACTGGCGTCGAATGCAGCCCGCTGAATTTCCTGCGGGCCGCGCCGGCGCTGACACTTCGCTCCACTCATCGGGGCTGGGCGGCTTAGCGAATCTGCCACAGATGGCGTGTCGAACATTGTACGCACGCGCTCCTCCAGGCGCTGCCGCCGAGGCGCGTCGGCATGCTCGGACTGTAGCTACCTCTATGTTAATAAATGTATTCTGCTGCTACTACTGTAAGTGCTGGTGGCCGGCCGATTTTGCGCCTGGCGTGGAGTTGCGAACTCTGCTGCAGCGGCGCGCGACCACGAGCATGGTGTTTGGCATCCGGCGCAGTTCGACAGCGCCTGGCGCCAAATGCAGCCCGCTGCCTTTCCTGCGGGCCGCGCCGGCGCTGACACTTTGCTCCACTCATCGGGGCTGGGCGGCTTAGCGAATCTGCGACAGATGGCGTGTCGAACATTGCACGCACGCGCTCCTCCAGGCGCAGTAGCCGAGGCGCGTCGGCACGCTCGGACTGTAGCTACATCTATGTTAATAAATGTATTCTGCTGCTACTACTGTAAGTGCTGGTGGCCGGCCGGTTTTGCGCCTGGCGCGGAGTTGCGAACTCTACGCCAGCGGCGCGCTACCACGAGAGTGCTGTTTGGCATCCAGCGCAGTTCGACGGCGACTGGCGTCGAATGCAGCCCGCTGAATTTCCTGCGGGCCGCGCCGGCGCTGACACTTCGCTCCACTCATCGGGGCTGGGCGGCTTAGCGAATCTGCCACAGATGGCGTGTCGAACATTGTACGCACGCGCTCCTCCAGGCGCTGCCGCCGAGGCGCGTCGGCATGCTCGGACTGTAGCTACCTCTATGTTAATAAATGTATTCTGCTGCTACTACTGTAAGTGCTGGTGGCCGGCCGATTTTGCGCCTGGCGTGGAGTTGCGAACTCTGCTGCAGCGGCGCGCGACCACGAGCATGGTGTTTGGCATCCGGCGCAGTTCGACAGCGCCTGGCGCCAAATGCAGCCCGCTGCCTTTCCTGCGGGCCGCGCCGGCGCTGACACTTTGCTCCACTCATCGGGGCTGGGCGGCTTAGCGAATCTGCGACAGATAGTGTGTCGAACATTGTACGCACGCGCTCCTCCAGGCGCAGCAGCCGAGGCGCGTCGGCACGCTCGGACTGTAGCTACCTCTATGTGAATAAATGTATTCTGCTACTACTGCTGTAAGTGTTGGTGGCCGGCCGATTTTGCGCCTGGCGCGGAGTTGCGAACTCTACGCCAGCGGCGCGCTACCACGAGAGTGCTGTTTGGCATCCAGCGCAGTTCGACGGCGACTGGCGTCGAATGCAGCCCGCTGAATTTCCTGCGGGCCGCGCCGGCGCTGACACTTCGCTCCACTCATCGGGGCTGGGCGGCTTAGCGAATCTGCCACAGATGGCGTGTCGAACATTGTACGCACGCGCTCCTCCAGGCGCTGCCGCCGAGGCGCGTCGGCATGCTCGGACTGTAGCTACCTCTATGTTAATAAATGTATTCTGCTGCTACTACTGTAAGTGCTGGTGGCCGGCCGATTTTGCGCCTGGCGTGGAGTTGCGAACTCTGCTGCAGCGGCGCGCGACCACGAGCATGGTGTTTGGCATCCGGCGCAGTTCGACAGCTCCTGGCGCCAAATGCAGCCCGCTGCCTTTCCTGCGGGCCGCGCCGGCGCTGACACTTTGCTCCACTCATCGGGGCTGGGCGGCTTAGCGAATCTGCGACAGATGGCGTGTCGAACATTGCACGCACGCGCTCCTCCAGGCGCAGTAGCCGGGGCGCGTCGGCACGCTCGGACTGTAGCTACATCTATGTTAATAAATGTATTCTGCTGCTACTACTGTAAGTGCTGGTGGCCGGCCGGTTTTGCGCCTGGCGTGGAGTTGCGAACTCTGCTGCAGCGGCGCGCGACCACGAGCGTGGTGTTTGGCATCCGGCGCAGTTCGACAGCGCCTGGCGTCAAATGCAGTCCGCTGCCTTTCCTGCGGGCCTCGCCGGCGCTGACACTTTACTCCACTCATCGGGGCTGGGCGGCTTAGCGAATCTGCGACAGATGCCGTGTCGAACATTGTACGCACGCGCTCCTCCAGGCGCAGCCGCCGAGGCGCGTCGGCACGCTCGGACTGTAGCTACCTCTATGTTAATAAATGTATTCTGCTGCTACTACTGTAAATGCTGGTGGCCGGCCGATTTTGCGCCTGGCGTAGAGTTGCGAACTCTACTGCAGCGGCGCGCGACCACGAGCGTGGTGTTTGGCATCCGGCGCAGTTCGATGGCGACTGGCGCCAAATGCAGCCCGCTGCATTTCCTGCGGGCCGCGCCGGCGCTGACACGTTACTCCACTCATCGGGGCTAGGCTACGACAGATGGCGTGTCGAACATTGTACGGACGCGCTCCTCCAGGCGCAGCCGCTGAGTCGCGTCGGCACGGTCGGAGTGTAGCTACATCTATGCGAAAAAATGCATTCTGCTACTACTACAGTAGGTGCTGTTGGCCACCCGATTTTGTGCCTGGCGCGGAGTTGCGAACTCTACGCCAGCGGTGCGCGACCACGAGCGTGGTGTTTGGCATCCGGCGCAGTTCGACGGCGACTGGCGCAAAATGCAGCCCGCTGCATTTCCTGCGGGCCGCGCTGGCGCTGACACGTTGCTCCACTCATCGGGGCTAGACTACGACAGATGGCGTGTCGAAAATTGTACGGACGCGCTCCTCCAGCCGCCGCCGCTGAGTCGCGTCGGCACGGTCGGACTGTAGCGACCTCTATGAGAATAAATGTATTCTGCTACTACTACTGTAAGTGCTGTGTGCCGGCCGATTTTGCGCCTGGCGTGGAGTTGTGAACTCTACGCCAGCGGCGCGCGACCACGAGCGTGGTGTTTGGCATCCGGCGCAGTTCGACGGCGACGAGCCGAATGCAGCCCGCTGCATTTCCTGCTGGCCGCGACGGCGCAGACACGTTGCTCCACTCATCGGGGCTAGGCTACGACAGATGGCGTGTCGAACATTGTACGGACGCGCTCCTCCAGCCGCCGCCGCTGAGTCGCGTCGGCACGGTCGGACTGTAGCTACCTCTATGAGAATAAATGTATTCTGCTACTACTACTGTAAGTGTTGGTGGCCGGCCGATTTTGCGCCTGGCGTGGAGTTTCGAACTCTACGCCAGCGGCGCACTACCACGACAGTGATGTTTGGCATCCGGCGCAGTTCGACGACGACTGGCGCCGAATGCAGCCCGGTGCATTTCCTGCGCGCCGCGCCGGCGCTGACACGTTGCTCCACTCATCGGGGCTGGGCGGGTTTGCGAATCTACGACAGATAGTGTGTCGAACATTGTACGCACGCGCTCCGCCAGGCGCAGCCGCTGAGTCGCGTCGGTACGGTCGGACTGCAGCTACCTCTATGAGAATAAATGTATTCTGCTACTACTGCTGTAAGTGCTGGTGGCCTGCCGATTTTGGCCCGGCGCGGAGTTTCGAACTCTACGCCAGCGGCGCACTACCACGACAGTGATGTTTGGCATCCGGCGCAGTTCGACGACGACTGGCGCCAAATGCAGCCCGCTGCATTTCCTACGCGCCGCGCCGGCGCTGACACGTTGCTCCACTCATCGGGGCTGGGCGGGTTTGCGAATCTGCGACAGATAGTGTGTCGAACATTGTACGCACGCGCTCCGCCAGGCGCAGCCGCTGAGTCGCGTCGGTACGGTCGGACTGCAGCTACCTCTATGAGAATAAATGTATTCTGCTACTACTGCTGTAAGTGCTGGTGGCCGGCCGATTTTGCGCCTGGCGTGGAGTTGTGAACTCTACGCCAGCGGCGCGTGACCACGAGCGTGGTGTTTGGCATCCGGCGCAGTTCGACGGCGACGAGCCGAATGCAGCCCGCTGCATTTCCTGCTGGCCGCGACGGCGCAGACACGTTGCTCCACTCTTCGGGGCTAGGCTACGACAGATGGCGTGTCGAACATTGTACGGACGCGCTCCTCCAGCCGCCGCCGCTGAGTCGCGTCGGCACGGTCGGACTGTAGCTACCTCTATGAGAATAAATGTATTCTGCTACTACTACTGTAAGTGTTGGTGGCCGGCCGATTTTGCGCCTGGCGTGGAGTTTCGAACTCTACGCCAGCGGCGCACTACCACGACAGTGATGTTTGGCATCCGGCGCAGTTCGACGACGACTGGCGCCAAATGCAGCCCGGTGCATTTCCTGCGCGCCGCGCCGGCGCTGACACGTTGCTCCACTCATCGGGGCTGGGCGGGTTTGCGAATCTGCGACAGATAGTGTGTCGAACATTGTACGCACGCGCTCCGCCAGGCGCAGCCGCTCAGTCGCGTCGGTACGGTCGGACTGCAGCTACCTCTATGAGAATAAATGTATTCTGCTACTACTGCTGTAAGTGCTGGTGGCCGGCCGATTTTGCGCCTGGCGCGGAGTTGCGAACTCTACGCCAGCGGCGCGCTACCACGAGAGTGCTGTTTGGCATCCAGCTCAGTTCGACGGCGACTGGCGCCAAATGCAGCCCGCAGCCTTTCCTGCGGGCCGTGCCCGCGCTGACACTTCGCTCCACTCATCGGGGCTGGGCGGCTTTGCGAATCTGCGACAGATGGCGTGTCGAACATTGTACGGACGCGCTCCTCCAGGCGCAGCCGCTGAGTCGCGTCGGCACGGTCAGACTGTCGCTAGCTCTATGTGAATAAATGTATTCTGCTACTACTACTGTAAGTGTTGGTGGCCGGCCGATTTTGCGCCTGGCGTGGAGTTGCGAACTCTACTGCAGCGGCGCGCGACCACGAGCGTGGTGTTTGGCATCCGGCGCAGTTCGACAGCGCCTGGCGCTAATGCAGCCCGCTGCATTTCCTGCGGGCCGCGCCGGCGCTGACACGTTGCTCCACTCATCGGGGCTAGGCTACGACAAATGGCGTGTCGAACATTGTACGGACGCGCTCCTCCAGGCGCAGCCGCTGAGTCGCGTGGGCACGGTCGGAGTGTAGCGACATCTATGCGAAAAAATGTATTCTGCTACTACTACAGTAGGTGCTCTTGGCCACCCGATTTTGTGCCTGGCGCGGAGTTGCGAACTCTACTGCAGCGGCGCGCGCCACGAGCGTGGTGTTTGGCATCCGGCGCAGTTCGACAGCGCCTGGCGCCAAATGCAGTCCGCTGCCTTTCCTGCGGGCCGCGCCGGCGCTGACACTTTGCTCCACTCATCGGGGCTGGGCGGCTTAGCGAATCTGCGACAGATGGTGTGTCGAACTTTGTACGCACGCGCTCCTCAAGCGCAGCCGCCGAGGCGCGTCGGCACGCTCGGACTGTAGCTACCTCTATGTTTATAAATGTATTCTGCTGCTACTACTGTAAGTGCTGGTGGCCGGCCGATTTTGCGCCTGGCGTGGAGTTGCGAACTCTACTGCAGCGGCGCGCGACCACGAGCGTGGTGTTTGGCATCCGGCGCAGTTCGACGGCGACTGGCGCCAAATGCAGCCCGCTGCCTTTCCTGCGGGCCGCGCCGGCGCTCACACTTTGCTCCACTCATCGGGACTGGGCGGCTTAGCGAATCTGCGACAGATGGCGTGTCGAACATTGTACGCACGCGCTCTTCCAGGCGCGGCCGCCGAGGCGCGTCGGCACGCTCGGACTGTAGCTACCTCCATGTTAATAAATGTATTCTGCTGCTACTACTGTAAGTGCTGGTGGCCGGCCGATTTTGCGCCTGGCGTGGAGGTGCGAACTCTACTGCAGCGGCGCGCGACCACGAGCGTGGTGTTTGGCATCCGGTGCAGTTCGACAGCGCCTGGCGCCAAATGCAGCCCGCTGCCTTTCCTGCGGGCCGCGCCGGCGCTCACACTTTGCTCCACTCATCGGGGCTGGGCGGCTTAGCGAATCTGCGACAGATGGCGTGTCGAACATTGTACGCACGCGCTCCTCCAGGCGCAGCCGCCGAGGCGCGTCGGCACGCTCGGACTGTAGCTACCTCTATGTTAATAAATGTATTCTGCTGCTACTACTGTAAGTGCTGGTGGCCGGCCGATTTTGCGCCTGGCGTGGAGTTGCGAACTCTACTGCAGCGGCGCGCGACCACGAGCGTGGTGTTTGGCATCCGGCGCAGTTCGACGGCGACTGGCGCCAAATGCAGCCCGCTGCATTTCCTGCGGGCCGCGCCGGCGCTGACCAGGGTTGCCAGCTCCTAATCTCAAAAAATAGCAAATAAAATGATAAAAGTAGCCAAAAAGTAGCCAGTCTACGGCCACGGTCTCAAAAGTAGCCAGAATTGGCGCCAAGACACCAAAATAGCGTGACTGAAGGCAGGAAATTTACAGTTTAAAGACAGGGGGCAACCTATGGGACAACAGTGCTTGTAAATAACTTGGACGCATAAGAGGTATTTATGACATGACTTGAAAAGTGACCAGAATAAATCATTTTCTCCTCGGCAGAGCAAATACTTTGTGTTCTTTTGACGCAGTCATAGTTATTAATGCGTGAGCATTAGAGGGGACATGTCGCGATTTCGTGATGGGTAAACAAAGTGCACGAAGCCCTACGTGAAGCCCTTGTGAGTCCTACGTGAAGGCGTACGTGGAACTCTAGGACTGAAGCACTGCCTACCAGATTATGAGTACTCTCCCCACCATGGCTTGTGGAAGTTAAATTACTGGTTGGTTGAGACTGGTTGCTTGGGAAGAGCAACCTGGGCACAAGCCCCACCAATGGCAGCACCTGCAATCGCAGGGCAGTAGCGTATTGCTAAACCACTGCACCACGGCGCCAGGAGTGGTAGGACTCTCAGCGATCAGTAAATGTATAGAATAACCAATTCCACGTATCTGGGCATTAAGCCATTAATGCTATCTCGTCATGCCCTTAAGATGGAGCTCAAGTCTGATTAAGTCGCCGATCTTTGTCTGAAGCCTGCTTGACGTGTAAAATCGAGCCTCGAACCGAAACCGAAGTGAAAACCGAAGTGCCTGCACGACTAATTCGCATTTGGCCTAACCCCGCGAAATTGTTCCCCATTGATCGACAACAAGGCAGGTGCAACAGGATAATGGTGTTCATAAATAGCACTTCAAAAGTAGTCAAAAAGTAGCCAAGTAGCCAAGCTCAAATTTTTGTCGCCAAGAGCTCTCAAAAGTAGCCAGTTTGGCGCAAAGTAGCCAAACCTGGCAACCCTGGCGCTGACACGTTGCTCCACTCATCGGGGCTAGGCTACGACAGATGGCGTGTCGAATTGAAGTTAGCAAATCTGTCAAAACGTTAGGCGTCTATTTTTCAGACAATATGTCATGGGATGCCCATGTAGAATACTTAGCCACAAAGCTCTCACGCACTATAGGTTCCATACGTCGACATCTTTCAGTATTTCCTCTCTCGATTAATATTCTCCTATACAATGCACTTTTTTCCTCTATTTTAAACTATTGCTCACTAGTGTGGGCAACCACAACTGGAGAAAATATCACTAAGTTATTACTGCTGCAAAAAAGAGCAATCAGACTAATTTCTAAAGCTCCTTTCACCGCACACACAGGGCCTTTATTTGAGCAACTAAAAATTGTTAAAATGACATCTTTGTATAACTACAGACTTTCCCTACTTTATAGACTAGGCATCACCAAGAAGGACGACACGCTAACATTACTAGCGGTGCTTCAACAACACATCAATACACATAACATCCGAAATCCAGAACGTTGGCATATCTCTGGCTGTCGCACAAACTACGGCAAGCAGATGCTTCGTTATAGGCTTCCTGTTTTACTCAATCAGCACTCACGCAATAGTCGGAAAGATTTTACAGTTGTTTCCCTGAAACAATTCCGTCAAATGTTTTTGTGAACAGTTTGTCCATGTCCTCATTTAGTGCTATGTACATGATGTACTTTGATTTTTCTTTTTGTGCTTTTTAACTCAAATTTCTTTCAATTTTGATTTATTGATGTAAAAATTCAATCAGTTCATTTATCCTGCGCTGCCAAATGCCGTCAGAAAGGGGGCAGTCACCCCGTCAAGCTGCTCTCTGAAGCAGCTTTTTCGTGGCTGCTCCTTTCCTTTGTAAAAGAGGAAAAATAAACTATTATTATTATTATTATTATTATTATTATTAACATTGTACGGACGCGCTCCTCCAGGCGCACCCGCTGAGTCGCGTGGGCACGGTCGGAGTGTAGCTACATCTATGCGAAAAAATGTATTCTGCTGCTACTACTGTAAGTGCTGGTGGCCGGCCGATTTTGCGCCTGGCGTGGAGTTGCGAACTCTACTGCAGCGGCGCGCGACCACGAGCGTGGTGTTTGGCATCCGGCGCAGTTCGACAGCGCCTGACGCCAAATGCAGCCCGCTGCCTATCCTGCGGGCCGCGCCGGCGCTCACACTTTGCTCCACTCATCGGGGCTGGGCGGCTTAGCGAATCTGCGACAGATGGCGTGTCGAACATTGTACGCACGCGCTCCTCCAGGCGCAGCCGCCGAGGCGCGTCGGCACGCTCGGACTGTAGCTACCTCTATGTTAATAAATGTATTCTGCTGCTACTACAGTAGGTGCTGTTGGCCACCCGATTTTGTGCCTGGCGCGGAGTTGCGAACTCTACGCCAGCGGCGCGCGACCACGAGCGTGGTGTTTGGCATCCGGCGCAGTTCGACGGCGACTGGCGCCAAATGCAGCCCGCTGCCTTTCCTGTGGGCCGCGCCGGCGCTGACACTTCGCTCCACTCATCGGGGCTGGGCGGCTTTGCGAATCTGGGGTAGATGGCGTGTCGAACAGAGTACGGACGCTCTCCTCCAGGCGCAGCCGCTGAGTCGTGTCGGCACGGTCGGACTGTAGCTACCTCTATCTGAATAAATGTATTCTGCTACTACTACTGTAAGTGCTGGTGGCCGGCGGATTTAGCGCCTGGCGTGGAGTTGCGAACTCTACGGCAGCGGCGCGCGACCACGAGCGTGGTGTTTGGCGTCCAGCACTGTTCGACAGCGGCTGGCACCAAATGCAGCCCACTGCCTTTCCTACGGGCCGCGCCTGCGCGGACACTTTGCTCCACTAATCGGGGCTGTGCGGATTTGCGAATCTACGACAGATGGCGTGTCGAACATTGTATGCACGCGCTCCTCCAGGCGCTGCCGCTGAGTCGCGTCGGCACGGTCGGACTGTAGCTACCTCTATCTGAATAAATGTATTCTGCTACTACTACTGTAAGTGCTAGTGGCCGGCGGATTTAGCGCCTGGCGTGGAGTTGCGAACTCTACGGCAGCGGCACCCGACCACGAGCGTGCTGTTGGCATCCATCCGGCGCAGTTCGACGGCGACTGGGGCAGAATGCAACCCGCTGCCTTTCCTGCGGGCCGTGACATCGCTGACACGTTCCTCCACTCGTCGGGGCTAGGCGGATTTGCGAATCTGCGACAGATGGCGTGTCGAACATTGTACGGACGCGCTCCTCCAGGCGCAGCCGCTGAGTCGTGTCGGCACGGTCGGACTGTAGCTACCTCTATCTGAATAAATGTATTCTGCTACTACTACTGTAAGTGCTGGTGGCCGGCGGATTTAGCGCCTGGCGTGGAGTTGCGAACTCTACGGCAGCGGCGCGCGACCACGAGAGTGCTGTTTGGCGTCCAGCACTGTTCGACAGCGGCTGGCACCAAATGCAGCCCACTGCCTTTCCTACGGGCCGCGCCGGCGCGGACACTTTGCTCCACTAATCGGGGCTGTGCGGATTTGCGAATCTGCGACAGATGGCGTGTCGAACATTGTATGCACGCGCTCCTCCAGGCGCTGCCGCTGAGTCGCGTCGGCATGGTCGGACTGTAGCTACCTCTGTGTGAAAAAATGTATTCTGTTGCTACTACTGTAAGTGCTGGTGGCCAGACGATTTTGGGCCTGACGCTGAGTTGCGAACTCTACGGCAGCGGCACCCGACCACGAGCGTGCTGTTGGCATCCATCCGGCGCAGTTCGACGGCGACTGGGGCAGAATGCAGCCCGCTGCCTTTCCTGCGGGCCGTGACATCGCTGACACGTTCCTCCACTCGTCGGGGCTAGGCGGATTTGCGAATCTGCGACAGATGGCGTGTCGAACATTGTACGGACGCGCTCCTCCAGGCGCAGCCGCTGAGTCGTGTCGGCACGGTCGGACTGTAGCTACCTCTATCTGAATAAATGTATTCTGCTACTACTACTGTAAGTGCTGGTGGCCGGCGGATTTAGCGCCTGGCGTGGAGTTGCGAACTCTACGGCAGCGGCGCGCGACCACGAGCGTGGTGTTTGGCGTCCAGCACTGTTCGACAGCGGCTGGCACCAAATGCAGCCCACTGCCTTTCCTACGGGCCGCGCCGGCGCGGACACTTTGCTCCACTAATCGGGGCTGTGCGGATTTGCGAATCTGCGACAGATGGCGTGTCGAACATTGTATGCACGCGCTCCTCCAGGCGCTGCCGCTGAGTCGCGTCGGCATGGTCGGACTGTAGCTACCTCTGTGTGAAAAAATGTATTCTGTTGCTACTACTGTAAGTGCTGGTGGCCGGATGATTTTGGGCCTGACGCTGAGTTGCGAACTCTACGGCAGCGGCACCCGACCACGAGCGTGCTGTTGGCATCCATCCGGCGCAGTTCGACGGCGACTGGGGCAGAATGCAGCCCGCTGCCTTTCCTGCGGGCCGTGACATCGCTGACACGTTCCTCCGCTCGTCGGGGCTAGGCGGATTTGCGAATCTGCGACAGATGGCGTGTCGAACATTCTACGGACGCGCTCCTCCAGGCGCAGCCGCTGAGTCGCGTCGGCACGGTCGGACTGTAGCTACCTCTATGTGAATAAATATATTCTGCTGCTACTAGTGTGTAAGGGTTGGTGGCCGGCCTATTTTGCGCCTGGCGCGGAGTTGCGAACTCTACGCCAGCGGCGCGCTACCACGAGAGTGCTGTTTGGCATCCAGCGCAGTTCGACGGCGACTGGCGCCAAATGCAGCCCGCTGCCTTTCCTGTGGGCCGCGCCGGCGCTGACACGTTGCTCCACTCATCGGGGCAGGGCGGCTTTGCGAATCTGCGACAGATGGCGTGTCGAACAATGTACGGACGCGCTCCTCCAGGCGCAGCCGCTGAGTCGCGTCAGCACGGTCGGACTGTAGCTAGCTCTATGTGAATAAATGTATTCTGCTGCGACTACTTAAGGGCTGGTGGCCGACCGATTTTGTGCCTGGCGCGGAGTTGCGAACTCTACGGCAGCGGCGCGCGACCACGAGGTTGCTGTTTGGCATCCGGCGCAGGGAACCCAAGCTTATCAAGTCTGCTAGTTAGCCCGTCTCAGCTGTATTCTCACGTTTACACCACTGGCAATGTCACGCGGAAGAAAGGGCTTTTCTAACTTAAAAAGGCTATTAAAAAAACGTGCAAAGTCTTAGGTGAAACACCCTGTATAACCGAAATCTGGAAGTGCAAGCGTCCGTTTTCTTTCTTTGTTACGTGTGCAGCAAACGGAGACGTCACAACATCCTATCGTCTGTCTCTGGCTCTCTTATTCCCTCGTTTCTTGTAACGTGGAGTTGAAAACTCGCTCCACTTTGCTCTGAACGACGTTTCCGTCCTTTCTGATGTAAAAGCTCTTTTTCTTTCCAGTGCCCATCCGGGCGATGCTGCTGATGACAGAGGCGCTCAAAGCTGGAACTGCCAGTTAAAGTCACTGCATATTTCAGTGTCTGCGTCGGCCCGAACACGCAAAGCCGAACCGTCACCTTTTAAGTGATGTAACGTGATGCGTGTCGCGCTAAGGACAGAGGCAACTACATGGTACCAGGAACAAGATGAACGAGCAGTGTTTATTACCACGCCTATTTATAGGCAATGGGGGCTAGGCAGTAGCAGCGCCAAGCGTACAGTTTACTATACCTCTGTCACAACTTGATAAGACAGTCCGTACGTTGACATAATAAGGCACACAGCGCACGCCCGATTCAAGTGCGACTTGGCCACTTGTAAGTCTCAGCAAGGAATATTTCGAATCCTGTCGGTTGCGCCATGTCACCAAGGAAGTGCTGCACTGTCGGCCGGATTCATTAGAAACAATTTGGTTTATTAAAATGTGGCCGAATACACCAATAAGCAGACTGAATCCTTGAAACCTTAGGAGGTTCACAAGATCTTCAGAGCGCCGGAGGACCTCGCTGACGCGTCTCGTTTCCTCGGAGTCTATCGTTCGTCTCTCGAAAGGACCTCACTCGAAGCTTGGTCTTTCCCGCACGCGCTTTTTACCGGATCACGTTCTTCTCGGAAGTCTTCGCTCGTTGTCCGCCTCATGCCGACGCTTGGTGAGTTCAGAAGTTCGGAGTCCGAGTGCGGGCGCGGGCTCTCCTGGTGAACGCGTAGTTCATCTGCCGGAGCGTTGAATGTCGTGGGGTGCGGGGTCTCTGTTAAGACATGCTTCAGAATGAATGTGCAGCCGATCCCCAGTCAGCATGACTCGAGGGCAGCCCCCTACGCGTTATTCCGCTTTGCGATCCCCGCGAAAACCAGGGAGAAAGCCCATGGACAAAGGGGACTAATCGCAAGATGCTTCGTTAGATGGAGTCATCGTAAGATTCGTCCCCTGTGTCCATAGGCTCTTCGTTAGATTCGTTCGCCGGGTCCATGGGCTCTTCGTTAGATTCTTCCCCTGTGTCCATGGGCTCTTCGTTAGATTCGTCCCGTGTGTTCATCGGTTCTTCGTTAGATTCGTGCCCTGTGTCCATGGGCTCTTCGTTAGATTCGTTCCCTGCGTCCATGGGCTCTTCGTTAGATTCGTCCCCTGTGTCCATGGGCTCTTCGTTAGATTCTTCCCCTGTGTCCATAGGCTCTTCATTAGATTCGTTCGCCGGGTCCATGGGCTCTTCGTTAGATTCTTCCCCTGTGTCCATGGGCTGTTCGTTAGATTCGTTCCCTGTGTTCATGGGCTGTTCGTTAGATTCGTCCCCTGTGTCCATCGGTTCTTCGTTAGATTTGTCCCCTGTGTCCATGGGCTCCTCGTTGCCTGCGAGGTTAGCTGTCCCATATGTACGAAGGTGAGGAGTGTCAAACATCTCGGCTGTATCCATGGGCTCCTGAGTATCACTTTCATACTCCGACTCCGTGGTTTCTTCTACATCCAATGCATTTTCTGCCACGAGAACGCCATTCATCGCTTCACCGGTGTTGAGAAGCGCAGCTCCCACACATTCTTCCACGTCGACGTCTTCATAGGAACCACAGTTTGCACAGGCGTCGCTATGGTTCTTATTTCTTTGCTGAGGTTTTTCTTCATTGGGCAGAGCGATATGCAGAGAGACACCAATATATATTGGATTGTTGCGCAGCTTACATTTAGAGAATGCGCGAAATTGCTCAAGTCCATTTTTAACAAAACAGAGGCAACGCTCCATATATAAAGGTGCGCGCAGCTCGATCGACGGAGCTGCCAGCCCATGAAGTCCAGCTAGTTTGTTTTCCATGGCTGAAATATTAGCGCGATAAAACGGAACTTGCTTAAGAGAAGTGACAAACCGCAGTTGTGTAATACTGTCGATTCATTAGAGCATACTTCAAGCAACACGCGAGCAGGTTTATTTATATTGTAGCGTGCAACGCGAAATAGAACACCGGAGCTGAGACGACAAAACTGCGGCAGTCCCTCAGTGGCCCGAGCGCGCGCGCGAGAGCCAACTAACTTCTTCCTCTTCTAGTGCATGCATTACTTCGGTCTCTTCGAATGCATGTATCACTGCCCCCCTCTCTGCAGCATCGACACGATGCGGCTAGGAGAGAAAAGTCAGCGAAAGGGTAGAGCACAGCTGCAGTGGACCGCAGTTCAGTCAGATAGCCGGTCGTGGTAAGGCTTCATGCGAACAACGTGCACGAGTTCAGTTCGGTGCGACCGGCGCGATGAACATGCTGTCGGGGCGGGAGCAACTGCATAAGTCACATCACTTATGCGGCGCACTACTTCGTAAGGGCCGAAGTATCGGCGCAGCAGCTTTTCAGAGAGCCCGCGGCGACGAACAGGGATCCAAATCCACACAAGGTCGCCGGGCGCATAACTGACGAAACGGCGCCCACAGTTGTACCTAGCGGCGTCAGTCTCCTGTTGACGGTGGATTCGCAGGCGGGCCAGTTGACGCGCTTCCTCAGCACGTTGAACGAAGGTATCTACATCGAGGTCAGCGTCAGAGTCGCAGTAAGGGTCGACGGGCAACATAGCATCCAACGGAGTGGTCACTTGGCGACCGAAGACAAGCTGAAAGGGGGTCAGTCGGGTTGTTTCCTGCAGGGCGGTGTTATACGCAAACGTTACGTACGGCAGAATGGTGTCCCAAGTTCGATGCTCGACGTCAACGTACATTGATAGCATGTCGGGTAGTGTGCGGTTGAGTCGCTCTACCAACCCGTTTGTCTGTGGGTGATACGCCGTAGCACGTCGATGGCTCGTGTTCGTCAGAGTCATCACGGACTGGGTTAAGCGGGCCGTGAAAGCTGTTCCGCGGCCAGTAACAACAACGGCGGGTGCTCCATGACGCAAGACAATGTTGTGGACGAAGAACTGCGCCATTTCAGCAGCAGTGCCTTTGGCAAAAGAAGTGGTCTCAGCGTACCGTGTGAGGTAGTCAGTCGCAACGACTATCCAACTCTTTCCAGACGAAGACTTCGGAAATGGACCAAGGAGGTCCATGCCCACTTGTTGGAAAGGGGTCTTCGGTGGATCGACGGGGTGAAGAAATCCGACCAGTTTCAATGGAGGAGTCTTCCGACGTTGGCATTCACGGCATGTTTTGACGTAGGCCCGGACCGATGGGAGTAACCTGGGCCAATAATACTTTTGTCTAATCCGCGCGAGTGTACGGCTGACTCCAAGGTGGCCGGCGGATGGTGCATCATGACAGGCACTCAAGATCTCAGACCGCAGCTGTGATGGTACGACAAGTAGGAACACTTCTTCGCTGTTGGCAAAGTTCCGCTTGTAGAGAACACCAGACCTTAAAGTGAAGGTGTGAAGCCCTCGAAGAAAAACACGCGGAATGGGAGCCTCACTGCCTTCGAGGTAATCGATGAGCGCCGCCAACTCCGTGTCCGTCCTCTGAAGCTGAGCCATTTGGCTGGTACTAACAGAGCCCAGGAAAGGAAAATCATCGGTGGTTTCTTCGGTATTGATTGGGATCGGCGAGCGCGACAGACAATCCGCATCCTGAGCTTACGGCCAGACTTGTAAACTACTGTTAAGTCGTATTCTTGCAAACGTAAGCTCCATCTAGCCAAGCGTCCTGAGGGGTCTTTGAGGCTCGCCAGCCAGCATAAGGAGTGGTGGTCGATGTAAGGGATCGGTAGTGTACGCGGGGTCATTGGAACGCGGCTGGTGGCGCTCAAAGCTGAGCGTCTCCTTTCTTGGAATGCGGCCGCTCGCGAACGCGCCGGGAACTACGCGTGTCCCCCGCCCCGCGGTACCGATTCGCGCACGTGCTTGCACTAATGTGTATTTGTGTTTGTTTTTATTTTTATTTTGTGGTGGAGAGGGTTCTTCACCTTACGGGAGCTGGAGGGCTGGCCAGGCTCTCGATAAACCAATCATGTGAACATTGTAACATGATTGGAAGCCACCAAATGTGGGCCGGGCCTTTAGGGCTTTAAAACCGGGTCCCGGAGCCGGAAGCGAGGTTCTGCGCTAAGGTGAGATGCTACGCATCTTCGGCTACGCCGAGTAGGGGCCTCCCCTAGTATTAGCCAGTTCCGCCTTTTGGTTGTTTGTCTTTTTGCCGTTGTATCTAACTTGTATATTCTGTAAATATTTGTATATAAATCTTCAGTTTTCCTTTTTTTATCCCTGCGTGTCAACACATCTTGAGACCGTCTCTGACGGGGCACCCCTGGTGCGAAGATCAAGCTTCAGTCTTGAGAGAAACCAACCGTCTCTGGCGGGGCACCCCTGGTGCGAGGAAGAAAGAGAACCTGTGAACTTTACTGGCGCAGCCGACGAGGATCCTGCGGTCATCGGAAGACGGCTCAGGAAGAAGATTGATCGCAGGGAGAAAGGCGACGACAAGGCAACAGGTCAGCGTTCGAGAACAGACCTGCGTAGAGACGGAGGCAAGGACGCAAGGACCACGGCAGTAGTCAAGCGACGCGAGACTGCGTCCGGTGAAGGAAAGCAGCGCGTCGAGAACTCGACGGTCACCGGCGGTTCGCAGCAAGTGAACGACAACGTGCGCAGGACCAGCGGCGTGCGACAGCTCATCGCAGCGTCCGGTGAAAGTGGCGGTGGACTCCGACGCCAGGGAGCTGGCAATGCGGATCGACGCATCGAAACTGAGTTTCCTTCGTCGCATTGTTCACGTCCCTGTGCATGTGTTCGAGCCGGTAGGACAGTTGAGTGGTATAGACGGCGGTATGGAGAGAGATCCATGCCGGCCCTCACTCGATGTGAGGTACCAGGTTGAGTTAGCGAAGGCGCGCTTAGCGGACCTTCAGGCTCAACTCGCGAAAGTGAATGGCGGAAAGGCGCTGCTTCGTGAGGAAGAACCTCAGGAGGTTACGTATGTCTTGAAGGTAATCGAAGCCAGACGCCAGCAGGTAGAGCTCGAGATCTCTAAGATCAAGGGGAGTAGGAGAGCCAGTGAATCAGCCAGGGAGAACTGCTCCGAATCCCGAGAGGTGAGGCCGCCTGTGCTGGAAGACAAAGGATTATGCTGCTCAAGCACAGGTGGAGGAAAGAGCAGTCAGGTCGCTGTAGGCAATCAGCCGATATGCGCGGACGCCTCTTTGTTAGGAAATGCCGCAGAGAGCGAAAACAAGATTTCTGAAGGGATCACAGTTTTTCCCCCACTGCGGGCGGCTAGCAAAGAAAAAGAGCAGCCCAATTCTGATGGTCTAGGGCCAATCGAGACCAAATTGTCCGAGACCAAGCAGGAGAGTGATCAAATTCCTGCAGGCTCTATGAATGAGATTGTGATCTCTGACACGGAGCTAGTGACAGGAGAAAGGCTAACGTTGCTGGAACGGCACACTGTGTCGGTCATAGGGCATGAAGGGCCTCGTAGCGTTGCTGATGGCAAGAGCCTTTCATCTGAGGCAGAGAACGGAGGTGGGCCTGTTGCGCCTACCGGGCAGAGCGCCGCGCAATTGTCGAACGCACCCGATGGGCGTCCGACCAGGTCCTTCGAGGAGAAGGAAATGCGTGACGACTGGCCACAAGGCAAGCTCGGGTCAAGCGACGGCGAGTCAGCTCGTGCTGCAGATGATGCCACGCAGCCGGCCGGCGCCTATCAAGCAGGGAGCGGCGATTTAAATGTTTGTCCGTGCAGGAACGGTGCAAATAGCTCCAAATGCTCCAAAGTACCAGGAGACAGGCGCATAGCTTTCGCACTGAAAGTCGGCGTTTGGAACAGTGCGTTCCGTGCGGCGGTACGCCAAATTATGGGCAGCGAAGCCGGCCGCACTGTTACAGTTGAACTGGGCAAGAGAGATGTTCCTTACGCAGCACGCGGTCCGTACAGGCGCGCCGACGAGAGCGTGCCCTTATGGGCGTCGCATGGTCATATATTTGCGCCAATCGAGGATCATGACGTGTTTGATCCTGGAGGGCACCAGCTGTTGAGTTCTTGCCCCGCTGTGGCACCAACCTAATGAGTATAGTGGCCATTAGGCGTTCATCGTGTTGAGACGCGTGGTGGCTCGAACGCACACAGGGACGCTCGGTGCGACCAAGGAGGCTCACGTGGCCGCTTTCGGACCCCGTATCAGTGCTACTGAACGCTCCAGTTGCGAGTGTCGGTGTGTGTGTGTGTGTCGAGCAGGACGCGGGTGTGCATGCTGGTGAACTGCGTACAGCCTGTCAACTTGGACTCCGTTTTACGGCGCACAGCAGGCATGCCACCGTGTGTATTTGAGTGTGCATTTTGTGTATGTTTTCTTGGTGCCCCTAAGCATTTTGCGTAAGGTTGTGTTGGTGCCCGTGTACATTTTTTGCTTTTGGTTTTGTTGATGCCAGTGCTTGTGTAGCTGCGGCATGTCACCCACAGGGTGGTTTCGTGACCGGCACCGATCCCTTCTTTGTTGTAATTCTAAAAGTGGCATTTGAGCCCTTTGTAGAATCTTGGGAAGGGCGTGTAAGGGATCGGTAGTGTACGCGGGGTCATTGGAACGCGGCTGGTGGCGCTCAAAGCTGAGCGTCTCCTTTCTTGGAATGCGGCCGCTCGCGAACGCGCCGGGAACTACGCGTGTCCCCCGCCCCGTGGTACCGATTCGCGCACGTGCTTGCACTAATGTGTATTTGTGTTTTTTTTTTTATTTTTATTTTGTGGTGGAGAGGGTTCTTCACTTTACGGGAGCTGGAGGGCTGGCCAGGCTCTCGATAAACCAATCATGTGAACAACATGATTGGAAGCCACCAAATGTGGGCCGGGCCTTTAGGGCTTTAAAACCGGGCCCCGGAGCCGGAAGCGAGGTTCTGCGCTAAGGTGAGATGCTACGCATCTTCGGCTATGCCGAGTAGGGGCCTCCCCTAGTATTAGCCAGTTCCGCCTTTTGGTTGTTTGTCTTTTTGCCGTTGTATCTAACTTGTATATTCTGTAAATATTTGTATATAAATCTTCAGTTTTCCTTTTTTATCCCTGCGTGTCAACACATCTTGAGACCGTCTCTGACGGGGCACCCCTGGTGCGAAGATCAAGCTTCAGTCTTGAGAGAAACCAACCGTCTCTGGCGGGGCACCCCTGGTGCGAGGAAGATAAAGAACCTGTGAAACTTTACTGTCGCTTACCACACGGAAGGGTCGTCCGTAGAGGTACGGTCGGAACTTGCAGATGGCCCATATCACAGCAAGACATTCTTTCTCCGTCGTAGAATAATTGTTCTCGGAACGCGTAAGTGTTCGACTAGCATAACTGATGACCCGTTCTGCACCGTCTTGCCACTGGATCAGTACTGCACCAAGGCCAACATTGCTGGCGTCAGTGTGGATGTCCGTGGCAGCATGCTCGTCGAAATGGCCGAGTATCGGAGTGCTTTGCAGACGGCTGCGAAGCTCGACAAATGCAGCCTCTTCGTCGGTCCCCCACAGGAAGGGTGTGTCGTCACGGGTCAGTGCGTTCAGCGGTTCCGCGATTTTCGAGAAATCTTGAATAAAGCGCCTATAATAGGAGCACAGGCCTAAAAACCGGCGAACGGCCTTCTTGTCATTTGGGCGTGGAAAACCTGAGACGGCAGCGGTCTTCTCAGGGTCCGGGCGAACGCCTTGTGCGCTGACAACGTAACCAAGAAAGCGAAGTTCCTCAAAGACAAAATGGCATTTCTCGGCTTTGATGGTGAGTTGCGCGGACTTGAGCGCTTGTAGCACAATGCGCAACCGCTCCAATTGTTGGTCAAAGGTGGTCGAAAATATAACGACATCGTCCAGGTACACCAGGCAGGACTGCCATTTCAAGCCGGAGAGAACAGTGTCCATCATGCGTTGTAACGTGGCCGGTGCTGAGCACAGACCAAATGGGAGCACTTTAAACTCATACAGGCCGTCAGGCGTCACGAAAGCCGTCTTCTCCCGGTCTCTCTCGTCCACTTCGATTTGCCAGTACTCGCTTTTAAGATCCAATGACGAGAAGCATCTGGCGTTCCGCAATCGGTCGAGCGCGTCATCTATCCTGGGCAGCGGGTAAACGTCCTTTTTGGTCACGTTAAGTCTCCTGTAGTCCACGCAGAAACGCAAAGTATTGTCCTTTTTTTTTTGACAAGAACCACAGGCGATGCCCACGGACTGGTGGACGGCTGAATGACATCGTCTGCAAACATCTCGGCAACCTGATTCTGAATGGCTTCTCTCTCCACCGGGTAAACACGATATGGGCGCTGGCAGACGGGTCGCGTAGTCTCATCAGTGATGATACGATGCTTGGCGAGTGGAGTTCGGCCGACCTTCGAGCACGTAGCAAAACAGTCCGCAAAGTCTGCCAAGAGGTCCGACAGAAGATCTCGCTGAACCGACGGCAGGGCAGGATTTATTCTGACTGACTGAAGAACGTGATGTGGGCCAGCATACTCCGGAGTGGGTCCTCCCACGGTGCACAAACCTGGAACCTCAGCAACGTCGTGGAGGAAGGAAATAGCCATGCCTTTGGCCAGGTGCTGATATTCGTTGGCAAAGTTAGTCAGGAGGACGCGGGTACGGCCGTCACGTAGTTGGACGAGACCTCTTGCAACGGCAAGTCCCCGCTTAAGCAGCAGTGGACTATGGCTGTCCGCTAGGCCCTCGTAGTCGTGAAAGAGGTCATTCCGCACGAGCACCAGAACACTGCATCGCGGCGGCACCGTAACGTCGTTCTCGACAATGCGCAGGGCGTTGCTGCAGGGATCGCGGGAGTCAAAGCGTGCCACGGCCTGTTTCGTCGAGAACGTGACACGTGCCTCCTGAAAGTCAATCACAGCGCCGTTCGACTGCAGGAAGTCGATCCCCAGAATCAAGTCTCTGGAACACTCGGGGAGTACGACAAATTCACCAACGTACGTAAAACCACTAATCCCAACTCTAGCCGTGCACTTGCCCACAGGGGAAATTAGGTGGCCACCAGCGGTGCGAATGGGGGTCCCCGTCCACGGTGTCAGAACTTTCTTAAGTTCTCCACCAAAGACACGGCTCATAACAGAATAATCAGCACCGGTATCGAGCAGCGCGGTAATCTCGGTGCCATCAATTGTCACACGCAAATCGGATGCAGCGTATCGGATACTGTCGCTGCCTCTCTCTGTCCAGGTATCGTCGGCTCGAGGGTTTCGCGACGGAGGATCTTGACACGTCCCGACGTCAGCAGCCTTGCCTCCAGAGGTCGCTGGTGTTAGTTTTCCCGACGCGGACTCGGCGAGCGACGGCCAGCAGAGCTACTCTGGCGGCCAGGGCTGGAAGGGCGATAACGGAGAGGCGAAGGGGAACGGGTCTCGCGCCTTCCAGAGTAGGCAGGGTTCTGGCGTGCCCAGAGATGCTGCGCGATCTCATGCGGTCGTTCGCCGTTCTGAGGGCAGGGTGCGTCGGGACGGAAACCGCGAAGGCCCACTTGGCGGTACGGACAGGCGCGGTAGAGGTGACCAGGCTCCCCACAATGGTAGCAGAGAGGCCTATGGTCCGGTGTACGCCACAAATCCGACTTGCGAGGGCGTGGCCCAGCAGTAGCAGATGCGGTTGCAGAATATGTGGCGATGTTACTCACGGGGGTCGGCGGGGTCACACCGTAGCCAGGCACGCTTGCGTGACATGTGCCGATGCTGCTCACGCCAGGCGTTGGGGTAATGGGACCGTAGCCTGTCGTGCGACGTACAACAGATGCGTACGTGGGTCGGTCATCGAACCGGGACGGCGCTTCGGGTACAGGAGGTGCCTGCGCAGCCTGCCGCACCTCGTCCCTGAAAACTTCGGACAGCGCTGCCAGCGGCGCAGGTGCAACCTGAGGCAGATGGATCCGTTGAAGTTCCTCGCGGACAACTGAGCGAATTATTTCGCGCAGGGTGTTTGCACTGCCGCCGAGACACGACGAAAAGCCTTCGGGCACCATGCAGTTGATGTCCCGGTTGTACTGGCGGGCTCGTTGTTGCAGCGTCGTCTCCATCGTGGTCGCCTCGGTTAGAAATTCCGCCACCGTGCGCGGTGGGCTGCGCACGAGGCCCGCGAACAGCTCCTGCTTAACCCCACGCATGAGATGGCGCAGCTTCTTCTCCTCTGTCATGTTGGGGTCGGCGCGCTTGAAAAGACGGGCCATGTCCGGTGTACATGCGCACGCTTTCGTTCGTGCGCTGATTTCGGGAGTGCAGCGCAGCTTCGGCCGTCTCCCGGCGGTCAGCGTTGGGGAACGTAGCCAGGAGACTCCGGCAGAACGTCTCCCAGGTGGGAAGGGTAGCCTCGTGGTTTTCAAACCACGTCCGAGCAGACTCTTCCAGGGCAAAGTAGACGTTATTAAGCTTGCGCTCGTCGCACCAGCCGTTGTAGCGTGCGACCCGCTCGAAGGTCTCCAGCCAGTCCTCAGCGTCTTCGAACACGTCACCGTGAAAAGATGGCGGTGTTCGCGGTGGGTAGCAAAGGATCGGCGCCAGGGGCCTGGTGTCAGCGGCCATGGCAATTGGACTCGACGGTAGAGGCTCGGTCGGCGGCGGGGTCCTGGTGTCAGTGGCCATGTCAGTTGGACTCGGCGGTCGAGGCTGCGTCGTCCTTGTTGGCGGGGGAAGGGGCCCAAATTCAGGCGACTCTCCGCGGAGACGGCGGCTGGGTCGCTGGTGAACCGGTGTGAGGTCCGTAGTGACGCTGTACAGAGTGCGCAGGTCGGGAAGCGTACCCAGCACTGCTCCACCAAACTGTAGCGTGCAACGCGAAATAGAACACCGGAGCTGAGACGACAAAACTGCGGCAGTCCCTCAGTGGCCCGAGCGCGCGCGCGAGAGCCAACTAACTTCTTCCTCTTCTAGTGCATGCATTAATTCGGTCTCTTCGAATGCATGTATCAATATGCGCATCGCGGGGTGAGTGAAGCGGGATAGCAAAAACAGTTATCTAGGCGAAGAGTAGAAGGAGACTACGGAGATATCTCAATGACAGTGTTGTATCGCACTCTTATCCGACGGCGCTCGTATTTTTCAGGCGGTAGGTGCATCGATGTATACTCTCTCTTCATGGAGAGAGCTGTACTGTCGTTCTCTGCCGACGTTTGTTTGCCTCCGATAATGCTTTTTTTTGTTGCTTTCTGCTCATGCATTTATTTCTCTCGGCAAGCAAGTCCACGCTTTGGTTTATTTAGTGCTGGCACCGATGACCAAGGAACTACGCGTCGTGCGCCGCTTTCCGCGCTGGTCTCCGGTGTCTGTCATTAGACAACTGCGCCATTGACTATGGCGTGCGGGTGATGACACCGTGACGTCTGCACTATTTCTCGAGTTAGCCGCTCGGCCTCTCATGCACTGCATTTGGGCTCCTCCTAGCACTATACCATTCCCCTGTTCCACCTTTCCTGTTTTGCACTTGTGATGGTGGTCACGTGAAGGATGGACGCGCCAGCGCAGACGCGGGCTACGGGAAACCGGGGAAACCTACCAATAAGAGAGGACTGTGTAAAACCAGCTAGGTTTCTGTTCTACTAAACAAACCGGCACATGCTTTGGTCGTCCGTGAGGTGCTACGAAGTTTCTATCATCCGGCTGCTTTGTGTCCTTGTGATTAACCTTGTAATGTCCAGGCATTGAAAACGCCCGTTAAGTGTCTTGAACTCCCTCGATACCGTGACTGATGGGGCCTTCAGGACAGACATGTGCACAGCTTTGAGGCTGATTAGAAAAACAAATATGACTTCATTGTTAAATTAAGTTGATTTTGAGTAATTATGAATCATCGTCATCAGCCTTACTAGACTCACTGCACGTGAAAGGCTTCTCCCATATGCATCCAACTAACCCCCGCCTGCGCCAGCCGCGCAGCAAACTTGTCCCCATAAACTTTTTAATATCATCCATCCACCTAACTTTCTGCTGCTCCCTTTACGCTTGACTTCTCTTGGAATCCAGTCCGGTACCCTTAACGACCATCGGTTATCGTGCCTCCGTATTGCATGCCTTCCCCAAGCCCAACTAGAAGAATAACTAGAATAATAAGAATAGGATGGAGCGCATTCGGCAGCTACTTTGAGATCATAAATGGCAGCTCACCAATATTTCTCAAGAGCAAAGTATATAACGGCTGTATCATACCGGCGCTCACCTATGGGGCAGAAACATGGAAGCCAACGAAAGGGGTTCAACTTAAATGGAAGACAACGCAGCAAGCTATGAAAAGGAAAATGTTAGATGTAACGTTAGTAGACAGGAAGCGGACAGGGTGGGTGAGAAAAAAACGTGGTTTAATGACAACTTAGTCGAAATAAAGAAGAACTTCTTCATACCTAAGGTAAATAAGAAAAGCTAAATATGCAGGTGCTTAGTGTAAATCAAGGGAAAATTTAAAATACTGCTTTATCATCTGGGAACTCAGCCTTACGAGAATGAAAGTTTGGACTGTTTTGTCTTTGAGGTTGCGCTTTTCATGAACTTTCTTCCAGCCGGGCAGATGCACCTTGGTAGTGGACAATTGGACCTGACTTTGATAAATGCTTTGAAAAGACAATTTTTTTTGGTAGGAGAAATTCATGGAGTTGTGCGAGCAGAAATAAAAATTATTCACAATTTTACATTCTGTATCACAGGTGATGCGCAGTGTATAACAGAGTAATAACACTAACAGCACCATGCAATAATTTGCACACACTTGGCAGATCTTTTTTGCACGCCGCTTTCGCCGGTTGGAAATTCGGAAGAAACAAACGAGTCTGACGGTGGCGTGCAGGAGTTCTTCTTTACACCTCCTGCTGCCTTACGTCCTGCCGCAGGCTGAGGGCGGCTACTGTAAGCTCACTGCGACGCCAGATAGATCCACCAAAGAACGACGAGATTTCTCTCCGCCCGTGCCTCCGAGGTCGTTCTCGTTGGGCGCCGCCGCACTGCTCTGCCACGCTCACTCGGCGGCCGCGGAAATCGACGCCGTTATCGGCGCCCTACCCGCAGTTACGCCACAGCAGGCATTCCTCTGGCGTCACGTGGAAACCAGCGCCGAGTGCACGGCATCCCGCAAGGCACTCCCGGTCGTGTAACTACTCCCGGACAAGCCGCGGCTTGCGGCTCATCCTCGCCCAGTGGAATTTCCCCCGCCCCTCGCTAGCTCCGGCTCGGGTATCAACCTAGGCTTCATCGGCAGCTTTTTTCCCAGCTGCAAGCTTCGAACGGCTCAGCCCCTCTCGTCCATTCGTCCAATTCAAATGGCGACCAGCGGCGTGTCCTGAGTGGAGAGTTCGAACGGCTGGCTACTGCAACGGTTCCCGAGGCTATAAAAACCAAGCCGCGCTGAGCGGTGAGACGGAGACAGCAAGCGAAGCGAGACGACCTCCCGGGTATCGCCACGCTCCTTTGTGCGAGCCCGTTATGTTCTAGGCAACTGTGCCGACTGTGTAACGCCCTTATATTTTTTGTGTATAAATATTTCGTTAACTCATCTTCGCCTTGACCGCTTCATCGCTCAGCTCTGAGCAGCAGTGGGAGCAGCTGAGATTCAGGAGACCCAACAGCGGTGACAGCGTGGGACGCCCGTTCACAAGGCTGCTCTTCGCTCGTCGGAAACTGCCGGTGGATATACGGACTATGCGCAAAGATTAATATCTGTACAATACAGAACGAATGTTCGTAGGTATCTGCAAAGGTGCGAATAATGCTCGCCCGATGGTTGTGCTGGAGATGCAGGCTTGTGCGGAGTGTGCATGATTTCAGCAGACATGACCCCCCGTTCTTCTATTGTGGCTCCGAGGTGTTCATCTTGGCAGCATTCTGAGATGCAGCGAGTAGAATCGTTCGGGTCACATACAGCTTATATACACTTCCAAGGTGCAGTCCAGCAACAGCTTCGCTTCCGCGGGACTGTAGAGAAGCTATAAATCTCTCTCTGAATGCAAATATCTGGAACCTGGCGGCTACTTCCCGCACATGTTCTTTTCCGCACTCACGGAAACCGGCCTGAATGTTGTGACTCTGACACACGACTGCCGTCTATGGGTCAGTTCAGGGCGCAGCAAATTGTGAGTGGGGTCCTGCACTCAGTCGCCCCCCTGTCTCCCAAGGCACAGAGAAATGTCAGACAATTCGTTATACTATAGAAGAACTGCAGATTGGGCTAGTTGGTGTAGATTCATAATGATGGTTCAACAGCGCAAACACACACAGACCAAGAAGGAGACAAGACACACGCACAGCGCTGAACTTACAACTGATTTTTATTAGGAAGAAACACGTCATAATATACACACACGAAAAAACAGCGCACATGCGCAATGTCAACAATCTCCTAGGGCTGGAAAAAAAATCAGTTGTAAGTTCAGAGCTGTGTGTGTGTCCTTTCTCCTTCTTGGTCTGTGTGTGTCTGCGCTGTTGAACCATGATTATGAGTCGTTATACTATACCGGCGAGGCTCGCTTTGTGAAACCACAGTCGGGATCCTCGCTCAGCCGTCTCCAATCTGCGCTAGACTGTTGTGATGCGATCCTACAAACGCGACCACGCAGGAACTCCTGGGCCAAGAGCGGTGCAGTGTTTAGCCATTTTGGATAGTGGCTTCACTGGCCAAGCCCATTCAGGATAAACTATCGTAGCGAACTCTATATATGCTCTACTTTCACAACACTGCTGCCGCATTTCCTAGCCCCGTCAGACAGTTCAAGCATTCTGCGATTGGCGCAGTTTTACGGTTGCGTATCAAGCACGCATCTATCACTGTTACCCTGTCTAGTCACGCATTAATATGGAGCTCATCAGCGGGCCGCAAGCGCCTATGACAGGATCCGAAGCGCCCATTTGCTCCCGCCTTCATTTACTCTCTCTCGTTTTCTTTCGCTCTCAGCGGTCGCTACGCCCTTTGGCTTCCACCACCGCTTCCGAAGCGAGCACGTCGCGTTTGAAATCAACTGCATCTGCGGTTCTGGCGCATCCGACGCTTCTGGGGTCGTTTACGCTGCTGCGCAGAGACGCACCGCGTGCGCCGTATTCGGCTCTGCCTGATAACAGCGCATAGCTGGCGCAAGCCTCTTCAGTACCGGCCGTGATCGCGGCTGATTCGAGGAACATCCACACTGCGTGGACTCATAGAAATAAAAAAGTTTCTCAAAGGAGCAAAGTTTCCCTCCGCATCGCTCTTGATTTTCAATCCCTCGCTTTTCTTCTGTTTCTTCTCCTCGCCTTCTTTCCGCACATCCAACCCTCTTTATCTCTACTTTAAACTCTTTCCACCAGCGCGGCGCAGCGACCACTTCCTCGCAGGGAGAGATTACTACAACGCCGCGTTCTCCCCTTTCCTCCTCGCACCAACAAGAACCTCACTCGTCCTCTTCTCTCGACCGTTACCATTACAACCGCATTTCCGTCCGGACCTCCGAGGGGGCCGTGTGTGTCTCCTCCCGCCAAGTGTTCGCTCCTCTCAGCATCACCGTCGTGGTTCAGACCTCGCCACGCCCGGTATATCGTGTTGCCTGTCCGGACGAGTACAAGGAATACCGCGTCCTTGCTTCAAGTAGGCCTCACAAGCCATCGGCCGCTTCGGCGGCCGCGAAGTCGTCTACGCCTACAGGGAGAACTTCTTCGGGCCGTCGTCGTTAGCTGCAACGGCGATCTTCCTGCAATCCTGCAAACCAGATGCAGCAATCACAGCGGATACCGACGGAGGCGGCTCGGCCACCATCTCAGCGTCTGCTGTACTGCATCCTGGAACGAGAGCGGCCGTTTTGCTGCCGTTCGTCACTTTGGCGTCGTGTACCTTCATGTGTTAGTGACGTCGGTGCAGCGACAGCTACGGAAGCGTTTAGTTCTGTACTCATGCCCTTAGAAATGGCGAAGAGTGCAGCGAGCCCCGCTTCCTGCGAATGCTTTCTCGGGCGTCGCCGCTGTGGATTATCAGCTGGTTTAGTCGTTGCTGTTACCAAAGCAGTCATAGTGTTTCGTCGGCAGAAGAGTAGGCACAACGTGGGAAGTGATTATGCAACTGTATGTTTACTGAATTCTATCGGTGTCGCATGGACATTGAAGGACTTCATTGATAGCGGTTTGTCTTCATATCTTTACATTAAAACCAAAATTTTCCCCCAATTCTTTATGGTTGCAATGCAGATCGTGCATGCATTAAATTGCGTGCACTCACTGTGCACGGTGTGATCGTTAAATGTAATGCGCGAGCTCACTATGCACGAAATGATGTTTTGGACATGTAAGCTGCATCACCGAGGTAAAGTTAACACATCTGGTGCGTCAAGGACAAATTTACACCTTTAAAGTACGGAATGCTCCAGCTCAGATATGTAGTATATTTCGAAAAGGCATACCTCTTTTCCACTGACAGTATCGGGAAGTATACAGGAAATAAACCATACAGACAATACGTTCTGCCTGCACATTTCTTTTCATCCACCTTTATTACACACTTCGTCTTCTTTTTGCCTTGCACTTCATGCTTCTCATCCAGAGTCTGATCTTCCATCTGTTTGACGCGCTCTCTGTAGGCGTTGCGGTTGAATGTCTCTTCCATGAGACCCACTCACAAAAACCACGCAGCCCCGTTAAACCGTCAAGGGAAGCTGCTGCTGCAAAGAATCCTTTGCTCTAAAGCCGGATCGCCGGATTGTCTCACAGCATTGCCCCAGAGCTATCGTGGCACATTGTTCAGGTGGGGACAATATTCCCTTAACGAAGGAAATATTGCAGTGGTTAATGAGGAACGTAAAGCACGAAGCTGGACTCTGGCGCCCTCTGCCTGAAAACTTTCTCAACAGCTGTAATATAACAGTACTTTAAACGTTGGGTTCAGGACTCGTCTGTGCACGGCTGGACAGCTCTGGCATGTGAGGTTTAACGCGTACTGGAAGTTTTTGATGCGTACCAAGAATACTGGATCCAGAAATACAAGTAAGGTAGTGCTTAAAGCCCCGGATGCGTATTAGCCTGGCACGCCGTACTTTAACGTTAATTTCCAGAATATCTCCACTTATAACGCGTTGTTATTGTTTCCTACGTGTTCTTCAGCACCCTTTTCGAACTGAGTAGTGCACTACTCGGTAGATTTTTTTATGTCTTAGATTTAGCAGACACTGAAATTCACCAGGTTTAACAAATATTGGAAGTATACGTAACACAACGAGCACAAATATCGCACTTTATAGTAGAGTACCTCCCTTTGGCTGACCCACTATAATCTTACTGGACTCTCCATTGAAGTATACTCTTCCACGTTAGAGAATTTCCCTTCGTGCATTACTCTAACAAATCAAATCAAATTGACATCTCCCTACGTGCTTCCCGTTGCCCTCGTGTGCTTCGATTTAGAGCGAATGTCCGAAAAATAGGAGGACCTGCGTTTGAGTCTTGCACCAAACTTTTCAGCCGCAGAGGTTTTAAAACATATTACAGCTTTTCTGCGCGCCCACGTGACCGCTCTCATATATATATTGATTTAATTACTCATTAATACGTAATCTGCTTATGCATGGCTAACCCTAACCGACCTTAAAAATTAGATTTGGAAAGCGAATGAGGTATGCATCTTATTCTATTCGAAAAGACGAACTCGAATCTGAATTTTGTATCGTTCTATCGTAATTAGTGCGTTAATTATTATTTTTAAAGTTAATGCTTTACGAAAGTAATTAATACTATAAGGGGTCTAATGAAGAATATAAATTGTTCTAAAAACTACGGGGATGCCGAATATGCGACTTGTTTTCCAATATCCTTATCCGTTCGCGAGTTATTAATATTGTTACGAGGTGGCAAGCCTAGAAAAAGGACGACATGATGACAGATGATAATATGATTTAATGGCTGTGGGTCTAGCGCGAGCGCTCCGTCCCGCGCCACTGCCCTCTTCTTCTTCGTAACATGACCCGGGTCCTCCGAGCGATCGTCCCGATCGTTTTCTTAAATTTTCAGTGATGAGGTGGCGATGACCATGATCACAAAGGATAGAAGAAGATGAAAGGATGGCTTGCCACCAAGATGAACGAGATGATCTGGTGAACGGTTGTCCCCGGAGCATCAGGTCCAGCGGTCGGTCGCCACAGCCGAAGGTCAGGGATTAAGGACTCGCCGGACAGCTTGGGCGGGGATGCCGTCTTTATTCGGGTCGTCGTCGGGTCATGCTGCGTCTGGTCCTGGTCGTCATGTCTTGTGGTCGGGGCTGGGGACGGGGCGGGGGAAAGCGGCTGGTCGGTTCTGGTCTGGTCGGGCTCGGGTTGAGCCGGCGGTGGAGTCAGGTCCCCTCGGCCAACGACGAAGGCGAGCAGAAGGTGGCGATGCTCCAGGGACCAGGATGACGATGTACCCCGCACCTCACACCAAATGTTACGAGGTGGCAAGCCTAGAAAAAGGACGACATGATGACAGATGATAATATGATTTAATGGCTGTGGGTCTAGCGCGAGCGCTCCGTCCCGCGCCACTGCCCTCTTCTTCTTCGTAACAATATTATCAGAAGTCACGTGATACATCGAAAAAAAAAACGGCCTATAAGCCGGCGATCGCTTGTCTATAGGTAAGATTTTTTCGCTTTCCGAGCGGCTCGAAACTCTTTTCGAAAGAGCTTTTCATTTCTGGGAGTGTCGAAACAACCTTACCTGTAGGCAAGCGGTCGCCCCGTGCCTACAGGTAGGTTAGTTTTTTACACTAGTTAACACTAGTTACCGCTGTACTAAGATGCGTTTTTAAAGCTTCTCAATACCCCTAATTATCGGCCGATATAAATGATCGCGGTATCTATCAATATCTACGTTTCGAGAGCATTACGAATATGTAATCGGTTCTTCGTTGAAGTCATTAGGTAATAAATTCTTATTAATAATAAGCAACCATAACCGACCCTAAAAAATTATTTGGAAAGCGAGCGAAGTACGCATTTTATTCTACTCGAAGAGACGAACTCGAATTTGAATTTTGTATTGTCCTATCTTAAGTAGTGCGTTAATTATTATTATTTAAAATTAGGCCTAACGATAATTATAATATCATAGCGAGTCTAATGGGGAGTCAATTGTTCTAAAAACTACGGTGATATCGAAAAACTCAGCATCGTCAGCTGGAAAAAGACTGCGTCCAGACTGCTCAAATTATGGGTTTTCGTACGCCAGCAGCTGTACAGCCGCTACGATGGCCCACTGCGCTATACTACGCACCCGGAGCCAAGTGCGGTCTATAACTTTGAGGCTACCAGTCCGCAGCATGTAAAATCTGTAATTGTGTTTCGGACAAGGGGCCCAAACGTGCCCAAGCACCTTTCTGTCTTTCCAGAGAAGCTCAAAAACAATGCAAAGCAGCTGTAGTTCAATCACTGTTAATTTATTGGTGCCACAAATATTTTCTACAGGTACGGCGTTGCAGAGAGCAGTTGTCCTGGCAACTGTGGGCAGTGGAATATCCGGGCGACTTTTCTCCCATCTTCCCATGAAGGTGTCTTGTCAGGGGTGTTTTCCCGCAAAGTGAAATGATAACGAAGGAACGCTGTTGCTTGCACAGAACTGAGAAATAGGTTAAACTGTGCACTATATAATCAGCACTGCTGTGGCAGTCCCAAGTCACTTCGAAGGTTTCGCTGACTATTAAAGCTTATGCTTGCTAAGGCTGCGCCCACCTTGGAGTGGGGTGCGTAATTTCGACGGTGATGCTCGTCGCCCTCAGCCTGGTCAACCGCAGTATCTGGCTGCCCATCCGCAGGGATGCTAGGAGGGTTCACATTGTAGACAAAATTGCCATTGTTTATGTTGATGGTGATCGGCGCCGCTGCATTGAACATGGTTTGAAGAACCTGTTTTGGAAAACAACAGCAAACTTGTGGTTGGTGACGAAGCGCGAAAATGTGGAGGACAACCGAGAACCCACTGAAGCACAGCGAAGATAGAACTGTTTTAGTATCTCAATACCATCTCACATACTTTGGGACATATACTTCCTCCTGACGCAGTTATGCTATGTTGCTAATGCTGCTCATGTTTCCGTGCTATGTGACCAGGCCTTAGGACAGTGAAGCAGGTAGCCGCATTGATCACATCGAATATGCTGTCTCACTGGTCACACGACCACAGGAGCTCCCACAGGACTCGGGCCAGTGGCTCTGAGGTTGAACGTGGGAGCAGTGCTGTCACATCCCAACATCACTTAGCAGGTTTCGCTGGCTATTAAAAAATATCTTCGCTAAGACTGCACCCACCTGGGTGTAGGGTCCGCAACTTGGTCGGTGATGCTCTTGGTAGTAGTTACGGTCACCGTCGGCCAGCTCAACCGTCTGATCTGGCGGCCGATACACGGGGTTGTTTGGAGTGTTCTCATTGTAGACAAAATTGCCATCATTTATGTTGATGGTGATCGGCGCCGCTCCACTGCGCATGGTTTCAAGAACCTGTTTTGGACAAAAGAGTAAATATTTGCTTGGTGGTGAGATCCTGCGATGCTAGACGCCCAGGATAATCGGGAGCGCACTGAATCATCGAAAATAAAAGAAAAAGAACTCTTGAGTTTCTCAATATCAGGTCCCATATTTTGGAATATATACTTTTTGAGAACGGAGCTGCTCATATTCTCATGCCCTGGCTAGGCCGTTAGAGAGTGCAATAGGTAGCGATTTTGATAACACAAAATATACTATACCTGATCGATCAGATGGCCAGAAGAGCTCCCACAGGACTCATGCCGTTGGCTTTGAGGTTGAAAGTCAACTGCAGAACAACAAATGCGTTACCTTATAAGCCCAGACATCCAGTTTAAAAAGAAGGATTTATCCTGTCGAAACACGGTCTGAGTGCCATATTTTGAACGAGTTGAAAGGTGCGACATCTCTACAGTAAAGAGACGGAGGTATGATTACTACGGAATTTGTAACTTTAACTACTTACAGAGAATGCTTACAGAGCAACTACACGACGGACCCCGCGCCCCTGCAAAGGACACTATGGTGCAGCAGACATTGCCAATGCGAGCTCATCCATCCATTTAGCTAACGCCGCGACGAAAGTGCTTTGAGAAACGGCTGGACCCAAGCTCGACGGCTCGAAACTAGAAGCGTTCTCTAACCTTCAAGCTAATGCCGCCGCGAAAGCACAGCGGGATGCGCCATGATCCAACCAGCAAGACACCTGGGTGCGAGAAACGTTCTACAAACTTCAAGCGAACGCCGCGACGAAAGCGTAGTGGGATGCGGCACGATCCAACCAGCCGGACACCTCGGAGCGAGAGACGTTCTACAACCTTCGAGCTAACGCCGCGACGAAAGCGTAGTGGGATGCGCCATGATCCAACCAGCAGGACACCTGGGTGCGAGAAACGTTCCCCCACCTTCAAGCCAACGCCGCGACGAAAGCGTAGTGGGATGCGCCATGATCCAACCAGCAGGATTCCTGGGTGCGAGAAACGTTCTACAAACTTCAAGCGAACGCCGCGACGAAAGCGTAGTGGGATGCGGCACGATCCAACCAGCCGGACACCTCGGAGCGAGAGACGTTCTACAACCTTCGAGCTAACGCCGCGACGAAAGCGTAGTGGGATGCGCCATGATCCAACCAGCAGGACACCTGGGTGCGAGAAACGTTCCCCAACCTTCAAGCCAACGCCGCGACGAAAGCGTAGTGGTATGCGCCATGATCCAACCAGCAGGACACCTGGGTGCGAGAAACGTTCCCCAACCTTCAAGCCAACGCCGCGGCCAAAGCATAGTGGGATGAGCCACTATCCAACCAGCAGGACCCGTTGGAGTGAGAAACGTTATGTAACCTTCGAGGCAACGCCGCGACGAAAGCGTCGAGGGATGAGCCACGATCCAGCAGGCAGGACTCCTCGGAGCGAGAAACGTTCCAACGGAGTCAAGAATCGTGACACCTAAGGTACATATCGGCTCCCCGGATGGAAGCGACAACGCATCCGGACGAGCAAGCAGCAAGGTACAATCTGGAGCCCTGTACCAAGGAACTTAACGAACGAGACAAACACTGCACTCCGCACAAGTCGCTTAGTCGGTGTTCTTAGCCAACAACGAAATCGCACCACAGGCGGCTGAGCAGGTGCTTGAGGGTTCCTGTTCGCACGGCAACTGCCACCGTTACACACGTTTCCGCTAACACGATAAAACAGTACAAAGTAGGCACACAAGCGGCGCGTTGTTGGTAATGAAATGTTCTGTGGTAACATACTGCTTGACTCAACCACAGCGCGCCACTCTGAACCCCCAACGCCACTAGCAGTTTAGGTGGGCATGCGGGGCAGGAGAAATGCAAGGCGCCGTCGGCTGCTCTCCTCGCGAGTCGGACTGGGTGCTTGTGGCCGAGGTAATAGGTGCATTGTGAGGATTGAGAAGGCGACATCTTACCAGGGGTGATCGTTTGGAGTTGGACGTTCCAACGCCCATACTGTTGCGTCGAAGTCGCGCTGTCTTGAGCCATGTCGGGGGCGGGGGATCGATTTTCAGGAGTTGAAAATCCGGACCCTGAAGTGCTATGGTAGAATACAGCTCGCGCCCTTTATAGCCCCGCCAAGAGGTTGGATCACCTATGTCACTAGCCTTATCACCCTTGTGAACTGAAGGACGTTGGTGTACAGGGGCCTGATTGGTAGGGCCAACAGCATGTGACGCGTTTTACGTAACGACCTTCATTGTTATTGTGTTATTATTTCCAAGGTTTTTCCTGTATTTCTTACTTTTTTTGTGTCTATGTGTAGTGCTCAGCCCTACGCCTGAACTGGCTGCAGTGCCAGGCCTTCCGCACCAGCGCCGCTCAATGGGGTCGTTCGCACAATGGGGTCGTTTGCCAGATCGTTCGCACAAGATCGCTCCTATCCAGTGCAACGGTAGGGAGGCATTCGTTCTGCGGCACCAGAACGTTGCCACTGCTGGGGAAATGCTGCTTCGCGTATGGAGACACTGCGTAGCCAGAGAAGCGGGTGGCATGGCCGACGCGCGTCGAATCCTCGTCGAAGTCGAGAGAATGGTTCAAAGACTTTTCATATGCTCACAGAGGCTGTAAGCGAAGGTTCCATATATGACCATTCAACACCACATTCGCACACTCAGACACATTCACCACATTCACTCCACAGCGGTCGTGGGCATGTTGCTGTGATGTCTTAAATGCCTTCGGAATGGAAATGCCTGAAATTATTTCCACGATTAATCCTAGTCCCAAAAGAAGGCCGCTTCCCCGTTTGGAGCTCAGACGAATGTATCTATTTAAGAGTGTGTCTGATGTGGCTTCTGTGCGTAGTTCTACACATACACACCGAATCAGTCACACCATCTATTGTTTCCCGCTGGGAACACAGCAGTGTTAATTGAAACAGCGCAAAAGGGATATGGAGGCTACATGGAATCCTCTGGTGGCCGAGCTCAGGAGGCTGGTACGGGGAAGCTCCTCGGGAGAGTCGCGCTGGCGCTGACGCGGTCTACAATTCTGAGTCCGCGGAACGAAAGCCTTGTTTGCGTTCCACTGGGCGACAGCGAACTAGTGGGAACCACCAAGCCGCCACACGGCGAGGGAGACGTATCGTCACTACCAGTCATGAACTATCGGGCGTCCAGCTGAAGCCTTGCTGTACGGCGCGGAGGGCTTTGCAGAGTCGCGTTGCTGCCTGTCCTCCTCAGTAGGGCAAGTCTCGGTTGAACACAGTGCATGGGGTGCTTACAGCCACAGCCTGCGTTTCTCACGTCGGTACCGTTGCCTACCCGACGGCGACCGCCAGCGGTCGCCTGTATCGTGGCATGATGATGACGTGCGCCGGTCATAGCGACCTCTCCGCTGTACAACGGAGCTTGTGCGCCCCGCGCAGTGGCAGCGTTCTGGGGCTGCGGGACGAATGCCCCGCTAACGTCGCACCGGACAAGAGCGAACTGGTGCGAGCGCCCTAGCTGCTACGCGGAGTGAGGCGCATCATTACCGACGGTCGTAGTTTGTCAACCAAGTATTGTTCAAGCCCGGCTTTGGTGAGCGCAGTGCGGCCCTCGGCGTTTCTCACGTCAGCCCCGTCGTCCTCCCTGCTTTAGCCTGCAGCGGTTTCCTCTTTTGTGGCATCCTTCCTTCGCTCGGAGGCCAAGGTGCCCGCTTCAATGCATTCCCGACTTTCTGCATCATCACTCTCGGTACTCCTTTGTCGGGCGAGTCTTGTTCAAGCCTTGGAGCGGGTTGCGCAGGGCTACAGTCGGTGTTTCTATCACTGGTACCTTCCTTGCCACGGCTTCGACTTGCAGCGGTCCCCTTTATCTCGGCATCCTTACTAAGAGCGCCGACTACAGCTCCCACTTGACTGCATCACCAAGATTCAGCCCCCAAAGCAGCATTGACGCTCTGGGCCGGCGGAACCTACTACTCGCTGCCGCTGTACCAGACGAGGGCGAACGTGTGCGAGCGACCTACGGGAAGGGCGGCGAATGGTAACTGCCGCTCCTACCTAGTCTTCAGGGCGCCTCGTTCAAGCCTCGCCGCGCAGTGCGCAGACCTGCAGCCAGTGTTTCTCGCGTGGGGCCCGTCCTTCGGCAGGCAGCGGTCTGCTCTTAGCATTTTTCCTACGCGCGCGCACCACGGCGCTCCCTTGACTGCATTATCGAGCTTACCACGCGGCGGAGACAACCAGCGCACCCGGAACGAAAGCCTTGTTGACGTTCCTGCGGATGAAAGTGGTTGCACCGGCGAACGCGCTGATGCACTGCGTTTGCAGCGGCGAAAGAACTTACGCCATAGTGCCCGGCTAGCGGTTTCGTGCACTCGGTCGTTATTGCCGCTTCATACCACGACGGCTAACAGGTACCAGACAAAACTCGGAAGCGAGCCTGGGTCATGAGAACACATCTGGCCACTAGTTTGTTGCCCTGACGGCAGATGATCTTGTGAGAGAGAGAGCCTTGATTCAGCTCACCAAGTCAGTCAGGCAGCTATGTAGACAGCTAGTAAAACGTAGGTAGGTTGTAGTGTGAGGTCAAGAAGAGAGAATTTTCGTTCGAGTTTAACAAAACGGGCCGAACTGTCACCTAGCCGACATTACCCTTGCAGAAGCCTCGCCGCAGAGACCAGCGCTGACTGGGGACTCAGGTACGGACTGTGTTCCTCCCCTTTATCTACGCACACTGCATTCGTTGGTGTTTCTTCCTGTTAACTGAGGTCGCCGTGCTGCCACTGGAGCCCCGTCGTAACTCGGAGTTATTTGAGTCTTCATCAGGCTGACTGAACTGGAGGAACCACCGCTGTGGGAGGCCGCTGGATGCAGTGAAGAGTACTTTTGCTGCTGCTGCAACCGTATCCCCAGTGGTCGATCGCCGGCCTGCGCACTGATCGCAGCTGAGGACCGGTGATTTCTGGCGCCACGAGGCAACGACGCCCACAGCTGCAGACGAGAAGCCACTGCAGGTTGATTTCTATTCCTCTATGCTGAGCGGCTGCGTAGTCGAGAAAAGGCTAGCGTATGGTGGCGCAGCTTCAGTGATGTTACTCCCGCCCTTTCTGATCGGAGTACTTGCAGAGCGAATTCCCGTTAATTCGAACCAAGGTTAGCTTATCTCCCCCCCTCCCCCCTTTGTTTAAATGTCACCTCTTCCTGCAAAATGCAAAGAAAGGGAAGTCTGCCTCCTTTCTGGTATTGGGTATATAAGCACTATGCTCCTCATTCGTCTCACTGCTTGCATTGCACTGCCTCAAGGTACGACCTCGAAGCCGAGCTCCCATCGACATGGCTACAAACAGCCGGACTTCGAAGCGACTCCATGGCTCTCGGGGCACCGAAGACGGAACGTTCAGTTCTGGTAAGCTCCCTTGGTTTGGGTGCACTGCTTGCAATTTCATCTGCAGGGACTTGGAGAAGCGGATCCGTGTTCAATAGAATACGAATGCAAGATTCTTGCTTGCTTGTGTCAGTTTTGCGTGGTATTACGATGTGTGCAAAGACCCTCTGTGACTCCTGTTGTGATATCCCCACGTGGAGTTGCTCCCTGACAGTTGCCTGCATACTGACTGTTCGCGCCTCTTTTTTTGCTATGCAGGCAGGTAACTTGGGCTTGCCGCGGTCGACGCTTCCATAGTCCAGAAAATTAACTGTCTGGGACGAATACTTCTTAGTCGCGGATAGATAAGCCGCACTGCATGTCTCTTTTTGCCATCACCGGCCACCGCGTGCTGAGTTCGCAATGATTTCCTTCGATTACTAACACTTGCCAGTCACAGGATTGCGCACCGTGAGGGAAGTTGTACGTCTTGCTTGCACGGAGTCGACTTTCTGAGGCTTAGGATGGTTCAGAAGAACTATGCCTGCTGGCCTGGTTTGCAAAGCGTGGACATTCTGCATCTACTTTGTCACTGCCGTGCTGCGGAGTGGCTATGATATGAATCTTCTCATGCCAATCATATTTACCAGTATACAGTTTAAAACTTATTTATTCATTGGTTATAAAGTACCTTCTTTTCTCAACGCTGTCTGCTTGGCTATGCCACTTCCAGATCGCAGAAACAGTGCCTCCAGTCATGGTGCGGTTGAAACCTCTCCTCGGCTTGACAGGCAGCAGAAGATTCCTACAGACTACAGTACTGGATGGGGTAGGTCGCCCTTGCACCTATCTGTCTACTGTGACTACAGGACAGATCTGATATGTCTAGAATGTAACTTGGCACTTGTGTTCCATGCATCTCCACACAGGAGCCGGTTTAATGATGTAGGCACTTCTCATTGTTTGCAGTTGATTTCCCGCTTGACTGCTCTCCGGCAAAGTCCTCCGGTTTGGACTCCGTCCCTCAGGAGATCACAGAGGTAAACTGCGTTTCTGAATTGTGTGCTTGATGTGGGAGCAGGAGAGGGGAAGAGGTGAACTGTGTGGGGAGAATTGTTTTCTTTTCCTGGTGTTCTAGATTTATTAATCTGCTCAGGAGAAAAACCGGTCAGCTGTTTTTTGAAGTGTTAATTTTAGTCACCTCTACCGCTCCCGCTGTTGTGAGCAATCGAGTGACGAGAAATATGGGATGTCTTTACTTATAGGAGTCATAATTATAAATACAGCCTTGTTACTGTTGTGTTAGACATATAAAGTTCAACCTCTTTCGTTCTATGAGACGACCGCGCCTAGATAGCATGGGCTGAGACAGACAACAACACTTTATTAAAAAGCGACATATTAACGCCTTGGTTTTCTTCCTGCACAGCAGGTGGTTGAAGCCATTCCCGCTGCAGTTCAACCAGTCACCATAAATATCATTAATGGAAATTTTGTCTACAACGTCAGTTCTCCTGGATTTCAACTCCACCATCTGAACGATATCTTGCGTAAACCTCAAATGTGACACCCCCGAAGCCCCACCAGTGACTGCTAGGTAACTTCGTGCCCGGTGCAAAGGCATTCTTTTTTTCCGGATCCTTAAATCTCCTCCTCCAACTTCTGAGAGCGCTTATGAGCGGCAGCTGCTTTGCGACTTGCATGTATATGTCTGCTTTGTTCTGTTTAGAGCGTGATCGAGTTGTGTTTAAGCTGCAAGCTTAACCCCATTTTCGTCCGTAGTTACCTTCTGATGCAGTTGAAATACGCCATATTGCTAAATTTATATAAGGAAACGTTTCCTCTGCATACGTATCAACACGGTTAACCACATTTATTGGCTGAGCTGCAGTGCTCCGAACATATTGAACCAATATTGGATGCTGGAACATTAACAGAACGCGGGTAACTATCTGCGAACATAGAACTAATAAGCCGCAGTAATTGCCTTAATTTTTTTTGCACATTTCTGGATAATCCATGCCTTTCCATTGGGTCCTTTTCAGTGCACGGAATATTCAACGTCTTCTCGCTGAGCAAAGAAGCGGTGTTCCCGAAGCCCGAAGCAGTGTCTGTGGTTACCACGCCATTTACCTGTGCTCAAGCGAAGTCACCATGATCGGTTGGTCACATTGCAGCCGGAAAAATTACTCGCAGGAAAATAAAACGATTTGGAATAACACTTCTGGCATTTAAATATTTGTTCAACTTGCGTTTATTGTCTCAGTTCTCTTGAATTAGCGAGAGTACGGTGGTATGCTCACGCACCCATACTCATATCCTCTCAGAGTGACTAAGGCGTAGAGTCACAAGACCTCACTGAATGTTCTCACGAGTGGGGCTGGGATTCAAGGGTGTTGTGTGTCTCCATCGAGCCATTGTATAGCCCGCTCCTCTATGCCGGTGGCGCTGAAATCCTCACTGACGACTGGGCTACCCTCGCGGCCCTCCGTACCGTTTCGAGCCACATTTCGCTGGATATACGGACCATAGTTTGGTCAACATCCACCGGACACACCACGCAGCTGTACCACTGACAACGGCCGGACCAGCAGCTGCGTCTTCTGTAGCTGTGAGGAAAAAGCTACGAGTGGCATTCGTCTGTGCCTGTGTTGCTGTCACAAACGCACGACTTAAGACTAAGCACTGGAAGCATAAGGAGTGCACTCGTAGGTTGCCTTCATTGGACGCAGAACCCAGTCCACTACATAGACTCCTCGATACGCATCAGTCATTCATGATGCGAACGATATCCGAAGAGACAGGCTCCCGGCGCCGTATACACCCGCACACTACGGCAGCCGCGTTCCGCAAACAGCGAACCAAAGCAAGGCTGCTCGTTATTTCCACGTCCTTGATTGTCGAGGCGCTATGCAGAGCACAGCGAGCCTATCTGCGAAATGCAGCCTGCACAGCCAGTGATGTTTACCCGCCGTAGTGGCTCAGTGCTTAGGGCGCTTGGCTACTGAGCCGGAGTAGCCGGGTTCGAACCCGACCGGAGCGACAACGTTTCAATCGAGGCGAAACGCAAACGGCGCTCGTGTGTTGTGCGATGATGTCAGTGCACGTTAAAGATTCCCAGGTGGTCGAAATTATTCCGGAGACCTCCACTACGGCAACTCTTCCTTCATTTCTTCTCTCAGTTCCTCCTCCCTCCCTTTCCCTACAGCCTGGTTCAGGTGTCTACCGAGATATGTGAGACTCTTACTGCGCCATTCCCCCCCCCCCCCCTAAAAAAAACAATTTACCAATTTACAGCCAAGGATGCCCGCCCTCTACAGGCGGATCACATCCACATCAAGACTGGCTGTATAGTACAAGTCGGTTTGTCATCAGTGCTGTGGAGTTGTGAGCCCGTTGGAACGTACTGCCATTTCACAGCGCAGTGTGATCTGACCATTTTCCTGTCTGACCGGTGGGCCAAGTCGCGGCGAGTTTGAAGGAGGTTGGTCACCTCTGTTGAAGATCGTGTTCAAGTTCCTTTATTCGTTGTAGTTTGAATTCATCGATAAAGCTTCACCGGCTGGCAGTGAAGCGGGGTTAAACTGAAAAACAACTGCACTTCACTATGCACACCTGGTTTGCACATTCGACTGCACAGAACTCCTGGAAAGAGACTGCTTCGCTTGCTGAGCAGGCGCCTCCTGGATAGGATGGCGTTTCGCTGAGTTTAACTCAGCTCGACATACGTACAGTCGCGATGAAAAAGATTAGCACTGTGACGTGCCACCACAGCGGCAGATAGCGACGCTTCAGCGTTGCGGTTGCGAACATGCCCATAGCAAAAGCGCTGCTGCATCAGCCGCACGGTGCGATTTTCGTCGCTCCGGTGAAGTCATTGGCTAATATTTTTTTCTTTATGGCTGTACGCCCCAATTATGGCTACCTTTTTTCAGCTTAACAAAACGCAAAGAGCCTGCGCCGGTCGTGCCGTCGCTAACCGTGAGGGGAGCGGCTAGCACCACCGCTCCGAAATGGCGAGCACCTTGGCATTTGTTAGCATTTGTTAGACTTGCATTTGTTACATTTCGGAAGCCGAGCGCACAGCTGGGTGGGTGCTTCGCATGTATGAATGTAGCCAGCTCGGTTCATGTCCAGCACAGCCTGCCAGAGGGACCATCAGCCTCCGGAGCTCTGTTTGCTTTGAGAACTCGGCAGGGTAATACAGTTCCAAAAGCCAGAGCTCGAACTTTCTATACACCACAGCTACAATGTTACTACGGGGACTGATGGCAAAGGGGAACCTGGCAATCATAACCTGTCTACGCGGATCGATATTTGACATCCAGTGTGCATGCGGATGAGATAAATCCCGCGCAATGCGGCATGAATGGCGAAGCGGTGATGAGAGAACCCTGACTACGGGATGCGCGCCGCGGCACCGCCCAGTCGCCCATTGGCGATAGGCCATGTGCCAGAGCGGAATCAATAAGCACACTGACGGACGAAAGACATACTTTCGACTTCTCGTCAATCTGCTGTGGCGTTTTATTAAATAGGCAACCAGCAACATTGGAATCTGCGCAGACGCGGTTGAATATTTGATGGCGCTATTTTTTGCATGCCACACTTTGCGCGCACAATACCTCGTGTAGGAGATTTTCGTGTTCGTGTATGTGAATACAACTCTCCCTAAAGCTTCAGCAGAACGCCAAGCTCGCGGGACTTCCTTCCACTGGTGAGCGGGACTTCCTCCCACTCCCTTCCTTCCCACTGGTGAGCGAAAGCTCCATCGCAGGAGCAGCGACACAGACCAAAGGAACGATCGTGAATGACATACACGTAACGACCTGTGTTTCAGGGTTACGTAAGGTTCGCCAGCACCTCTTCAATTTACGCGGTGGTGGCGGCCGGTTGCGAATAAATAGCAAAAAACACTTCAACTACTCGGCGCGTCTTCGCTCCTGGCGTGTAGATGTTTCCGATTATGTCTCGCGGTAAGCTGGCCGCGAATGAAAGGCTCGCTGCAAAGAAAAAAAGAACGACTCCGATATTTAGCCTTTTTCGGTGTGGACGCGTGGAGGCATGCCCTCTCCTGCGGTACCATCGTGGTTGGGCTTTCAGCTGCGCCGCGATATGCACAGGAGAGTAACGGTGAAATTGTTCCCCAAGAGTCGTGGACAGCGCCTGCGGTCTTGTGTTAGCAAGAGTGGTGGGGGAGGGGGGAGGGATGGGGGGTGAGGTTAGAAGCTCGGTAATGCTGTAAAGCGGGCGCGAGGGCCGGCGCGTCTCGGTATGATGCTGTGGGACCAACCAATGCCAGAACCGCCGAGGAGTGAGAGAGGAGAACCGGCAGTAACGTTACGCCTCCCTACCCACGGAGAGCGCACTGCGGCAGCGGCCGTTTCTAGCATAGGGCCAGTTCTTTCGACAACTTAGACCGTCGGCAGTTTACTCTGCGCACTCTGCTGTCGGGCTTGAACAAGATATCCCCGAAAGACGAAGTCCAGCAGTTACGATGCGCCTTCCTCCCCGTGTGGCGGCGAGGTCGTTCGCGCAAGTTCGCTGTCGTCCAGTGCAATGGCAGCGAGGCGAAGTCTTGCGGCTTCACAAAATCGCGGTTGCGTTGGACCCAGGTCCTGCTGGCACAGGAAGGATGCAATAATAGAGGATACTGTCACCGGCCGAAATGGCGGACACGACGGGCCTGATGTGAGAAAATCCGCCTGTTGCACTAGGGACTCTGGACGCAAGTTTGAACGGGAGTCGCCTGACAGACGAAGACAGGCAGTGTCCGAGTGGCGGTGAGGACGTTAGCATGCACCAGTTCGCAACTCCTCCGGTGCAAGGACAGCGAGGCAAGTCCTCTTGCCGCGCAGACCATCCCTGTTGCACGGAGCGCACAAGGTCTGCAATGCGGTGAAGCAGGCTCCACTGCTGGCGAACATAGGAAAAATGTCACGATATAGGAAACCGTCTCCGGCCTCCGTCGGGAAGAGGGCGGGCTCGAGGGGAGCACACGAGCGCAAAATTAACCCCGCAATATGGTAAACCTAACACTTGGAATTATGCGGTGGCCGAGCTCAGGATGCAAGGTGCATCGCAGCTCGTGCGGCGGCGGGCGCCATCCAACTGCGCCGGACGTCGAAGTCCACGCAGGCGGTCGGGCGCCGCTCACGTAGAGTTGGCAACTCCACACCAGGCGTAAATTCGGCCCGCCACCAACACCTACAGTCCGACTGTTCCGACGAACGCAGCGGCTGCGCATGGAGGAGTGCGTGCATAGAACCTTCTACCCGCCATCTGTCGTGGATACGCAAAGCCGCCCTGCCTCGACGAGAGGATAGGAACCTGTCAGCGCCGGCGGCGCGGCACGCAGGCAATGCAACCGGCTCCATTCAACGCCGGGCGCCGTCCAACTGCGCCGGACGTCGAAAACCACGCTGGCGGTCGGGCGCCGCTCACGTAGAGTTCGAAACTCCGCACCAAGCGCAAATTCGGCCCGCCACCAACACCTACATTCCGACTGTTCCGACGCACGCAGCGGCTGCGCATGGAGGAGTGTGTGCATAGAACGTTCTACCCGCCATCTGTCGTGGATACGCAAAGCCGCCCTGCCTCGACGAGAGGACGAACCTGTCAGCGCCGGCGGCGCGGAACGCAGGCAATGCAGCCGGCTCCATTCAACACCGGGCGCCGTCCAACTGCGCCGGACGTCGAAAACCACGCTGGCGGTCGGGCGTCGCTCACGTAGAGTTCGACTCCGCACCAGGCGCAAATTCGGCCCGCCACCAACACCTACAGTCCGACTGTTCCGACGCACGCAGCGGCTGGGCATGGAGGAGTGCGTGCATAGAACGTTCTACCCGCCATCTGTCGTGGATACGCAAAACCGCCCTGCCTCGACGAGAGGATAGGAACCTGTCAGCGCCGGCGGCGCGGCACGCAGGCAATGCAACCGGCTCCATTCAACGCCGGGCGCCGTCCAACTGCGCCGGACGTCGAAAACCACGCTGGCGGTCGGGCGTCGCTCACGTAGAGTTTGACTCCGCACCAGAGGCAAATTCGGCCCGCCACCAACACCTACAGTCCGACTGTTCCGACGCACGCAGCGGCTGGGCATGGAGGAGTCCGTGCATAGAACGTTCTACCCGCCATCTGTCGTGGATATATACGCAAAGCCGCCCTGCCTCGACGAGAGGAGGAACCTGACAGCGCCGGCGGCGCGGCACGCAGGCAATGCAGCCGGCTCCATTCAACACCGGGCGCCGTCCAACTGCGCTGGACGTCGAAAACCACGCTGGCGGTCGGGCGCCGCTCACGTAGAGTTCGACTCCGCACCAGGCGCAAATTCGGTCCGCCACCAACACCTACATTCCGACTGTTCCGACGCACGCAGCGGCTGGGCATGGAGGAGTCCGTGCATAGAACGTTCTACCCGCCATCTGTCGTGGATACGCAAAGCCGCCCTGCCTCGACGAGAGGAGGAACCTGTCAGCGCCGGCGGCGCGGAACGCAGGCAATGCAGCCGGCTCCATTCAACACCGGGCGCCGTCCAACTGCGCCGGACGTCGAAAACCACGCTGGCGGTCGGCCGTCGCTCACGTAGAGTTCGACTCCGCACCAGGCGCAAATTCGGCCCGCCACCAACACCTACAGTCCGACTGTTCCGACGCACGCAGCGGCTGGGCATGCAGGAGTGCGTGCATAGAACGTTCTACCCGCCATCTGTCGTGGATACGCAAAGCCGCCCTGCCTCGACGAGAGGAGGAACCTGTCAGCGCCGGCGGCGCGGAACGCAGGCAATGCAGCCGGCTCCATTCAACACCGGGCGCCGTCCAAATGACCGGACGTCGAAAACCACGCTGGCGGTCGGGCGCCGCTCACGTAGAGTTCGACTCCGCACCAGGCGCAAATTCGGTCCGCCACCAACACCTACATTCCGACTGTTCCGACGCACGCAGCGGCTGCGCATGGAGGAGTGTGTGCATAGAACATTCTACCCGCCATCTGTCGTGGATACACAGAGCCGCCCTGCCTCGACGACAGGAGGAACCTGTCAGCGCCGGCGGCGCGGAACGCAGGCAATGCAGCCGGCTCCATTCAACACCGGGCGCCGTCCAAATGACCGGACGTCGAAAACCACGCTGGCGGTCGGGCGCCGCTCACGTAGAGTTCGACTCCGCACCAGGCGCAAATTCGGCCCGCCACCAACACCTACATTCCGACTGTTCCGACGCACGCAGCGGCTGCGCATGGAGGAGTGTGTGCATAGAACATTCTACCCGCCATCTGTCGTGGATACACAGAGCCGCCCTGCCTCGACGACAGGAGGAACCTGTCAGCGCCGGCGGCGCGGAACGCAGGCAATGCAGCCGGCTCCATTCAACACCGGGCGCCGTCCAACTGCGCCGGACGTCGAAAACCACGCTGACGGTCGGGCGCCGCTCACGTAGAGTTCGCAACTTCGCACCAGGCGCAGATTCGGCCCGCCACCAAAATCTACAGTCCGACTGTTCCGACGCACGCAGCGGCTGCGCATGGAGGAGTGCGTGCATAGAACTTTCTACCCGCCATCCGTCGTGGATATACAGAGCCGCCCTGCCTCGACGAGAGGAGCAACCTGTCAGCGCCGGCGGCGCAGCACGCAGGCAATGCAGCCGGCTCCATTCAACGCCGGGTGCCGTCTCACTGCGCCAGACGTCGAAGACCACGCTGGCGGTCGGGCGCCGCTCACGTAGAGTTCGAAACTCCGCACCAAGTGCAAATTCAGCACGCCACCAGCCCCTACAATCCGGCTGTTCCGACGCACGTAGCGGCTGCCCATGGAGGAGTGCGTGCGTAGAATGTTCGCCAGGCCATCTTTCGAATGGAGCCGAGTGCTTTTCCAGCGGCCCGCGCCGGCACTGACAGGTTCCCCTTCTCATTGGGATGGCCGACGTTGCGAATCCGCGACAGAGGGCGCACGGAACTCGCGCACGCATTCTTCCGGGGAGCAGCCGCGGCGTCGCGTCGAAACAGTCGGAGTGTAGGTGCTGGTCGGGGGCTCAATTTGCGCTTTGTGCAAAGCTGTGAACTCGACGTCAGCGGCACCCGACGGCCAGCCTGTTCATCGGCGTCAGGCGCAGTTCGATAGTGCCGAATGGGGCCGGCAACATTTCCTGCGGGCCGCGCCGGCGCTGAGAGGTTCCTCCACTCATCGGGGCTGGGTGGCTTTGCGATTGTGCGGCAGATGACGTATCGAACACGGTAGGGGCGCGCTCCTCCTGGCGCAACCACAGCGTAGCGTCACCAAGCTCGGACAGTAGCTACTTTTTTGTTAATAAATAATTCTGCTACTACTACTGTAGGTGCTGGTGGCCGGCCGATTTCGCGCCTGGCGCGGAGTTGCGAACTCTACGGCAGCGGTGGGCGACCACGAGTGTGCTGTTCGCATCCGGCGCAGTTCCACGGCGACTGGCGCCAAATGCAGCCCGCTGCATTTCCTGCGGGCCGCGCCAGCGCTGATACGTTGCTCCACTCATCGGGGCTGGGCGGCTTAGCGAATCTGCGACAGATGGCGTGCCGAACATTGTACGCACGCGCTCCACCAGGCGCAGCCGCCGAGGCGCGTCGGCACGCTCGGACTGTTGCTACCTCTATGTTAATAAATGCATTCTGCTGCTACTACTGTAAGTGTTGGTGGCCGGCCGATTTTGCGCCTGGCGCGGAGTTGCGAACTCTACGCCAGCGGCGCGCTACAACGAGAGTGCTGTTTGGCATCCAGCGCAGTTCGACGGCGACTGGCGCCGATGCAGCCCGCTGCCTTTCCTGTGGGCCCCGCCGGCGCTGACACTTCGCTCCACTCATCGGGGCTGGGCGGCTTTCCGAATCTGGGGTAGATGGCGTGTCGAACAGAGACGGACGCTCTCCTCCAGGCGCAGCCGCTGAGTCGTGTCGGCACGCTCGGACTGTAGCTACCTCTATGTTAATAAATGTATTCTGCTGCTACTACTGTAAATGCTGGTGGCCGGCCGATTTTGCGCCTGGTGTGGAGTTTCGAACTCTACGCCAGCGGCGCGCGACCACGAGCGTGGTGTTTGGCATCCGGCGCAGTTCGACGGCGACTGGCGCCAAATGCAGCCCGCTGCATTTCCTGCGGGCCGCGCCGGCGCTGACACTTTGAACCACTCATCGGGGCTGGCCGGATTAGCGAATCTGCGACAGATGGCGTGTCGAACATTGTACGCACGCGCTCCTCCAGGCGCTGCCGCCGAGGCGCGTCGGCACGCTCGGACTGTAGCTACCTCTATGTTAATAAATGTATTCTGCTGCTACTACTGTAAGTGCTGGTGGCCGGCCGATTTTGCGCCTGGCGTGGAGTTGCGAACTCTGCTGCAGCGGCGCGCGACCATGAGCGTGGTGTTTGGCATCCGGCGCAGTTCGACAGCGCCTGGCGCCAAATGCAGCCTGCTGCCTTTCCTGCGGGCCGCGCCGGCGCTGACACGTTGCTCCACTCATCGGGGCTAGGCTACGACAGATGGCGTGTCGAACATTCTACGGACGCGCTCCTCCAGGCGCAGCCGCTGAGTCGCGTCGGCACGGTCGGAGTGTAGCTACATCTATGCGAAAAAATGTATTCTGCTACTAATACTGTAAGTGTTGGTGGCCGGCCGATTTTGCGCCTGGCGTGGAGTTGCGAACTCTACGCCAGCAGCACGCGACCACGAGCGTGGTGTTTGGCATCCGGCGCAGTTCGACGGCGACGAGCCGAATGCAGCCCGCTGCATTTCCTGCGGGCCGCGACGGCGCTGACACATTGCTCCACTCATCGGGGCTAGGCTACGACAGATGGCGTGTCGAACATTGTACGGACGCGCTCCTCCAGCCGCCGCCGCTGAGTCGCGTCGGCACGGTCGGACTGTAGCTACCTCTATGAGAATAAATGTATTCTGCTACTAATACTGTAAGTGTTGGTGGCCGGCCGATTTTGCGCCTGGCGTGGAGTTGCGAACTCTACGCCAGCGGCGCACTACCACGACAGTGATGTTTGGCATCCGGCGCAGTTCGACGGCGACTGGCGCCAAATGCAGCCCGCTGCATTTCCTGCGCGCCGCGCCGGCGCTGACACGTTGCACCACTCATCAAGGCTGAGCGGGTTTGCGAATCTGCGACAGATAGTGTGTCGAACATTGTACGCATGCGCTCCGTCAGGCGCAGCCGCTGAGTCGCGTCGGCACGGTCGGACTGTAGCTACCTCTATGAGAATAAATGTATTCTGCTACTAATACAGTAAGTGTTGGTGGCCGGCCGATTTTGCGCCTGGCGTGGAGTTGCGAACTCTACGCCAGCGGCGCGCGACCACGAGCGTGGTGTTTGGCATCCGGCGCAGTTCGACGGCGACTGGCGCCAAATGCAGCCCGCTGCATTTCCTGCGGGCCGCGCCGGCGCTGACACGTTGCTCCACTCATCGGGGCTGTCCGGATTTGCGAAGCTACGACAGATGGCGTGTCGAACAATGTATGGACGCGCTCCTCCAGGCGCAGCCGCTGAGTCGCGTCGGCGCGGTCGGACTGTAGCTAGCTCTATGTGAATAAATGTATTCTGCTACTACTACTGTAAGTGCTGGTGGCCGGCCGATTTTGCGCCTGGCGCGGAGTTGCCAACTCTACGCCAGCGGCGCGCGACCACGAGAGTGCTGTTTGGCATCCAGCGCAGTTCGACGGCGACTGGCGCCAAATGCAGCCCGCTGCCTTTCCTGTGGGCCGCGCCGGCGCTGACACTTCGATCCACTCATCGGGGCTGGGCGGCTTTGCGAATCTGGGGTAGATGGCGTGTCGAACAGAGTACGGACGCTCTCCTCCAGGCGCAGCTGCTGAGTCGTGTCGGCACGGTCGGACTGTAGCTACCTCTATGTGAATAAATGTATTCTGCTACTACTACTGTAAGTGCTGGTGGCCGGCCAATTTAGCGCCTGGCGTGGAGTTGCGAACTCTACGGCAGCGGCGCGCTACCACGAGCGTGGTGTTTGGCATCCAGCGCTGTTCGACAGCGGCTGGCACCAAATGCAGCCCGCTGCCTTTCCTACGGGCCGCGCCGGCGCGGACACTGCTCCACTAATCGGGGCTGGGCCGATTTGCGATTCTGCGACAGATGGCGTGTCGAACATTGTACGCACGCGCTCCTCCAGGCGCAGCCGCCGAGGCGCGTCGGCACGGTCGGACTGTAGCTACCTCTATGTGAATAAATGTATTCTGCTGCTACTACTGTAAGTGCTGGTGGCCGGCCGATTTTGCGCCTGGCGCGGAGTTGCGAACTCTACGCCAGCGGCGCGCTACCACGAGAGTGCTGTTTGGCATCCAGCGCAGTTCGACGGCGACTGGCGCCGATGCAGCCCGCTGCCTTTCCTGTGGGCCGCGCCGGCGCTGACACTTCGCTCCACTCATCGGGGCTGGGCGGCTTTGCGAATCTGGGGTAGATGGCATGTCGAACAGAGTACGGACGCTCTCCTCCAGGCGCAGCCGCTGAGTCGTGTCGGCACGGTCAGACTGTAGCTACCTCTATGTGAATAAATGTATTCTGCTACTACTACTGGAAGTGATGGTGGCCGGCCGATTTTGCGCCTGGCGTGGAGTTGCGAACTCTGCTGCAGCGGCGCGCGACCACGAGCGTGGTGTTTGGCATCCGGCGCAGTTCGACAGCGCCTGGCGCCAAATGCAGCAAGCTGCCTTTCCTGCGGGCCGCGCCGGCGCTGACACTTTGCTCCACTCATCGGGGCTGGGCAGCTCAGCGAATCTGCGACAGATGGCGTGTCGAACATTGTACGCACGCGCTCCTCCAGGCGCAGCCGCCGAGGCGCGTCGGCACGCTCGGACTGCAGCTACCTCTATGTTAATAAACGTATTCTTCTGCTACTACTGTAACTGCTGGTGGCCGGCCGGTTTTGCGCCTGGCGTGGAGTTGGGAACTCTGCTGCAGCGGCGCGCGACCACGAGCGTGGTGTTTGGCATCCGGCGCAGTTCGACAGCGCCTGGTGCCAAATGCAGTCCGCTGCCTTTCCTGCGGGCCGCGCCGGCGCTGATACTTTGCTCCACTCATCGGGGCTGGGCGGCTTAGCGAATCTGCGACAGATGCCGTGTCGAACATTGTACGCACGCGCTCCTCCAGGCGCTGCCGCCGAGGCGCGTCGGCACGCTCGGACTGTAGCTACCTCTATATTAATAAATGTATTCTGCTGCTACTACTGTAAGTGCTGGTGGCCGGCCGATTTTGCGCCTGGCGTGGAGTTGCGAACTCTACTGCAGCGGCGCGCGACCACGAGCGTGGTGTTTGGCATCCGGCGCAGTTCGACAGCGCCTGGCGCCAAATGCAGCCCGCTGCCTTTCCTGCGGGCCGCGCCGGCGCTCACACTTTGCTCCACTCATCGGGGCTGGGCGGCTTAGCGAATCTGCGACAGATGGCGTGTCGAACATTGTACGCACGCGCTCCTCCAGGCGCAGCCGCCGAGGCGCGTCGGCACGCTCGGACTGTAGCTACCTCTATGTTAATAAATGTATTCTGCTGCTACTACTGTAAGTGCTGGTGGCCGGCCGATTTTGCGCCTGGCGTGGAGTTGCGAACTCTACTGCAGCGGCGCGCGACCACGAGCGTGGTGTTTGGCATCCGGCGCAGTTCGATGGCGACTGGCGCCAAATGCAGCCCGCTGCATTTCCTGCGGGCCGCGCCGGCGCTGACACGTTGCTCCACTCATCGGGGCTAGGCTACGACAGATGGCATGTCGAACATTGTACGGACGCGCTCCTCCAGGCGCTGCCGTTGAGTCGCGTCGGCACGGTCGAAGTGTAGCTACATCTATGCGAAAAAATGTATTCTGCTACTACTACAGTAGGTGCTGTTGGCCACCCGATTTTGTGCTTGGCGCGGAGTTGCGAACTCTACGCCAGCGGCGCGCGACCAGGAGCGTGCTGTTTGGCATACAGCGCAGTTCGACGGCGACTGGCGCCAAATGCAGCCCGCTGCCTTTCCTGTGGGCCGCGCCGGCGCTGACACTTCGCTCCACTCATCGGGCCTGGGCGGCTTTGCGAATCTGCGACAGATGGCGTATCGAACATTGTACAGACGCGCTCCTCCAGCCGCCGCCGCTGAGTCGCGTCGGCACGGTCGGACTGTAGCTAGCTCTATGTGAATAAATGTATTCTGCTACTACTACTGTAAGTGTTGGTGGCCGGCCGATTTTGCGCCTGGCGCGGAGTTGCGAACTCTACGCCAGCGGCGCGCTACCACGAGAGTGCTGTTTGGCATCCAGCGCAGTTCTTCGGCGACTGGCGCCAAATGCAGCCCGCTGCCTTTCCTGTGGGCCGCGCCGGCGCTGACACTTCGCTCCACTCATCGGGGCTGGGCGGCTTTGCGAATCTGCGACAGTTGGCGTGTCGAACATTGTAGGGACGCGCTCCTCCAGCCGCCGCCGCTGAGTCGCGTCGGCACGGTCGGACTGTAGCTACCTCTATGTGAATAAATGTATTCTGCTGCTACTGCTGTAGGTGCTGGTGGCCGGCCGATTTTCCGCCTGGCGTGGAGTTGCGAACTCTACTGCAGCGGCGCGCGACCACGAGCGTGGTGTTTGGCATCCGGCGCAGTTCGACAGCGCCTGGCGCTAATGCAGCCCGCTGCCTTGCCTGCGGGCCGCGCCGGCGCTGACACTTTGCTCCACTCATCGGGGCTGGGCGGCTTAGCGAATCTGCGACAGATGCCGTGTCGAACATTGTACGCACGCGCTCCTCCAGGCGCTGCCGCCGAGGCACGTCGGCACGCTCGGACTGTAGCTACCTCTATGTGAATAAATGTATTCTGCTGCTACTGCTGTAGGTGCTGGTGGCCGGCCGATTTTCCGCCTGGCGCAGAGTTGCGAACTCTGCTGCAACGGCGCGCGACCACGAGCGTGGTGTTTGGCATCCGGCGCAGTTCGACAGCGCCTGGCGCCAAATGCAGCCCCCTGCCTTTCCTGCGGGCCGCGCCGGCGCTGCACTTCGCTCCACTCATCGGGGCTGGGCGGCTTTGCGAATCTGGGGTAGATGGCGTGTCGAACAGAGTACGGACGCTCTCCTCCAGGCGCAGCCGCTGTGTCGTGTCGGCACGGTCGGACTGTACCTACCTCTATGTGAATAAATGTATTCTGTTACTACTACTGGAAGTGCTGGTGGCCGGCCGATTTTGCGCCTGGCGCGGAGTTCCGAACTCTACTGCAGCTGCGCGCGACCACGAGCGTGGTGTTTGGCGTCCAGCGCTGTTCGACAGTGGCTGGCACCAAATGCAGCCCGCTGCCTTTCCTGCGGGCCGCGCCGGCGCGGACACTTTGCTCCACTCATCGCGGCTGGGCCGATTTGCGATTCTGCGACAGATGGCGTGTCGAACATTGTACGGACGCGCTCCTCCAGGCGCAGCCGCTGAGTCGCGTCGGCACGGTCGGAGTGTAGCTACATCTATTCGAAAAAATGTATTCTGCTACTAGTACAGTAGGTGCTGTTGGCCGCCCGATTTTGTGCCTGGCGCGGAGTTGCGAACTCTACGCCGGCGCGCGACCTCGAGCGTGCTGTTGGCATCCGGCGCAGTTCGACGGCGACTGGGGCAGAATGCAGCCCGCTGCCTTTCCTGCGGGCCGTGCCATCGCTGACACGTTCCTCCACACGTCGGGGCTAGGCGGATTTGCGAATCTGCGACAGATGACGTGTCGAACATTGTACGGACGCGCTCCTCCAGGCGCAGCCGCTGAGTCGCGTCGGCACGGTCGGACTGTAGCTACCTCTATGTGAATAAATATATTCTGCTGCTACTAGTGTGTAAGGGTTGGTGGCCGGCCTATTTTGCGCCTGGCGCGGAGTTGCGAACTCTACGCCAGCGGCGCGCGACCACGAACGTGCTGTTTGCCATCCGGCGCAGTTCGACGGCGACTGGCGCCGAATGCAGCCCGCTGCTTTTCCTGCGGGCCACGCCGGCGCTGACACGTTGCTCCACTCATCGGGGCAGGGCGGATTTGCGAATCTGCGACAGATGGCGTGTCGAACATTGTACGGACGCGCTCCTCCAGGCGCAGCCGCTGAGTCGCGTCAGCACGGTCGGACTGTAGCTAGCTCTATGTGAATAAATGTATTCTGCTGCGACTACTTAAGGGCTGGTGGTCGACCGATTTTGTGCCTTGCGCGGAGTTGCGAACTCTACGGCAGCGGCGCGAAACCACGAGCGTGCTGTTGGCATCCGGCGCAGTTCGACGTCGACCGGCGCCGAATGCAGCCCGCTGCCTTTTCTGCGGACCGCGCCGGCGGTGACACGCTCCTCCACTCAATGGGGCTGGGCGGCTTTGCGAATCTTCGACAGATGGCGTGTAGAACATTGTGCGCACGCGCTCCTCCAGGCGCAGCCGCTGATTCGCGTCGGCACGGTCGGACTGTAGCTACCTCTATGTGAATTATTGTATTCTGCTACTACTACTGCAGGTGCTGGTGGCCGGCCGATTTTGCGCGTGGCGCGGAGTTGTGAACTCTACGGCAGCGGCGCGCGACCACGAGGTTGCTGTTTGGCATCCGGCGCAGGGAACCCATAGGGAACCCAAGCTTATCAAGTCTGCTAGTTAGCCCGTCTCAGCTATTCTCACGTTTACACCACTGGCAATGTCATGCGGAAGAAAGGGCTTTTCTAACTTAAAAAGGCTATTAAAAAAACGTGCAAAGTCTTAGGTGAAACACCCTGTATAACCGAAATCTGGAAGTGCAAGCGTCCGTTTTCTTTCTTTGTTACGTGTGCAGCAAACGGAGACGTCACAACATCCTATCGTCTGTCTCTGGCTCTCTTATTCCTTCGTTTCTTGTAACGTGGAGTTGAAAACTAGCTCCACTTTGCTTTGAACGACGTTTCTGTCCTTTCTGATGTAAAAGCTCTTTTTCTTTCCAGTGCCCATCCGGACGATGCTGCTGATGACAGAGGCGCTGAAAGCTGGAACTGCATGCCAGTTAAAGTCACTGCATATTTCAGTGTCTGCGTCTGCCCGAAGACGCAAAGCCGAACCGTCACCTTTTAAGTGCTGGAACAAGATGAACGAACAGTGTTTATCACCACGCCTATTTATAGGCAATGGGGGCTAGGCACTGGCAGCGCCAAGCGTACAGTTTACTATACCTCTGTCACAACTTGATAAGACAGTCCGTACGTTGACATAATAAGGCAGACAGCGCACGCCCGATTCAAGTGCGACTTGGCCACTTGTAAGTCTCAGCAATGAATATTTCGAATCCTGTCGGTTGTGCCATGTCACCAAGGAAGTGCTGCACTATCGGCCGGATTCATTAGAAACAATTTGGTTTATTAAAATGTGGCCGAATACACCAATAAGCAGACTGAATCCTTGAAACCTTAGGGGGTTCACAAGATCTTCAGAGCGCCGGAGGACCTCGCTGACGCGTCTCGTTTCCTCGGAGTCTTTCGTTCGTCTCTCGAAAGGACCTCACTCGAAGCTTGGTCTTTCCCGCAGCGCTCCTTTTACCGGATCACGTTCTTCTCGGAAGTCTTCGCTCGTTGCCCGCCTCATGCCGACGCTTGGTGAGTTCAGAAGTTCGGAGTCCGAGTGCGGGCGCGGGCTCTCCTGGTGAACGCGTAGTTCATCTGCCGGAGCGCTGAATGTCTTGGGGTGCGGGGTCTTTGTTAAGACATGCTTCAGAATGAATGTGCAGCCGATCCCCAGTCAGCATGCCTCGAGGGCAGCCCCCTACGCGTTATTCCGCTCTGCGATCCCCGCGCAAACCAGGGAGAAAGCCCACGGACACAGGGGACTAATCGCAAGATGCTTCGTTAGATGGAGTCATCGTAAGATTCGTCCCCTGTGTCCATGGGCACTTCGTTAGATTCGTCCCCTGTGTCCATGGGCTCTTCGTTAGATTCGTTCCCCGTGTCCATGGGCCCTGCCTTAGATTCTTCCCCTGTGTTCACGGGCTCTTCGTTAGAATTGCCCTCTGTATTCATGGGCTCTTCGTCAGATTTGTCCCCTGTGTCCATCGGCTCTTCGTTAGAATCGTCCGCTGTGTCCATGGGCTCTTCGTCGGAGTCGTCCACTGTGTCCATAGGCTCTTCGTTAGATTCGTTCGCCGGGTCCATGGGATCTTCGTTAGATTCTTCCCCTGTGTCCATGGGCTCTTCGTTAGATTCGTCCCCTGTGTTCATCGGTTTTTCGTTAGATTCGTGCCCTGTGTCCATGGGCTCTTCGTTAGATTCGTTCCCTGCGTCCATGGGCTCTTCGTTAGATTCGTCCCCTGTGTTCATCGGTTCTTCGTTAGATTCGTGCCCTGTGTCCATGGGCTCTTCGTTAGATTCGTTCCCTGTGTCCATCGGTTCTTCGTTAGATTCGTGCCCAGTGTCCACGGGCTCTCCGTTAGATTCTTCCCCTGTGTCCATGGGCTCTTCATTAGATTCATGCCCTGTGTCCATCGGTTCTTCGTTAGATTCGTTCCCTGTGTTCATGGCCTGTTCGTTAGATTCGTCCCCTGTGTCCATCGGTTCTTCGTTAGATTCGTCCCCTGTGTCCATGGGCTCCTCGTTGCCTGCGAGGTTAGCTGTCCCATATGTACGAAGGTGAGGAGTGTCAAACATCTCGGCTGTATCCATGGGCTCCTGAGTATCAGTTTCATACTCCGACTCCGTGGTTTCCTCTACATCCAATGCATTTTCTGCCACGAGAACGCCATTCATCGCTTCACCGGTGTTGAAAAGCGCAGCTCCCACACATTCTTCCACGTCGACGTCTTCATAGGAACCACAGTTTGCACAGGCATCGCTGTGGTTGTTATTTCTTTGCTGAGATTTGTCTTCATGCGGCAGCGCCATATGCAGAGAGGCACCAATATATGTTGGATTGTTGCGCAACTTGCATTTAGAGGATGTCCGAAATTGCCCAAGTGCATTTTTAAGAAAAATGAGGCAACGCTCCATATAGAAAGATGCGCGCAGCTCAATCGACGGAGTTGCCAGCGCATGAAGTCCGGCTAGCTGGTTTTCCATGGCTGCAATATTAGCGCAACAAACGGAACTTGCTTAAGAGAAGTGAGAAACCGCAGTTGTCTAGTACTGTCGATTCATTATAGCATACCGCGAGAAACAAGCCAGCAGGTTTATTTATATGCCCATCGCGGGGTGAGTGAAGCGTGACAGCAAGAACAGTTATCTAGGCGAAGAGTAGAAGGAGTCTACGGAGATATCGCAATATCAGTGTTGTATCGCACTCTTACCCGACAGCGCTGGTGTCTCTCACGCGCGAAGGTGCATCGATGTACACTCTCTCTTCATGGAGAGAGCTGTACTGTCGTTCTCTGCCGACGTTTGTTTGCCTCCGATAATGCTTTTTTTGTCGCTTTCTGCTCTTGCATTTATTTCTGTCGACAAGCAAGTCCACGCTTTGGTTTATTTAGTGCTGGCACCGATGACCAAAGAACTACGCGTCGTGCGCCGCTTTCCGCGCTGGTCTCCGGTGTCTGTCATTTGACAACTGCGCCAGTGACTATGGCGTGCGGGTGATGACACCGTGACGTCTGCACTATTTCTCGAGTTAGCCGCTGGGCCTCTCATGCACTGCATTTGGGCTCCTCCTAGCACTATACCATTCCCCTGTTCCACCTTTCCTGCTTTGCACTTGTGATGGGGGTCACGTGAAGGATGGACGCGCCAGCGCAGACGCGGGCTACGGCAAACCGGGGAAACCTACCAATAAGAGAGGAATGTGTAAAACCAGCTAGGTTTCTGTTCTACTAAACAAACCGGCACATGCTTTGGTCGTCCGTGAGGTGCTACGAAGTTTCTATCATCCGGCTGCTTTTTGTGTCCTTGTGATTAACCTTGTAATGTCTAGGCATTGAAACGTTCGTTAAGTGTCTTGAACTCCCTCGATTCCGTGACTGATGGGGCCTTCAGGACAGACATGTGCATAGCTTTGAGGCTGATTAGAAAAACAAATATGACTTCGTTGTTAAATTAAGTTGATTTTGAGTAATTATGAATCATCGTCATCAGCCTTACTAGACTCACTGCACGTCAAAGGCTTCTCCCATATGCATCCAACTAACCCCTTCCTGCGCCAGCAGCGCAGCAAACTTGTCCCCATAAACTTTTTAATATCATCCGTCCACCTAACTTTCTGCTGCTCCCTTTACGCTTGACTTCTCTTGGAATCCAGTCCGGTACCCTTAACGACCATCGGTTATCGTGCCTCCGTATTGCATGCCTTCCCCAAGGCCAACTAGAAGAATAATTAGAATAATAAGAATAGGATGGAGCGCATTCGGCAGCTACATTGAGATCATAAATGGCAGCTCACCAATATTTCTCAAGAGCAAAGTATATAACGGCTGTATCATACCGGCGCTCACCTATGGGGCAGAAACATGGAAGCCTACGATAGGGATTCAACTTAAATGGAAGACAACGCAGCGAGCTATGAAAAGGAAAATGTTAGATGTAACGTTAATAGACAGGGAGCGGACAGGGTGGGTGAGAAAACAAGCGTGGTTTAATGACAACTTAGTCGAAATAAAGAAGAACTTCTTCATACCTAAGGTGAGGAAAAGCTAAATATTCAGGTGCTTGGTGTTAATCAAGAGAAAATTTAAAATACTGCTTTATCATCTGCGAACTCGAGAATGAAAATTTGGACCGTTTTGTCTTTGAGGTTGCGCTTTTCATGAACTTTCTTCCAGCCGGGCAGATGCACCTTGGTAGTGGACAATTGGACCTGACTTTGATAAATGCTTTGAAAAGACAATTTTTTTTTTGGTAGGAGAAATTCATGGAGTTGTGCGAGCAGAAATAAAAATTATTCACAATTTTACACTCTGTATCATAGGTGATGCGCAGTGTGTATAACAGAGTAATAACACTAACAGCACCATGCAATAATTTGCACACACTTGGCAGATCTTATTAGCACGCCGCTTTCGCCGGTTGGAAATTCGGAAGAAACAAACGAGTCTGACGGTGGCGTGCAGGAGTTCTTCTTTAAACCTCCTCCTGCCTTACGTCTCGCCGCAGGCTGAGGGCGCCTACTGTAAGCTCACTGCGACGCCAGATAGAACCGCCAAGGAACGACGAGATTTCTCTCCGCCCGTGCCTCCGAGGTCGTTCTCGTTGGGCGCCGCCGCACTGCTCTGCCACGCTCGCTCGGCGGCCGCGGAAATCGACGCCGTTATCGGCGCCCTGCCCGCAGTTACGCCAGAGTACGCATTCCTCTGGCGTCACGTGGAAACCAGCGCCGAGTGCACGGCATCCCGCAAGGCACTCCCGGTCGTGTAACTACTCCCGGACAAGCCGCGGCTTGCGGCTCATCCTCGCCCAGTGGAATTTCCCCCGCCCCTCGCTAGCTCCGGCTCGGGACCCAACCGAGGCTTCACCGGCAGCCCTTTCCCAGCTGCGAACTTCGAACGGCTCAGCCCCTCTCGTCCATTCGTCCAATTCTAATGGCGACCAGCGGCGTGTCCTGATTGGAGAGTTCGAACGGCTGGCTACTGCAACGGTTCCCGAGGCTATAAAAACCGAGCCGCGCTGAGCGGTGAGACGGAGACAGCAAGCGAAGCGAGACGACCTCCCGGGTATCGCCACGCTCCTTAGTGCGAGCCCGTTATGTTCTAGGCAACTGTGCCGACTATGTAACGCCCTTATATTTTTTGCGTATAAATATTTTGTTAACTCATCTTCGCCTTGACCGCTTCATCGCTCAGCTCCGAGCAGCAGTGGCAGCAGCTGAGATTCAGGAGACCCAACAGCGGTGACAGCGTGGGACGCCCGGTCACAAGGCTGCTCTTCGCTCGTCGGAAACTGCCGGTGGTTATACGGACTATGCGCAAAGATTAATATCTGTACAATACAGAACGAATGTTCGTAGGTATCTGCAAAGGTGCGAATAATGCTCGCCCGATGGTTTTTGTGCCGGAGATGCAGGCTTGTGCGGAGTGTGCATGATTTGAGCAGACATGACCCTCCGTTCTTCTATTGCGGCTCCGAGGTGTTCATCTTGGCAGCATTCTGAGATGCAGTGAGTAAAATCGTTCGGGTCACACACAACTTATATACACTTCCGAGGTGCAGTCCAGCAACAGCTTCGCTTCCGCGGGACTTTAGAGAAGCTATAAATCTCTCTCTGAATGCAAATATCTGGAACCTGACGGCTACTTCCCGCATATGTTCTTTTCCGCAATCACGGTAACCGGCCTGAATGTTGTGACTCTGACACACGACTGCCGTCTATGGGTCAGTTTTAGGCGCAGCAACTTGTGAGTGGGGTCCTGCACTCTGTCGCCACCCTGTCTCCCAAGGCACAGAGAAATGTCAGACAATTCGTTATACTATAGAACTGCTGATTGGGCTAGTTGGTGTAGATTCATAATGACGGTTCAACAGCGCAAACACACACAGACCAAGACGGAGACAAGACATACACGCAGCGCTGAACTTACAACTGATTTTTTATCAGGAAGAAACACATCATAATATACACACACGAAAAAACAGCGCACATGCGCAATGTCAACAATCTTCTAGGGCTGGAAAAAAAATCAGTTGCAAGTTCAGCGCTGTGTGTGTGTCTTGTCTCCTTCTTCGTCTGTGTGCGTCTGCGCTATTGAACCATGATTATGAGTCGTTATACTATACCGGCGAGGCTCGCTTTGTGAAACCACAGTCGGGATCCTCGCTCAGCCGTCTCCAATCTCCGCTAGACTGTTGTGGTGCGATCCTACAAACGCGACCACGCAGGAACTCCTGGGCCGAGAGCGGTGCAGTGTTTAGCCATTTTGGATAGTGGCTTCACTGGCCAAGCCCATTCAGGATAAACTATCGTAGCGAACTCTATATATGCTCTACTTCCACAACACTACTGCCGCATTTCCTAGCCCTGTCAGACAGTTCAAGCATTCTGCGATTGGTGCAGTTTTACGGTTGCTTATCAAGCACGCATCTATCACTGTTACCGTGTCTAGTCACGCATTAATATGGAGCTCATCAGCGGTCCGCAAGCGCCTATGACAGTATCCGAAGCGCCCATTTGCGCCCGCTTTCATGTACTCTCTCTCTCATTTTCTTTCGCTCTCAGCGGTCGCTACGCCCTTTGGCTTCCACCACCGCTTCCGAAGCGAGCACGTCGCGTTTGAAATCAACTGCATCTGTGGTTCGGGCGCATCCGACGCTTATGAGGTCGTTTACGCTGCTGTGCGGAGACGCACCGCGTGCGCCGTATTCGGCTCTGCCTGATAACAGCGCATAGCTGGCGCAAGCCTCTTTAGTCCCGGCCGTGATCGCGGCTGATTCGAGGAACCTCCTCAACACCATCCTCACACTGCGTGGACTCATAGAAAGCACGAAGTTTCTCAAAGGAGCAAAGTTTCTCCTCCGCATCGCTCTTGATTTTCAATCCCTCGCTTTACTGCTGTTTCTTCTCCTCGCCTTCTTTCCGCACATCCAGCCCTCTTTATCTCTACTTTAAACTCTTTCCACCAGCGCGGCGCAGCGACCACTTCCTCGCAGGGAGACATTACTACAACTCCGCGTTCTCCCCTTTCCTCCTGGCACCAACAAGAACCTCACTCGTCCTCTTCTCTCGACCGTTACCGTTACAACCGCATTTCCGTCCGGACCTCCGAGGGGGCCGTGTGTGTCTATATAGCTGCTCCTCCCTCCAAGTGTTCGCTCCTCTCAGCATCACCGTCGTGGTTCAGACCTCGCCACGCCCGGTATATCGTGTTGCCTGTCCGGACGAGTACAAGGAATACCGCGTCCCTGCTTCAAGTAGGCCTCACAAGCCGTCGGCCGCTTCGGCGGCCGCGAAGTCGTCTGCGCCTACAGGGAGAGCTTCTTCGGGCCGTCGTCGTTAGCTGCAACGGCGATGGTCCCGTCTTCCTGCAATCCTGCAAACCAGATGCAGCAATCACAGCGGATACCGACGGAGGCGGCTCGGCCACCACCTCAGCGTCTGCTGTACTGCATCCTGGAACGAGAGCGGCCGTTTTGCTGCCGTTCGTCACTTTGGCGTCGTGTACCTTCATGTGTTAGTGACGTCGGTGCAGCGACAGCTACGGAAGCTTTTAGTTCTGTACTCATGCCCTTAGAAATGGCGAAGAGTGCAGCGAGCCCCGCTTCCTGCGAATGCTTTCTCGGGCGTCGCCGCTGTGGATTATCAGCTGGTTTAGTCGTTGCTGTTACCAAAGCAGTCATAGTGTTTCGTCGGCAGAAGAGTAGGCACAACGTGGGAAGTGATTATGCAACTGTATGTTTACTGAATTCTATCGGTGTCGCATGGAAATTGAAGGACTTCAGTGATAGCGGTTTGTCTTCATATCTTTACATTAAAACCAAAATTTTCCCCCAATTCTTTATGGTTGCAATGCAGATCGTGCATGCATTAAATTTCGTGCACTCACTGTGCACGGTGTGTTCGTTAAATGTAATGCGCGAGCTCACTATGCACGAAATGATGTTTTGGAAATGTAAGCTGCATCACCGAGGTAATGTTAACACATCTGGTGCGTCAAGGACAAATTTACACCTTTACAGTACGGAATGCTCCAGCTCAGATATGTAGTATATTTCGAAAAGGCATACCTCTTTTCCACTGACAGTATCGGGAAGTATACAGCAAATAAACCATACAGACAATACGTTCTGCCTGCACATTTCTTTTCATCCACCTTTATTACACACTTCGTCTTCTTTTTACTTTGCACTTCATGCTTCTCATCCAGAGTCTGATCTTCCATCTGTTTGACGCCTCTCTGTAGGCGTTGCTGTTGAATGTCTCTTCCATGAGACCCACTCACAAAAACCACGCAGCCCCGTTAAACCGTCAAGGGAAGCTGCTGCTGCAAAGAATCCTTTGCTCTAAAGCCGGATCGCCGGATTGTCTCGCAAGATTGCCCCAGAGCTATCGTGGCACATTGTTCAGGTGGGGACAATATTCCCTTAACGAAGGAAATATTGCAGTGTTTAATGAGGAACGTAAAGCACGAAGCTGGACTCTGGCGCCCTCTGCCTGAAAACTTTCTCAACAGCTGTAATATAACAGTACTTTAAACGTTGGGTTCAGGACTCGTCTGTGCACGGCTGGACAGCTCTGGCATGTGAGGTTTAACGCGTACTGGAAGTTTTTGATGCGTACCAAGAATACTGGATCCAGAAACACAAGTAAGGCAGTGCTTAAAGCCCCGGATGCGTATTAGACTGGCACGCCGTACTTTAACGTTAATTTCCAGAATATCTTCACTTGTAACGCGTTGTTATTGTTTCTTACGTGTTCTTCAGCACCCTTTTCGAACTGAGTATTGCACTACTGGGTAGATTTTTTTATGTCTTAGATTTAGCAGACACTGAAGTTCACCAGGTTTAACAAATATTGGAAGTATAAGTAACACAACGAGCAAAAATATCGCACTTTATAATAGAGTAGCTCCCTTTGGCTGACCCGCTATAAGCTTACTGGACTCTCCATTGAAGTATACTGTTCCACGTTAGAGAATTTCCCTTCGTGCATTACTCTAACAAATCAAATCAAATTGACATCTCCCTACGTGCTTCCCGTTGCCCTCGTGTGCTTCGATTTACAGCGAATGTCCGAAAAATAGGAGGACCTGCGTTTGAGTCTTACACCAAACTTTTCAGCCGCAGAGGTTTTAAAACATATTACAGCTTTTCTGCGCACCCACGTGACCGCTCTCATATATATATTGATTTAATTACTCATTAATACGTAATCTGCTTATGCATGACGTCATTAAGTAGTTAATTACTATTAATAATAGCTAACCCTAACCGACCTTAGAAATTAGATTTGGAAAGCGAATGAGGTATGCATCTTATTCTATTCGAAAAGAAGAACTCGAATCTGAATTTTGTATCGTTCTATCGTAATTAGTGCGTTAATTATTATTTTTAAAGTTAATGCTTTACGAAAGTAATTAATACTATAAGGGGTCTAATGAAGAATATAAATTGTTCTAAAAACTACGGGGATGCCGAATATGCGACTTGTTTTCCAATATCCTTATCCGTTCGCGAGTTATTAATATTATCAGAAGTCACGTGATACATCGAAAAAAAAAACGGCCTATAAGCGGGCGATCGCTTGTCTATAGGTAAGGTTTTTTCGCTTTCCGAGCGGCTCGAAACTCTTTTCGAAAGAGCTTTTCATTTCTGGGAGTGTCGAAACAACCTTACCTGTAGGCAAGCGGTCGCCCCGTGCCTACGGGTAGGTTGTTTTTTTTACGCTAGTTAACACTAGTTAGTTTTTTACACTAGTTAACACTAGTTACAGCTGTACTAAGATGCGTTTTTAAAGCTTCTCAATACCCCTAATTATCGGCCGATATAAATTATCGCGGTATCTATCAATATCTACGTTTCGAGAGCATTACGAATATGTAATCGGTTCTTCGTTGAAGTCATTAGGTAATAAATTCTAATTAATAGTATGCAACCATAACCGACCCTAAAAAATTATTTGGAAAGCGAGCGAAGTACGCATTTTATTCTACTCGAAGAGACGAAATCGAATTTGAATTTTGTATTGTCCTATCTTAAGTAGTGCGTTAATTATTATTATTTAAAATAGGCCTAACGATAATTATAATATCATAGCGAGTCTAATGGGGAGTCAATTGTTCTAAAAACTACGGTGATATCGAAAAACTCAGCATCGTCAGCTGGAAAAAGACTGAGTCCAGACTGCTCAAATTATGGGTTTTCGTACGCCAGCAGCTGTACAGCCGCTACGATGACCCAATGCGCTATACTACGCACCCGGAGCCAAGTGCGGTCTATAACTTTGAGGCTACCAGTCCTCAGGATGAAAAATCTGTAACTGGGCTTCGGAGAAAGGGCGGAAACGTGCCAAGCAGCTTTCGGCCACATAAAAATGAACCGACTTTCCAGAGAAGCTCAGAGACAATGCAAAGCAGCTGTAGTTCAATCACTGTTAATTTATTGATGCCACAAATATTTTCTACAGGTACGGTGTTGCAGAGAGCAGTTGTCCTGGCAACTGTGGGCAGTGGAATATCCGGGCGACTTTTCTCCCATCTTCCCGTGAAGGTGTCTTGTCAGGGGTGTTTTCCCGCAAACTGAAACGATAACGAAGGAACGCTGTTGCTTGCACAGAACTGAGAAAGAGGTTAAACTGTGCACTATATAATCAGCACTGCTGTGGCAGTCCCAAGTCATTTCGAAGGTTTCGCTGACTATTAAAGCTTATGCTTGCTAAGGCTGCGCCCACCTTGGTGTGGGGTGCGTAATTTCGACGGTGATGCTCGTCGCCCTCAGCCTGGTCAACCGCAGTATCTGGCTGCCCATCCGCAGGGATGCTAGGAGGGTTCACATTGTAGACAAAATTGCCATTGTTTATGTTGATGGTGATCGGCGCCGCTGCATTGAACATGGTTTGAAGAACCTGTTTTGGAAAAAAAGACCAAAATTGTGGTTGGTGACGAAGCGCGAAAATGTGGAGGACAACCGAGAACACACTGAAGCACAGCGAAGATAGAACTGTTTTAGTATCTCAATACCATCTCACATACTTTGGGACATATACTTCCTCCTGACGCAGTTATGCTATGTTGGTAATGCTGCTCATGTTTCCGTGCTATGTGACCAAGGCCGCGTGTTCGCCAAATGCAGCCGGTACAGCCAGCGATGACAGCGCCGCCCACCGGCAGGTAGCAGCCACAGTAAGGCTGGTTATAAATATTCATTCAGAACGACGGCTTGACATCGCCGCTATGGCGCAGTGGATTAGAGCCACGTGTTGCGTATGGAAGGTCGGCCGTTCGACTCCGCTCTCTGTACTGTAATTTTATTGTTTTTTAAATTTCATTTTTTTCCAATTTTTTCCCTTTTAGGTCGCAAATCGTGATGCTTAGTGGCATATAACGCCGTTTAAGAGGATTTATTATCCCTTTTAGGTAAGCCGTTGTGACAATCTTCAGTCACCATGATCAATTCACCGTGGTTTCAAGCCATGTGGCTGTACAGGCTGCAGTTGGCGAATACGCGACCAGGCCTTAGGACAGTGAAGCAGGTAGCCGCATTGATCACATCGAATATGCTGTCTCACTGGTCACACGACCACAGGAGCTCCCACAGGGCTCGGGCCAGTGGCTGTGAGGTTGAACGTGGGAGCAGTGCTGTCACATCCCAACATCACTTCGCAGGTTTCGCTGGCTATTAAAAATTATCTTCCCTAAGACTGCACCCACCTGGGTGTAGGGTCCGAAACTTGGTCGGTGATGTTCTTGGCAGGAGTTACGGTCACCCTCGGCCAGCTCAACCGTCTGATCTGGTGGCCGATACACGGGGTTGTTTGGAGTGTTCACATTGTAGACAAAATTGCCATCATTTATGTTGATGGTGATCTGCGCCGCTCCACTGCGCATGGTTTCAAGAACCTGTTTTGGACAAAAGAGTAAATATTTGCTTTGTGGTGAGATCCTGCGATGCTAGACGCCCAGGATAATCGGCAGCGCACTGAATCATCGAAAATAAAAGAAAAAGAACTCTTGAGTTTCTCAATATCAGGTCCCATATTCTGGAATATACTACTTTTTGAAAACGGAGCTGCTCATATTCTCATGCCCTGGCTAGGCCGTTAGAGAGTGCAATAGGTAGCCATATTGATAACACAAAATATACTATACCTGATCGATCAGATGGCCAGAAGAGCTCCCACAGGACTCATGCCCTTGGCTTTGAGGTTGAAAGTCAACTGCAGAACAACAAATGCGTTACCTTATAGACTGCAGACATCGTTTAAAAAGAAGGATTTATCCTGTCGAAACACGGTCTGAGTACCATATTTTGAACGAGTTGAAAGGTGCGACATCTGTACAGTAAAGAGACGGAGGTATGATTACTGCGGAATTTGTAACTTGATCTACTTACAGAGCATGCTTAAAGAGCAACTACACGACGGACCCCGCGCCCCTGCAAAGGACACTACGGTGCAGCAGACATTGCCAATGCGAGCTCATCCATCCATTAAGCTAACGCCGCGACGAAAGTGCTTTGAGAAACGGCTGGACCCAAGCACGACGGCTCGAAACTAGAAGCGTTCTCTAACCTTCGAGCCAATGCCGCCACGAAAGCACAGTGGGATGCGGCACGATCCAACCAGCAGGACACCTCGGAACGAGAAACGTTCTACAACCTTCGAGCTAACGCCGCGACGAAAGCGTAGTGGGATGCGCCATGATCCAACCAGCCGGACACCTCGGAGCGAGAGACGTTCTACAACCTTCGAGCTAACGCCGCGACGAAAGCGTAGTGGGATGCGGCACGATCCAACCAGCCGGACACCTCGGAGCGAGAATCGTTCCCCAACCTTCGAGCTAACGCCGCGACGAAAGCGTAGTGGGATGCGCCATGATCCAACCAGCAGGACACCTCGGACCGAGAAACGTTCTACAAACTTCAAGCGAACGCCGCGACGAAAGCGTAGTGGGATGCGGCACGATCCAACCAGCCGGACACCTCGGAGCGAGAGACGTTCTACAAACTTCAAGCGAACGCCGCGACGAAAACGTAGTGGGATGCGGCACGATCCAACCAGCCGGACACCTCGGAGCGAGAAACGTTTCTACAAACTTCAAGCGAACGCCGCGATGAAAGCGTAGTGGGATGCGGCACGATCCAACCAGCCGGACACCTCGGAGCGAGAGACGTTCTACAAACTTCAAGCGAACGCCGCGACGAAAGCGTAATGGGATGCGGCACGATCCAATCAGCCGGACACCTCGGAGTGAGAAACGTTCTACAAACTTCAAGCGAACGCCGCGACGAAAGCGTAGTGGGATGCGGCACGATCCAACCAGCCGGACACCTCGGAGCGAGAGACGTTCTACAAACTTCAAGCGAACGCCGCGAAAAAAGCGTAGTGGGATGCGGCACGATCCAACCAGCCGGACACCTCGGAGCGAGAGACGTTCTACAAACTTCAAGCGAACGCCGCGACGAAAGCGTAGTGGGATGCGCCATGATCCAACCAGCAGTACACCTCGGAGCGAGAGACGCCCTACAACCTTCGAGCTAACGCCGCGACGAAAGCGTAGTGGGATGCGGCACGATCCAACCAGCCGGACACCTGGGTACGAGAAACGTTCCCCAACCTTCAAGCCAACGCCGCGACCAAAGCATAGTGGGATGCGCCATGGTCCAACCAGCAGGACACCTGGGTGCGAGAGACGCCCTACAACCTTCGAGCTAACGCCGCGACCAAAGCATAGTGGGATGAGCCACTATCCAACCAGCAGGACCCATTGGAGTAAGAAACGTTATGTAACCTTCGAGGCAACGCCGCGACGAAAGCGTCGTGGGATGAGCCACGATCCAGCAGGCAGGACACCTCGGAGCGAGAAACGTTCCAACAGAGTCAAGCATCGGGACACCTAAGGTCCATATCGGCTCCCCAGATGGAAGCGACGACGCATCCGTACAACAAGCAGCAAGGTACATTCTGGCGCCCTGAACCAAGGAACTTAACGAACGAGACAAACACTGCAGTCCGCACAAGTCGCTTAGTCGGTGTTCTTAGCCAACAACGAAATCGCACCACAGGCGGCTGAGCAGGTACTTGAGGGTTCCTGTTCGCACGGCAACTGCCACCGTTACACACGTTTCCGCTAACACGATAAAACAGTACAAAGTAGGCACACAAGCGGCGCGTTGTTCGTAATGTTTTGTGGTAACATACTGATTGACTCAACTATAGCGCGCCACTCTGAACCCCCAAAGCCACTAGCAGTTTAGGTGGGCATGCGGGGCAGGAGAAATGCAAGGTGCCGTCGGATGTGCTCGTCGCGAGTCGGATTCGGCGTTTGTGGCCGAGGCAATGGGTGCATCGTGAGGAATCAGAAGGCGGCATCTTACTAGGCGTGATCGTTTCGAGTTGGACGTTCCAACGCCCATACTGTTGCGTCGAAGTCGCGCTGTCTTGAGCCATGTCGGGGGCGGGGAATTGATTTTCAGGAGTTGAAAATCCACACCCTGAAGTGTTATGGTACAATACAGCTGGCGCCCTTTATAGCCCCTCCAAGCGGTTGGATCACCTACGTCACTAGCCTTATCACCCTTGTGAACTGAAGGACGTTGCCGTACAGGGGCCTGATTGGTAGGACCAACAGCATGTGATGCGTATTACGTAACGACCTTCATTGTTATTGTGTTATTATTTCCAATGTTTTTCCTGTATTTTCTTAATTTTTGTTTGTCTGTGTGTAGTGCTCCGCCCTACGCCTGAACTAGCTGCAGTGCCAGGCCTTCCGCACCAGCACCGCTCAATGGGGTCGTTCGCACAATGGGGTCGTTTGCCAGATCGTTCGCACAAGATCGCTCTTATCCAGTGCAACGGTAGGGAGGCATTCGTTCTGCGGCACCAGAACGTTGCCACTGCTGGGGAAATGCTGCTTCGCGTGGCGAGACACTGCGTAGCCAGCGAAGCGGGTGGCATGGCCGACGCGCGTCGAATCGTCGTCGAAGTCGAGAGAATGGTTCAAAGACTTTTCATATGCTCACAGAGGCTGTAAGTGAAGGTTCCATATATGACCATTCAACACCACATTCGCACACTCACACACATTCACCACATTCACTCCACAGCGGTCGTGGGCATGTTGCTGTGATGTCCTAAATGCCTTCGGAATGGAAATGCCTGAAATTATTTCCACGATTAATCCTAGTCCCAAAAGAAGGCCGCTTCCCCGTTTGGAGCTCAGACGAATGTATCTATTGAAGAGTGTGTCTGATGTGGCTTCTGTGCGTAGTTCTACACATACACACCGAATCAGTCACACCATCTATTGTTTCCCGCTGGGAACACAGCAGTGTTAATTGAAACAGCGGAAAAGGGATATGGCGACTACATGGAATCCTCTAGTGGCCGAGCTCAGGAGGCTGGTACGGGGAAGCTCCTCGGGAGAGTCGCGCTGGCGCTGACGCGGTCTACTTTCTGAGTCCGCGGAACGAAAGCCTTGTTTGCGTTCCACTGGGCGACAGCGAACTAGTGCGAACCACCAAGCCGCCACACGGCGAGGGAGGCGTATCGTCACTACCAGTCATGAACTATCGGGCGTCCAGCTGAAGCCTTGCTGTACGGCGCGGAGGGCTTTGCAGAGTCGCGTTGCTGCCTGTCCTCCTCAGTAGGGCAAGTCTCGGTTGAACACAGTGCATGGGGGGCTTACAGCCACAGCCTGCGTTTCTCACGTCGGTACCGTTGCATACCCGACGGCGACCGCCAGCGGTCGCCTGTATCGTGGCATGATGATGACGTGCGCCGGTCATAGCGACCTCTCCGCTGTACAACGGAGCTTGTGCGCCCCGCGCAGTGGCAGCGTTCTGGGGCTGCGGGACGAATGCCCCGCTAACGTCGCACCGGACAAGAGCGAACTGGTGCGAGCGCCCTAGCTGCTACGCGGAGAGAGGCGCATCACTACCGACGGTCGTAGTTTGTCAACCAAGTATTGTTCAAGCCCGGCTTTGGTGAGCGCAGTGCGGCCGCCGGCGTTTCTCACGTCAGCCCCGTCGTCCTCCCTGCTTTAGCCTGCATCGGTTTCCTCTTTTGTGGCATCCTTCCTTCGCTCGGAGGCCAAGGTGCCCGCTTCAATGCATTCCCGACTTTCTGCATCATCACTCTCGGTACTCCTTTGTCGGGCGAGTCTTGTTCAAGCCTTGGAGCGGGTTGCGCAGGGCTACAGTCGGTGTTTCTATCACTGGTACCTTCCTTGCCACGGCTTCGACTTGCAGCAGTCCCCTTTATCTCGGCATCCTTACTAAGAGCGCCGACTACAGCTCCCACTTGACTGCATCACCAAGATTCAGCCCCCAACGCAGCATTGACGCTCTGGGCCGGCGGAACCTACTACTCGCTGCCGCTGCACCAGACGAGGGCGAACGTGTGCGAGCGACCTACGGGAAGGGAATGGTAACTGCCGCTCCTACCTAGTCTTCAGGGCGCCTCGTTCAAGCCTCGCCGCGCACTGCGCAGACCTGCAGCGAGTGTTTCTCGCGTGGGGCCCGTCCTTCGGCAGGCAGCGGTCTGCTCTTAGCATTTTTCCTACGCGCGCGCACCACGGCGCTCCCTTGACTGCATTATCGAGCTTACCACGCGGCGGAGACAACCAGCGCACCCGGAACGAAAGCCTTGTTTACGTTCCTGCGGATTAAAGTGGTTGCACCGGCGAACGCGCCGATGCACTGCGTTTGCAGCGGCGAAATAACTTACGCCATAGTGCCCGGCTAGCGGTTTCGTGCACTCGGTCGTTATTGCCGCTTCATACCACGACGGCTAACAGGTACCAGACAAAACTCGGAAGCGAGCCTGGGTCATAAGAACACATCTGGCCACTAGTTTGTTGCCCTGACGGCAGATGATCTTGTGAGAGAGAGAGCCTTGATTCAGCTCACCAAGTCAGTCAGGCAGCTATGTAGACAGCTAGTAAAACGTAGGTAGGTTGTAGTGTGAGGTCAAGAAGAGAGAATTTTCGTTCGAGTTTAACAAAACGGGCCGAACTGTCACCTAGCCGACATTACCCCTGTAGAAGCCTTGCCGCAGAGACTAGCGCTGACTGGGGACTCAGGTACGGACTGTGTTCCTCCCCTTTATCTACGCACACTGCATTCGTTGGTGTTTCTTCCTGTTAACTGAGGTCGCCGTGCTGCCACTGGAGCCCCGTCGTAACTCGGAGTTATTTGATGTCTTCATGAGGCTGACTGAACTGGAGGAACCACCGCTGTGGGAGGCCGCTGGATACAGTGAAGAGTACTTTTGCTGCTGCTGCAACCGTATCCCGAGCGGTCGATCGCCGGCCTGCGCACTGATCGCAGCTGAGGACCGGTGATTTCTGGCGCCACGAGGCAACGACGCCCACAGCTGCAGACGAGAAGCCACTGCAGGTTTATTTCTATTCCTCTATGCTGAGCGGCGCTGCGTAGTCGAGAAAAGGTTAGCGTATGGTGGCGCAGCTTCAGTGATGTTACTCCCGCCCTTTCTGATCGGAGTACTTGCAGAGCGAATTCCCGTTCATTCGAACCAACGTTAGCTTATCTGCCCCCCCCCTCCCCCCTTTGTTTAAATGTCACCTCTTCCTGCAAAATGCAAAGAAAGGGAAGCCTGCCTCCTTTCTGGTATTGGGTATATAAGCACTATGCTCCTCATTCGTCTCACTGCCTGCATTGCACTGCCTCAAGGTACGACCTCGAAACCGAGCTCCCATCGACATGGCTACAAACAGCCCGACTTCGAAGCGACTCCATGGCTCTCGGGGCGCCGAGGACGGAACGTTCAGTTCTGGTAAGCTCCCTTGGTTTGGGTGCACTGCTTGCAATTTCATCTGCAGGGACTTGGAGAAGCGGATCCGTGTTCAATAGAATACGAATGCAAGATTCTTGCTTGCTTGTGTCAGTTTTGCGTGGTATTACGATGTGTGCAAAGATCCTCTGTGACTCTTGTTGCGATATCCCCACGTGGAGTTGCTCCCTGACAGTTGCCTGCATACTGACTGTTCGCGCCCCTTTTTTTGCTATGCAGGCAGGTAACTTGGGCTTGCCGCGGTAGACGCTTCCGTACTCCAGAAAATTAACTGTCTGGGACGAATACTTCTTAGTCGCGGATAGATAAGCCGCACTGCATGTCTCCTTTTTGCCATCACCGGCCACCGCGTGCTGAGTTCACAATGATTTCCTTCGATTACGAACACTTGCCAGTCACAGGATTGCGCACCGTGAGGGAAGTTGTGTGTCTTGCTTGCAATGCGCGAAGTCGACTTTCTGAGGCTTAGGATGGTTCAGAAGAACTATGCCTGCTGGCCTGGTTTGCAAAGCGTGGACACCTTCTGCATCTACTTTGTCACTGCCGTGCTGCGGAGTGGCTATGATATGAATCTTCTCAAGCCAATCATATTTACCAGTATACAGTTTAAAACTTATTTATTCACTGGTTATAAGGTACCTTCTTTTCTCAACGCTGTCTGCGTGGCTATGCCACTTCCAGATCGCAGAAACAGTGCCTCCAGTCATGGTGCGGTTGAAACCTCTCCTCGGCTTGACAGGCAGCAGAAGATTCCTACAGACTACAGTACTGGATGGGGTAGGTCGCCCTTGCACCTGTCTGTCTACTGTGACTACAGGACAGATCTGATATGTCTGGAATGTAACTTGGCACTTGTGTTCCATGCATCTCCACACAGGAGCCGGTTTAATGATGTAGGCACTTCTCATTGTTTGCAGTTGATTTCCCGCTTGACTGCTCTCCGGCAAAGTCCTCCGGATTGCACTCCGTCCCTCAAAAGATCACAGAGGTAAACTGCATTTCTGAAGTGTGTGCTTGATGCGGGAGCAGGAGAGGGGAAGAGGTGAACTGTGGGGGGAGAATTGTTTTCTTTTCCTGGTGTTCTAGATTTATTAATCTGCTCAGGAGAAAAAGCGGTCAGCTGTAATTTGAAGTGTTAATTTTAGTCACCTCTACCGCTCCCGCTGTTGTGAGCAATCGAGTGACGAGAAATATGGGATGTCTTTACGTATAGGAGTCATAATTATAAATACAGCCTTGTTACTGTTGTGTTAGACATGTAAAGTTCAACCTCTTTCGTTCTATGAGACGACCGCGTCTATATAGCATTGGCTGAGACAGACAACAACGCTTTATTAAAAAGCGACATATTAACGCCTTGGTTTTCTTCCTCCACAGCAGGTGGTTGAAGCCATTCCCGCTGCAGTTCAACCAGTCACCATAAATATCATTAATGGAAATTTTGTCTACAACGTCAGTTCTCCTGGATTTCAACTCCACCATGTGAACGATATCTTGCGTAAACCTCAAATGTGACACCCCCGAAGCCCCACCAGTGACTGCTAGGTAACTTCGTGCCCGGTGCAAAGGCATTCTTTTTTTCCGGATCCTTAAATCTTCTCCTCCAACGTCTGAGAGTGCTTATGAGCGGCAGATGCTTTGCGACTTGAATGTAGATGTCTTCTTTGTTCTGTTTAGAGCGTGATCGAGTTGTCTTCAAGCTGCAAGCTTAACCCCATTTTCGTCCGTAGTTACCTTCTGATACAGTTGAAATACGCCATATTGCTAAATTTATATAAGGAAACGTTTCCTCTGCATACGTATCAACACGGTTAACCACATTTATTGGCTGAGCTGCAGTGCTCCGAACATATTGAACCAATATTGGATGCTGGAACATTAACAGAAAGCGGGTAACTATCTGCGAACATATAACTAATAAGCCGCAGTAATTGCCGTAATTTTTTTTGCACATTTCTGAACAATCCATGCCTTTCCATTGGGTCCTTTTCAGTGCACGGAATATTCGACGTCTTCTCGCTGAGCAAAGAAGCGGTGTTCCCGAAGCCCGAAGCAGTGTCTGTGGTTACCACGCCATTTACCTGTGATCAAGCGAAGCCACCATGATCAGTTGGTCACATTGCAGCCGGCAAAATTACTCGCAGGAAAATAAAACGATTTGGAATAACACTTCTGGCATTTAAATATTTGTTCAACTTCGATTTATTGTCTCTGTTCTCTTGCATTGGCGAGAGTACGGTTGTATGCTCACGCACCCATACTCATATCCCCTCAGAGTGACTAAGGCGTATACAGTAGCAAGAACTCACTGAATGTTCTCACGAGTGGGGCTGGGATTCAAGGGTGTTGTGTGTCTCCATCGAGCCATTGTATAGCACGGTCCTCTATGCCGGTGGCGCTGAAATCCTCACTGACGACTGGGCTACCGTCGTTTCCCTCCGTACCGTTTTGAGCCACATTTCGCTGGATTTACGGACCATAGTTTGGACAACATCCAGCGGACACACCACGCAGCTGTACCACTGACAACGGCCGGACCAGCAGCTGCGTCTTCTGTAGCTGTGAGGAAGAAGCTACGAGTGGTATTCGTCTGTGCCTGTGTTGCTGTCACCTACGCACGACTTAAGACTAAGCACCGGAAGCATAAGGAGTGCACTCGTAGGTTACCTTCATTAGACGCAGAACCCAGTCCACTACATAGACTCCTCGATACGCATCAGTGATTCATGATGCGAACGCTACACGAAGAGACAGGGCTCACGGCGCCGTATACACCCGCACACTCCGGCAGCCGCGTTCCGCAAACGGCGAACCAAAGCAAGGCTGCTCGTTATTTCCACGTCCTTGATTGTCGAGGCGCTATGCAGAGCACAGCGAGCCTATCTGCGAAATGCAGCCTGCACAGCCAGTGATGTTCACCCGCCGCAGTGGCTCAGTGCTCAGGGCGCTCGGCTACTGAGCCGGAGTACCCGGGTTCGAAGCCGACCGGAGCGGCAACATTTCAATGGAGGCGAAACGCAAACGGCGCCTGTGTGCTGTGCGATGTCAGTGCCCGTTAGAGATCCCCAGGTGGTCGAAATTATTCCGGAGACCTCCACTACGGCAACTCTTCCTTTCTTATCTCAGTTCCTCCTCCCTCCCTTTCCCTACAGCCTGGTTCAGGTGTCCACTGAGATATGTTAGTCAGTTACTGCGTCATTTCCTCCCCCCCCACCAACCCCTAAAAAAACAAGTTACCAATTTACAGCCAAGGGTGCCCGCCCTCTACAGGCGGATCACATCCACATCAAGACTGGCTGTAATAGTACAAGTCGGTTTGTCGTCAGTGCTGTGGAGTTGTGAGCCCGTTGGGACGTACTGCCATTTCACAGCGCAGTGTGATCTGTGCATTTTGCTGTCTGACCGGTGGGCCAAGTCGCAGCGAGTTTGAAGGAGGTTGGTCACCTCTGTCCGTGTTGAAAATCGTGTTGAAGTTCCTTTATTGCTTGTAGTTTGAATTCATCGATAAAGCTTCAACGGCTGGCAGTGAAGCGGGGTTAAACTAAAAAACAACTGCACGTCACTATGCACACCTGGTTTGCACATTCGACTGCACAGAACTCCTGGAAAGAGACTGCTTCGCTTGCTGAGCAGGCGCCTCCTGGATAGGATGGCATTTCGCTGAGTTTAACTCAGCTCGACATACGTACAGTCTCGATGAAAAAGATTAGCACCGCGACGTGCTACCACAGCGGCATATAGCGACGCTTCAGCGTTGCGGTTGCGAACATGCCCATAGCAAAAGCGCTGCTGCATCAGCCGCACGGTGCGATTTTCGTCGCTCCGGTGAAGTCATTGGCTAATATTTTTTTTCTTTATGGCTGTACGCCCCAATTATGGCTACCTTTATTCGGCTTAACAAAACGCAAAGAGCCTGCGCCGGTCGTGCCACCGCTAACCTTGAGGGGAGAGGCTAGCACTACCGCTCCGAAATGACGAGCAGCTTGGCATTTGTTAGCATTTGATAGACTTGCATTTGTTACATTTCGGAAGCCGAGCGCACAGCTTTGTGGGTGCTTCGCATGTATGAATGTAGCCCGCTCGGTTCATGTCCAGCACAGCCTGCCAGAGGGACCATCAGCCTCCGGAGCTCTCTTTGCTTTGAGAACTCGGCAGGGTAATACAGTTCCAAAAGCCAGAGCTCGAACTTTCTATACACCACAGCTACAATGTTACTACGGGGACTGATGGCAAAGGGGAACCTGGCAATCATAACCTGTCTACGCGGACCGATATTTGACATCCAGTGTGCATGCGGATGAGATAAATCCCGCGCAATGCGGCATGAATGGCGAAGCGGTGATGAGAGAACCCTGACTACGGGATGCGCGCCGCGGCACCGCCCAGTCGCCCATTGGCGATAGGCCATGTGCCAGAGCGGAATCAATAAGCACACTGACGGACGAAAGACATACTTTCGACTTCTCGTCAATCTGCTGTGGCGCTTTATTAAATAGGCAACCAGCAACATTGGAATCTGCGCAGACGCGGTTGAATATTTGATGGCGCTATTTTTTGCATGCCACACTTTGCGCGCACAATACCTCGTGTAGGACATTTTAGTGTTCGTGTATGTGAATACAACTCTCCCTAAAGCTTCAGCAGAACGCCAAGCTCGCGGGACTTCCTTCCACTGGTGAGCGGGACTTCCTCCCACTCCCTTCCTTCCCACTGGTGAGCGAAAGCTTCATCGCAGGAGCAGCGACACAGACCAAAGGAACGATCGTGAATGACATACACGTAACGACCTGTGTTTCAGGGTTACGTAAGGTTCGCCAGCACCTCCTCAATTTACGCGGTGGTGGCGGCCGGTTGCGAATAAATAGCAAAAAACACTTCAACTACTCGGCGCGTCTTCGCTCCTGGCGTGTAGATGTTTCCGATTATGTCTCGCGGTAAGCTGGCCGCGAATGAAAGGCTCGCTGCAAAGAAAAAAAGAAAGACTCCGATATTTAGCCTTTTTCGGTGTGGACGCGTGGAGGCATGCCCTCTCCTGCGGTACCATCGTGGTTGGGCTTTCAGCTGCGCCGCGATATGCACAGGAGAGTAACGGTGAAATTGTTCCCCAAGAGTCGTGGACAGCGCCTGCGGTCTTTTGTTAGCAAGAGTGGTGGGGGAGGGGGGAGGGATGGGGGGTGAGGTTAGAAGCTCGGTAATGCTGTAAAGCGGGCGCGAGGGCCGGCGCGTCTCGGTATGATGCTATGGGACCAACCAATGCCAGAACCGCCGAGGAGTGAGAGAGGAGAACCGGCAGTAACGTTACGCCTCCCTACCCACGGAGAGCGCACTGCAGCAGCGGCTGTTTCTAGCATAGGGCCAGTTCTTTCGACAACTTAGACCGTCGGCAGTTTACTCTGCGCACTCTGCTGTCGGGCTTGAACAAGATATCCCCGAAAGACGAAGTCCAGCAGTTACGATGCGCCTTCCTCCCCGTGTGGCGGCGAGGTCGTTCGCGCAAGCTCGCTGTCGTCCAGTGCAATGGCAGCGAGGCGAAGTCTTGCGGCTTCACAAAATCGCGGTTGCGTTGGACCCAGGTCCTGCTGGCACAGGAAGGATGCAATAATAGAGGATGCTGTCACCGGCCGAAATGGCGGACACGACGGGCCTGATGTGAGAAAATCCGCCTGTTGCACTAGGGACTCTGGACGCAAGTTTGAACGGGAGTCGCCTGACAGACGAAGACAGGCAGTGTCCGAGTGGCGGTGAGGTCGTTAGCATGCACCAGTTCGCAACTCCTCCGGTGCAAGGACAGCGAGGCAAGTCCTCTTGCCGCGCAGACCATGCCTGTTGCACGGAGCGCACAAGATCTGCAATGCGGTGAAGCAGGCTCCACTGCTGGCGAACATAGGAAAAATGTCACGATATAGGAAACCGTCTCCGGCCTCCGTCAGGAAGAGGGCGGGCTCGAGGGGAGCACACGAGCGCAAAATTAACCCCGCAATATGGTAAACCTAACACTTGGAATTATGCGGTGGCCGAGCTCAGGATGCAAGGTGCATCGCAGCTCGTGCGGCGGCGGGCGCCGTCCAACTGCGCCGGACATCGAAGTCCACGCAGGCGGTCGGGCGCCGCTCACGTAGAGTTGGCAACTCCACACCAGGCGTAAATTCGGCCCGCCACCAACACCTACAGTCCGACTGTTCCGACGCACGCAGCGGCTGCGCATGGAGGAGTGCGTGCATAGAACCTTCTACCCGCCATCTGTCGTGGATACGCAAAGCCGCCCTGCCTCGACGAGAGGATAGGAACCTGTCAGCGCCGGCGGCGCGCTACGCAGGCAATGCAACCGGCTCCATTCAATGCCGGGCGCCGTCCAACTGCGCCGGACATCGAAAACCACGCTGGCGCTCGGGCGTCGCTCACGTAGAGTTCGACTCCGCACCAGGCGCAAATTCGGCCCGCCACCAACACCTACAGTCCGACTGTTCCGACGCACGCAGCGCCTGGGCATGGAGGAGTCCGTGCATAGAACGTCCTACCCGCCATCTGTCGTGGATATATACGCAAAGCCGACCTGCCTCGACGAGAGGAGGAACCTGACAGCGCCGGCGGCGCGGCACGCAGGCAATGCAGCCGACTCCATTCAACACCGGGCGCCGTCCAACTGCGCCGGACGTCGAAAACCACGCTGGCGGTCGGGCGCCGCTCACGTAGAGTTCGACTCCGCACCAGGCGCAAATTCGGCCCGCCACCAACACCTACAGTCCGACTGTTCCGACGCACGCAGCGGCTGGGCATGGAGGAGTGCGTGCATAGAACGTCCTACCCGCCATCTGTCGTGGATATATACGCAAAGCCGACCTGCCTCGACGAGAGGAGGAACCTGTCAGCGCCGGCGGCGCGGCACGCAGGCAATGCAGCCGACTCCATTCAACACCGGGCGCCGTCCAACTGCGCCGGACGTCGAAAACCACGCTGGCGGTCGGGCGCCGCTCACGTAGAGTTCGACTCCGCACCAGGCGCAAATTCGGCCCGCCACCAACACCTACAGTCCGACTGTTCCGACGCACGCAGCGGCTGGGCATGGAGGAGTGCGTGCATAGAACGTTCTACCCACCATCTGTCGTGGATACGCAAAGCCGCCCAGCCTCGACGAGAGGAGGAACCTGTCAGCGCCGGCGGCGATGCACGCAGGCAATGCAGCCGGCTCCATTCAACGCCGGGTGCCGTCTAACTGCGCCGGACGTCGAAAACCACGCTGGCGGTCGGGCGCCGCTCACGTAGAGTTCGACTCCGCACCAGGCGCAAATTCGGCCCGCCACCAACACCTACAGTCCGACTGTTCCGACGCACGCAGCGGCTGGGCATGGAGGAGTGCGTGCATAGAACGTTCTACCCGCCATCTGTCGTGGATACGCAAAGCCGCCCTGCCTCGACGAGAGGAGGAACCTGTCAGCGCCGGCGGCGCGGCACGCAGGCAATGCAGCCGACTCCATTCAACACCGGGCGCCGTCCAACTGCGCCGGACGTCGAAAACCACGCTGGCGGTCGGGCGCCGCTCACGTAGAGTTCGACTCCGCACCAGGCGAAAATTCGGCCCGCCACCAACACCTACAGTCCGACTGTTCCGACGCACGCAGCGGCTGGGCATGGAGGAGTGCGTGCATAGAACGTTCTACCCGCCATCTGTCGTGGATACGCAAAGCCGCCCAGCCTCGACGAGAGGAGGAACCTGTCAGCGCCGGCGGCGCGGCACGCAGGCAATGCAGCCGACTCCATTCAACACCGGGCGCCGTCCAACTGCGCCGGACGTCGAAAACCACGCTGGCGGTCGGGCGCCGCTCACGTAGAGTTCGAAACTCCGCACCAAGTGCAAATTCAGCACGCCACCAGCCCCTACAATCCAACTGTTCCGACGCACGTAGCGGCTGCCCATGGAGGAGTGCGTGCGTAGAATGTTCGACAGGCCATCTTTCGAATGGAGCCGAGTGCTTTTCCAGCGGCCCGCGCCGGCACTGACAGGTTCCCCTTCTCATCGGGATGGCCGACGTTGCGAATCCGCGAAAGATGTCGCATGGAACTCGCGCACGCATTCTTCCGGGGAGCAGCCGCGGCGTCGCGTCGAAACAGTCGGAGTGTAGGTGCTGGTCGAAAGCCCAATTTGCGCCTTGTGCAAAGCTGTGAACTCGACGTCAGCGGCACCCGACGGCCAGCCTGTTCATCGGCGTCAGGCGCAGTTCGATAGTGCCGAATGGGGCCGGCTACATTTCCTGCGGGCCGCGCCGGCGCTGAGAGGTTCCTCCACTCATCGGGGCTGGGTGGCTTTGCGATTGTGCGGCAGATGACGTATCGAACACCGTAGGGACGCGCTCCTCCTGGCGCAACCACAGCGTAGCGTCACCAAGCTCGGACAGTATCTACCTTTTTGTTAATAAATGCATTCTGCTACTACTACTGTAGGTGCTGGCGGCCGGCCGATTTCGCGCCTGGCGCGGAGTTGCGAACTCTACGGCAGCGGTGGGCGACCACAAGTGTGCTGTTCGCATCCGGCGCAGTTCGACGGCGACTGGCGCCAAAAAAGGCCCGCTGCATTTCCTGCGCGCCGCGCCAGCGCTGATACGTTGCTCCACTCATCGGGGGTGGGCGGCTTAGCGAATCTGCGACAGATGGCGTGCCGAACATTGTACGCACGCGCTCCACCAGGCGCAGCCGCCGAGGCGCGTCGGCACGCTCGGACTGTTGCTACATCTATGTTAATAAATGCATTCTGCTGCTACTACTGTAAGTGCTGATGGCCGGCCGATTTTGCGCCTGGCGTGGAGTTGCGAACTCTACGGCAGCGGCGCGCTACCACGAGAGTGCTGTTTGGCATCCGGCGCAGTTCGACGGCGACTGGCGCCAAATGCAGCCCGCTGCATTTCCTGCGGGCCGCGCCGGCGCTGACACTGCACCACTCATCGGGGCTGGGCGGCTTAGCGAATCTGCGACAGATGGCGTGTCGAACATTGTACGCACGCGCTCCTCCAGGCGCTGCCGCCGAGGCGCGTCGGCACGCTCGGACTGTAGCTACCTCTATGTTAATAAATGTATTCTGCTGCTACTACTGTAAGTGCTGGTGGCCGGCAGATTTTGCGCCTGGCGTGGAGTTGCGAACTCTGCTGCAGCGGCGCGCGACCACGAGCGTGGTGTTTGGGATCCGGCGCAGTTCGACAGCGCCTGGCGCCAAATGCAGCCCGCTGCCTTTCCTGCGGGCCGCGCCGGCGCTGACACTCTGCTCCATTCATCGGGGCTGGGCGGCTTAGCGAATCTGCGACAGATGGCGTGTCGAACATTGTACGCACGCGCTCCTCCAGGCGCAGCCGCCGAGGCGCGTCGGCACGCTCTGACTGTAGCTACCTCTATGTTAATAAATGTATTCTGCTGCTACTACTGTAAGTGCTGGTGGCCGGCCGATTTTGCGCCTGGCGTGGAGTTGCGAACTCTACTGCAGCGGCGCGCGACCACGAGCGTGGTGTTTGGGATCCGGCGCAGTTCGACAGCGCCTGGCGCCAAATGCAGCCCGCTGCCTTTCCTGCGGGCCGCGCCGGCGCTGACACTCTGCTCCATTCATCGGGGCTGGGCGGCTTAGCGAATCTGCGACAGATGGCGTGTCGAACATTGTACGCACGCGCTCCTCCAGGCGCAGCCGCCGAGGCGCGTCGGCACGCTCTGACTGTAGCTACCTCTATGTTAATAAATGTATTCTGCTGCTACTACTGTAAGTGCTGGTGGCCGGCGGATTTTGCGCCTGGCGTGGAGTTGCGAACTCTGCTGCAGCGGCGCGCGACCACGAGCGTGGTGTTTGGCATCCGGCGCAGTTCGACAGCGCCTGGCGCCAAATGCAGCCCGCTGCCTTTCCTGCGGGCCGCGCCGGCGCTGACACTTTGCTCCACTCATCGGGGCTGGGCGGCTTAGCGAATCTGCGACAGATGGCGTGTCGAACATTGTACGCACGCGCTCCTCTAGGCGCAGCCGCCGAGGCGCGTCGGCAGGCTCGGACTGTAGCTACCTCTATGTTAATATATGTATTCTGCTGCTACTACTGTAAGTGCTGGTGGCCGGCCGGTTTTGCGCCTGGCGTGGAGTTGCGAACTCTGCTGCAGCGGCGCGCGACCACGAGCGTGGTGTTTGGCATCCGGCGCAGTTCGACAGCGCCTGGCGCCAAATGCAGTCCGCTGCCTTTCCTGCGGGCCGCGCCGGCGCTGACACTTTGCTCCACTCATCGGGGCTGGGCGGCTTAGCGAATCTGCGATAGATGTCGTGTCGAACATTGTACGCACGCGCTCCTCCAGGCGCTGCCGCCGAGGCGCGTCGGCACGCTCGGACTGTAGCTACCTCTATGTTAATAAATGTATTCTGCTGCTACTACTGTAAGTGCTGGTGGCCGGCCGATTTTGCGCCTGGCGTGGAGTTGCGAACTCTACTGCAGCGGCGCGCGACCACGAGCGTGGTGTTTGGGATCCGGCGCAGTTCGACAGCGCCTGGCGCCAAATGCAGCCCGCTGCCTTTCCTGCGGGCCGCTACGGCGCTGACACTCTGCTCCATTCATCGGGGCTGGGCGGCTTAGCGAATCTGCGACAGATGGCGTGTCGAACATTGTACGCACGCGCTCCTCCAGGCGCAGCCGCCGAGGCGCGTCGGCACGCTCTGACTGTAGCAACCTCTATGTTAATAAATGTATTCTGCTGCTACTACTGTAAGTGCTGGTGGCCGGCCGATTTTGCGCCTGGCGTGGAGTTGCGAACTCTACTGCAGCGGCGCGCGACCACGAGCGTGGTGTTTGGCATCCGGCGCAGTTCGACGGCGACTGGCGCCAAATGCAGCCCGCTGCATTTCCTGCGGGCCGCGCCGGCGCTGACACGTTGCTCCACTCATCGGGGCTAGGCTACGACAGATGACGTGTCGAACAGAGTACGGACGCTCTCCTCCAGGCGCAGCCGCTGAGTCGTGTCGGCACGGTTGGACTGTACCTACCTCTATGTGAAAAAATGTATTCTGCTGCTACTACTGTAAGTGCTGGTTGCCGGCCGATTTTGCGCCTGGCGTGGAGTTGCGAACTCTGCTGCAGCGGCGCGCGACCACGAGCGTGGTGTTTGGCATCCGGCGCAGTCCGACAGCGCCTGGCGCCAAATGCAGTCCGCTGCCTTTCCTGCGGGTCGCGCCGGCGCTGACACTTTGCTCCACTCATCGGGGCTGGGCGGCTTAGCGAATCTGCGACAGATGCCGTGTCGAACATTGTACGCACGCGCTCCTCCAGGCGCTGCCGCCGAGGCGCGTCGGCACGCTCGGACTGTAGCTACCTCTATGTTAATAAATGTATTCTGCTGCTACTACTGTAAGTGCTGGTGGCCGGCCGATTTTGCGCCTGGCGTGGAGTTGCGAACTCTACTGCAGCGGCGCGCGACCACGAGCGTGGTGTTTGGCATCCGGCGCAGTTCGACAGCGCCTGGCGCCATATGCAGCCCGCTGCCTTTCCTGCGGGCCGCGCCGGCGCTGACACTTTGCTCCACTCATCGGGGCTGGGCGGCTTAGCGAATCTGCGACAGATGTCGTGTCGAACATTGTACGCACGCGCTCCTCCAGGCGCTGCCGCCGAGGCGCGTCGGCACGCCCGGACTGTAGCTACCTCTATGTTAATAAATGTATTCTGCTGCTACTACTGTAAGTGCTGGTGGCCGGCCGATTTTGCGCCTGGCGTGGAGTTGCGAACTCTAGTGCAGCGGCGCGCGACCACGAGCGTGGTGTTTGGCATCCGGCGCAGTTCGACAGCGCCTGGCGTCAAATGCAGTCCGCTGCCTTTCCTGCGGGCCGCGCCGGCGCTGACACTCTGCTCCATTCATCGGGGCTGGGCGGCTTAGCGAATCTGCGACAGATGTCGTGTCGAACATTGTACGCACGCGCTCCTCCAGGCGCTGCCGCCGAGGCGCGTCGGCACGCCCGGACTGTAGCTACCTCTATGTTAATAAATGTATTCTGCTGCTACTACTGTAAGTGCTGGTGGCAGGCCGATTTTGCGCCTGGCGTGGAGTTGCGAACTCTAGTGCAGCGGCGCGCGACCACGAGCGTGGTGTTTGGCATCCGGCGCAGTTCGACAGCGCCTGGCGCCAAATGCAGTCCGCTGCCTTTCCTGCGGGCCGCGCCGGCGCTGACACTCTGCTCCATTCATCGTGGCTGGGCGGCTTAGCGAATCTGCGACAGATGGCGTGTCGAACATTGTACGCACGCGCTCCTCTAGGCGCAGCCGCCGAGGCGCGTCGGCACGCCCGGACTGTAGCTACCTCTATGTTAATAAATGTATTCTGCTGCTACTACTGTAAGTGCTGGTGGCCGGCCGGTTTTGCGCCTGGCGTGGAGTTGCGAACTCTGCTGCAGCGGCGCGCGACCACGAGCGTGGTGTTTGGCATCCGGCGCAGTTCGACAGCGCCTGGCGCCAAATGCAGTCCGCTGCCTTTCCTGCGGGCCGCGCCGGCGCTGACACTCTGCTCCATTCATCGGGGCTGGGCGGCTTAGCGAATCTGCGACAGATGTCGTGTCGAACATTGTACGCACGCGCTCCTCCAGGCGCTGCCGCCGAGGCGCGTCGGCAGGCTCGGACTGTAGCTACCTCTATGTTAATAAATGTATTCTGCTGCTACTACTGTAAGTGCTGGTGGCCGGCCGATTTTGCGCCTGGCGTGGAGTTGCGAACTCTAGTGCAGCGGCGCGCGACCACGAGCGTGGTGTTTGGCATCCGGCGCAGTTCGACAGCGCCTGGCGCCAAATGCAGCCCGCTGCATTTCCTGCGGGCCGCGCCGGCGCTGACACGTTGCTCCATTCATCGGGGCTGGGCGGCTTAGCGAATGTGCGACAGATGGCGTGTCGAACATTGTACGGACGCGCTCCTCCAGGCGCAGCCGCTGAGTCGCGTCGGCACGGTCGGACTGTAGCTAGCTCTATGTGAATAAATGTATTCTGCTACTACTACTGTAAGTGTTGGTGGCCGGCCGATTTTGCGCCTGGCGCGGAGTTGCGAACTCTACGCCAGCGGCGCGCTACCACGGGAGTGCTGTTTGGCATCCAGCGCAGTTCAACGGCGACTGGCGCCAAATGCCGCCCGCTGCCTTTCCTGCGGGCCGCGCCGGCGCTGACACTTCGCTCCACTCATCGGGGCTGGGCGGCTTTGCGAATCTGGGGTAGATGGCGTGTCGAACAGAGTACGGACGCTCTCCTCCAGGCGCAGCTGCTGAGTCGCGTCGGCACGGTCGGAGTGTAGCTACATCTATGCGAAAAAATGTATTCTGCTACTACTACAGTAGGTGCTGTTGGCCACCCGATTTTGTGCCTGGCCCGTAGTTTCGAACTGTACGCCAGCGGCGCGCGACCACGAGCGTGGTGTTTGGCATCCGGCGCAGTTCTACAGCGCCTGGCGCCAAATGCAGCCCGCTGCCTTTCCAGCGGGCCGCCCCGGCGCTCACACTTTGCTCCACTTATCGGGGCTGTGCGGCTTAGCGAATCTGCGACGGATGGCGTGTCGAACATTTACGCACGCGCTCCTCCAGGCGCAGCCGCCGAGGCGTGTCGGCACGCTCGGACTGTAGCTACCTCTATGTTAATAAATGTATTCTGCTGCTACTACTGTAAGTGCTGGTGGCCGCCCGTTTTTGCGCCTGGCGTGGAGTAGCGAACTCTACTGCAGCGGCGCGCGACCACGAGCGTGGTGTTTGGCATCCGGCACAGTTCGACGGCGACTGGCGCCAAATGCAGCCCGCTGCATTTCCTGCGGGCCGCGCCGGCGCTGACACGTTGCTCCACTCATCGGGGCTAGGCTGCGACAGATGGCGTGTCGAACATTGTACGGACGCGCTCCTCCAGGCGCAGCCGCTTAGTCGCGTCGGCACGGTCGGAGTGTAGCTACATCTATGCGAAAAAGTGTATTCTGCTACTACTACAGTAGGTGCTGTTGGCCACCCGATTTTGTGCCTGGCGCGGAGTTGCGAACTCTACGCCAGCGGCGCGCGACCACGAGCGTGGTGTTTGGCATCCGGCGCAGTTCGACAGCGACTGGCGCCAAATGCAGCCCGCTGCATTTCCTGCGGGCCGCGCCGGCGCTGACACGTTGCTCCACTCATCGGGGCTAGACTACGATAGATGGCGTGTCGAAAATTGTACGGACGCGCTCCTCCAGGCGTAGCCGCCGAGGCGCATCGGCACGGTCGGAGTGTAGCTACCTCTATGAGAATAAATGTATTCTGCTACTACTGCTGTAACTGCTGTGTGCCGGCCGATTTTGCGCCTGGCGTGGAGTTGTGAACTCTACGCCAGCGGCGCGCGACCACGGGCGTGGTGTTTGGCATCCGGCGCAGTTCGACGGCGACGAGCCGAATGTAGCCCGCTGCATTTCCTGCGGGCCGCGCCGGCGCTGACACTTTGCTCCACTCATCGGGGCTGGGCGGCTTAGCGAATCTGCGACAGATGGCGTGTCGAACATTGTACGCACGCTCTCCTCCAGGCGCAGCCATTGAGTCGTGTCGGCACGGTCGGACTGTACCTACCTCTATGTGAATGAAAGTATTCTGCTACTACTACTGGAAGTGCTGGTGGCCGGCCGATTTAGCGGCTGGCGTGGAGTTGCGAACTCTACTGCACCGGCGCGCGACCACGAGCGTGGTGTTTGGCATCCGACGCAGTTCGACAGCGCCTGGCGCCAAATGCAGCCCGCTGCCATTCCTGCGGGCCGCGCCGGCGCTGACACTTTGCTCCACTCATCGGGGCTTGGCGGCTTAGCGAATCTGCGACAGATGGCGTGTCGAACATTGTACGCACGCGCCCCTCCAGGCGCAGCCGCCGAGGCGCGTCGGCACGCTCGGACTGTAGCTACCTCTATGTTAATAAATGTATTCTGCTGCTACTACTGTAAGTGCTGGTGGCCGGCCGATTTTGCGCCTGGCGTGGAGTTGCGAACTCTACTGCAGCGGCGCGCGACCACGAGCGTGGTGTTTGGCATCCGGCGCAGTTCGACAGCGCCTGGCGCCAAATGCAGCCCGCTGCCTTTCCTGCGGGCCGCGCCGGCGCTGACACTCTGCTCCATTCGTCGGGGCTGGGCAGCTTAGCGAATCTGCGACAGATGGCGTGTCGAACATTGTACGCACGCGCTCCTCCAGGCGCTGCCGCCGAGGCGCGTCGGCACGCTCTGACTGTAGCTACCTCTATGTTAATAAATGTATTCTGCTGCTACTACTGCAAGTGCTGGTGGCCGGCCGATTTTGCGCCTGGCGTGGAGTTGCGAACTCTACTGCAGCGGCGCGCGACCACGAGCGTGGTGTTTGGCATCCGGCGCAGTTCGACAGCGCCTGGCGCCAAATGCAGCCCGCTGCCTTTCCTGCGGGCCGCGCCAGCGCTCACACTTTGCTCCACTCATCGGGGCTGGGCGGCTTAGCGAATCTGCGACAGATGGCGTGTCGAACATTGTACGCACGCGCTCCTCCAGGCGCAGCCGCCGAGGCGCGTCGGCACGCTCGGACTGTAGCTACCTCTATGTTAATAAATGTATTCTGCTGCTACTACTGTAAGTGCTGGTGGCCGGCCGATTTTGCGCCTGGCGTGGAGTTGCGAACTCTACTGCAGCGGCGCGCGACCACGAGCGTGGTGTTTGGCATCCGGCGCAGTTCGACGGCGACTGGCGCCAAATGCAGCCCGCTGCATTTCCTGCGGGCCGCGCCGACGCTGACACGTTGCTCCACTCATCGGGGCTAGGCTACGACAGATGGCGTGTCGAACATTGTCTTGAAAGAATGTCGTACGCCAAAAAAAAGGACGAAACAGGAAGGAAAAACACAGAACAGGAAAGAGGCGCAACTTCCAACTTTAATAACAGGAAAGGAAACCAGGCGCTCTTTTATAGCCGCTGAGCTGCATGAGGGTGCGTGAACTAAAAAACAAATGCGGTGGTGGACGAGTGATAACAACACTGCAACACAGCACAACAAGTCATAGGGAGGTCGCTATTACAAAAGGCATGTTGAAAACTCATGCGAGCGTGAATAATAGCACAGGTTGAACGATTATGAAAAAGGATAAGAACTACCTCTAAGATATTAACAATCATGAAACCGATTGAAGGAAGCAGGTGGACTTTGCAAAGGGCATCTAAACGAAACCGTCCAAAAAAGCTATTTCGTTTCTGGTGAGGAGAACAGAAGGCGTGCTAACGCAGTTGTCTTTTCTTTGATCAATATAAAAAGCCTCAATGACTTCTCTTTCGATTTTTTCCTTTGCCCTGGCTAGAAACCTGGTCTCTTGAAATTTCGGAAAACAATCTTTACACCTGCTACAATGTGAAGCTAGATTGCTTCCCGTCTTGCTTTTTAGGGTCACATTGTGCTGTCGAGCACGCTCATTGAAGCACTGTCCCGTTTGCCCCACATATACTTTGCCACACGTCAAAGGGATCTCGTATACCACATTAGTGGTACATTTTGTGAACATTGTTTGATGTTTGACAGTGCAGGCCTTTTTGACTCGCTTTCCTGACACCATCGGACATATGCTTGCCAGTTTGCAGGGGGCTGAAAAAACCAGCCGCACTCCGTGCCTGGAAGCCACTTTTTTCAAATTGTGCGAAAACCCATGCAGGTAAGGTATGACCTGCACAGGTTTGTTTCCAAATTCCCGCTTGTAGTCCGGCTTTTTCATTTTTTGAAGGAGGCTTTCAGACACACTGGTGACCAGTTGCAATGGGTAACCTGCTGACATAACTCTTCTGATCTGATACTGGAAGCTTTCACTGATTTTGTGTGGACAAGATTTTTCTAGGGCCGACCTAATGCAAAGAGAAACTATTCCTCGTTTTACTAATTTGGAGTTCTACTGTCGAACATTGTACGGACGCGCTCCTCCAGGCGCAGCCGCTGAGTCGCGTCGGCACGGTCGGAGTGTAGCTACATCTATGCGAAAAAATGTATTCTGCTACTACTACAGTAGGTGCTGTTGGCCACCCGATTTTGTGCCTGGCGCGGAGTTTCGAACTCTACGCCAGCGGCGCGCGACCACGAGCGTGGTGTTTGGCATCCGGCGCAGTTCGACAGCGCCTGGCGCCAAATGCAGCCCGCTGCCTTTCCTGCGGGCCGCGCCGGCGCTCACACTTTGCTCCACTCATCGGGGCTGGGCGGCTTAGCGAATCTGCGACAGATGGCGTGTCGAACATTGTAAGCACGCGCTCCTCCAGGCGCAGCCGCCGAGGCGCGTCGGCACGCTCGGACTGTAGCTACCTCTATGTTAATAAATGTATTCTGCTGCTACTACTGTAAGTGCTGGTGGCCGGCCTGGTTTTGCGCCTGGCGTGGAGTTGCGAACTCTGCTGCAGCGGCGCGCGACCACGAGCGTGGTGTTTGGCATCCGGCGCAGTTCGAGAGCGCCTGGCGCCAAATGCAGTCCGCTGCCTTTCCTGCGGGCCGCGCCGGCGCTGACACTTTGCTCCACTCATCGGGGCTGGGCGGCTTAGCGAATCTGGGACAGATGCCGTGTCGAACATTCTACGCACGCGCTCCTCCAGGCGCTGCCGCCGAGGCGCGTCGGCACGCTCGGACTATAGCTACCTCCATGTTAATAAATGTATTCTGCTGCTACTACTAGAAGTGCTGGTGGCCGGCCGATTTAGCGCCTGGCGTGGAGTTGCGAACTCTACTGCAGCGGCGCGCGACCACGAGCGTGGTGTTTGGCATCCGGCGCAGTTCGACAGCGCCTGGCGCTAATGCAGCCCGCTGCCTGTCCTGCGGGCCGCGCCGGCGCTGACACTTTGCTCCACTCATCGGGGCTGGGCGGCTTAGCGAATCTGCGACAGATGGCGTGTCGAACATTGTACGCACGCGCTCCTCCAGGCGCAGCCGCCGAGGCGCGTCGGCACGCTCGGACTGTAGCTACCTCTATGTTAATAAAAGTATTCTGCTACTACTACAGTAGGTGCTGTTGGCCACTCGATTTTGTGCCTGGCGCGGAGTTGCGAACTCTACGCCAGCGGCGCGCGACCACGAGCGTGGTGTTTGGCATCCGGCGCAGTTCGACGGCGACTGGCGCCAAATGCAGCCCGCTGCATTTCCTGCGGGCCGCGCCGGCGCTGACACGTTGCTCCACTCATCGGGGCTAGACTACGACAGATGGCGTGTCGAAAATTGTACGGACGCGCTCCTCCAGGCGCAGCCGCCGAGGCGCGTCGGCACGGTCGGACTGTAGCTACCTCTATGAGAATAAATGTATTCTGCTACTACTACTGTAAGTGCTGTGTGCCGGTCGATTTTGCGCCTGGCGTGGAGTCGTGAACTCTACGCCAGCGGCGCGCGACCACGAGCGTGGTGTTTGGCATCAGGCGCAGTTCGACGGCGACGAGCCGAATGCAGCCCGCTGCATTTCCTGCGGGCCGCAACGGCGCAGACAGGTTGCTCCACTCATCGGGGCTAGGCTACGACAGATGGCGTGTCGAACATTGTGCGGACGCGCTCCTCCAGCCGCCGCCGCTGAGTCGCGTCGGCACGGTCGGACTGTAGCTACCTCTATGAGAATAAATGTATTCTGCTACTACTACTGTAAGTGTTGGTGGCCGGCCGATTTTGCGCCTGGCGTGGAGTTTCGAACTCTACGCCAGCGGCGCACTACCACGACAGTGATGTTTGGCATCCGGCGCAGTTCGACGGCGACTGGCTCCAAATGCAGCCCGCTGCATTTCCTGCGCGCCGCGCCGGCGCTGACACGTTGCTCCACTCATCGGGGCTGGGCGGGTTTGCGAATCTGCGACAGATAGTGTGTCGAACATTGTACGCACGCGTTCCTCCTGGCGCAGCCGCTGAGTCGCGTCGGCATGGTCGGACTGTAGCTACCTCTATGTGAAAAAATGTTTTCTGTTGCTACTACTGTAAGTGCTGGTGGCCGGACGATTTTGCGCCTGACGCTGAGTTGCGAACTCTAAGGCAGCGGCACCCGACCACGAGCGTGCTGTTGGCATCCATCCGGCGCAGTTCGACGGTGACTAGGGCAGAATGCAGCCCGCTGCCTTTCCTGCGGGCCGTGCCATCGCTGACACGTTCCTCCACTCGTCGGGGCTAGGCGGATTTGCGAATCTGCGACAGATGGCGTGTCGAACATTGTACGGACGCGCTCCTACAGGCGCAGCCGCTGAGTCGCGTCGGCACGGTCGGACTGTAGCTACCTCTATGTGAATAAATATATTCTGCTGCTACTAGTGTGTAAGGGTTGGTGGCCGGCCTATTTTGCGCCTGTCGCGGAGTTGCGAACTCTACCCCAGCGGCGCGCGACCACGAGCGTGCTGTTTGCCATCCGGCGCAGTTCGACGGCGACTGGCGCCGAATGCAGCCCGCTGCATTTCCTGCGGGCCACGCCGGCGCTGACACGTTGCTCCACTCATCGGGGCTGTGCGGATTTGCGAATCTACGACAGATGGCGTGTCGAACATTGTATGCACGCGCTCCTCCAGGCGCTGCCGCTGAGTCGCGTCGGCATGGTCGGACTGTAGCTACCTCTATGTGAAAAAATGTATTCTGTTGCTACTACTGTAAGTGCTGGTGGCCGGACGATTTTGCGCCTGACGCTGAGTTGCGAACTCTACGGCTGCGGCACCCGACCACGAGCGTGCTGTTGGCATCCATCCGGCGCAGTTCGACGGCGACTAGGGCAGAATGCAGCCCGCTGCCTTTCCTGCGGGCCGTGCCATCGCTGACACGTTCCTCCACTCGTCGGGGCTAGACGGATTTGCGAATCTGCGACAGATGGCGTGTCGAACATTGTACGGACGCGCTCCTCCAGGCGCAGCCGCTGAGTCGCGTCGGCACGGTCGGACTGTAGCTACCTCTATGTGAATAAATATATTCTGCTGCTACTAGTGTGTAAGGGTTGGTGGCCGGCCTATTTTGCGCCTGGCGCGGAGTTGCGAACTCTACGCCAGCGGCGCGCGACCACGAGCGTGCTGTTTGCCATCCGGCGCAGTTCGACGGCGACTGGCGCCGAATGCAGCCCGCTGCATTTCCTGCGGGCCACGCCGGCGCTGACACGTTGCTCCACTCATCGGGGCAGGGCGGCTTTGCGAATCTGCGACAGATGGCGTGTCGAACAATGTACGGACGCGCTCCTCCAGGCGCAGCCGCTGAGTCGCGTCGGCACGGTCGGACTGTAGCTAGCTCTATGTGAATAAATGTATTCTGCTGCGACTACTTAAGGGCTGGTGGCCGACCGATTTTGTGCCTGGCGCGGAGTTGCGAACTCTACGGCAGCGGCGCGGGACCACGAGCGTGCTGTTGGCATCCGGCGCAGTTCGACGTCGACCGGCGCCGAATGCAGCCCGCTGCCTTTTCTGCGGACCGCGCCGGCGGTGACACGCTCCTCCACTCAATGGGGCTGGGCGGCTTTGCGAATCTGCGACAGATGGCGTGTAGAACATTGTGCGCACGCGGTCCTCCAGGCGCAGCCGCTGATTCGCGTCGGCACGGTCGGACTGTAGCTACCTCTATGTGAATTAATGTATTCTGCTACTACTACTGCAGGTGCTGGTGGCCGGCCGATTTTGCGCGTGGCGCGGAGTTGCGAACTCTACGGCAGCGGCGCGCGACCACGAGGTTGCTGTTTGGCATCCGGCGCAGGGAACCCAAGCTTATCAAGTCTGCTAGTTAGCCCGTCTCAGCTGTATTCTCACGTTTACACCACTGGCAATGTCATGCGGAAGAAAGGGCTTTTCTAACTTAAAAAGGCTATTAAAAAAACGTGCAAAGTCTTAGGTGAAACACCCTGTATAACCGAAATCTGGAAGTGCAAGCTTCCGTTTTCTTTCTTTGTTACAATAAGTACTTTCTTCTGGGCGTGTGCAGCAAACGGAGACGTCACAACATCCTATCGTCTGTCTCTGGCTCTCTTATTCCCTCGTTTCTTGTAACGTGGAGTTGAAAACTCGCTCCACTTTGCTCTGAACTACGTTTCCGTCCTTTCTGATGTAAAAGCTCTTTTTCTTTCCAGTGCCCATCCGGACGATGCTGCTGATGACAGAGGCGCTCAAAGCTGGAACTGCCAGTTAAAGTCACTGCATATTTCAGTGTCTGCGTCGGCCCGAACACGCAAAGCCGAACCGTCACCTTTTAAGTGCTGTAACGTGATGCGTGTCGCGCTAAGGACAGAGGCAACTACATGGTAGCAGGAACAAGATGAACGAGCAGTGTTTATTACCACGCCTATTTATAGGCAATCGAGGCTAGGCAGTAGCAGCTCCAAGCGTACAGTTTACTATACCTCTGTCACAACTTGATAAGACAGTCCGTACGTTGACATAATAAAGCAGACAGCGCACGCCCGATTCAAGTGCGACTTGGCCACTTGTAAGTCTCAGCAATAAATATTTCGAATCCTGTCGGTTGCGCCATGTCACCAAGGAAGTGCTGCACTATCGGTCGGATTCATTAGGAACAATTTGGTTTATTAAAATGTGGCCGAATACACCAATAAGCAGACTGAATCACTGAAACCTCGCCGTAGCTCAGAGGTAGAGCACCGGACGCGTAATTCGGAGGTCGTGGGTTCGGATCCCACCGGCGGCAGTGGTTGTTTTTTCTTCTGCTTTTCTAATCAATTAGCTTTAAGCGATAACATGTTCAGTAATATTCTAAATTGATCAACACCACAAAATAAATAAATAGATTAAAAATCCCCTGTGCCCCTTGGTTTCTGTGGCTGTTGGCTTCTTTCATATTTATAACGAGCCCCTCATACCCCTTCCCTTGTTTGCTTAATTGCTTAGCGAGGGCCTCGGTTCTGGCAGCCTTGACGCCATAGGAAGCATAAAGAGGGTTCTCACGCAGCTTCCACCCTCTCCGTTCGATGACGTTCTACGTCACACCTGCGGTATCTCAGGACGTTCTACGTCCGCCGCTTATGAACGTGGTTGGCGCTGATGAACACTCTCAAGGTTAGGTTACTTGTAAACATAAATACCCCCGAAAGCAGAAGATTTGACAGCCGTCGCCGTAGCTCAGAGGTAGAGCACCGGACGCGTAATTCGGAGGTCGTGGGTTCGGATCCCACCGGCGGCAGTGGTTGTTTTTTCTTCTGCTTTTCTAATCAATTAGCTTTAAGCGATAACATGTTCAGTAATATTCTAAATTGATCAACACCACAAAATAAATAAGTAGATTAAAAATCCCCTGTGCCCCTTGGTTTCTGTGGCTGTTGGCTTCTTTCATATTTATAACGAGCCCCTCATACCCCTTCCCTTGTTTGCTTAATTGCTTAGCGAGGGCCTCGGTTCTGGCAGCCTTGACGCCATAGGAAGCATAAAGAGGGTTCTCACGCAGCTTCCACCCTCTCCGTTCGATGACGTTCTACGTCACACCTGCGGTATCTCAGGACGTTCTACGTCCGCCGCTTATGAACGTGGTTGGCGCTGATGAACACTCTCAAGGTTAGGTTACTTGTAAACATAAATACCCCCGAAAGCAGAAGATTTGACAGCCGTCGCCGTAGCTCAGAGGTAGAGCACCGGACGCGTAATTCGGAGGTCGTGGGTTCGGATCCCACCGGCGGCAGTGGTTGTTTTTTCTTCTGCTTTTCTAATCAATTAGCTTTAAGCGATAACATGTTCAGTAATATTCTAAATTGATCAACACCACAAAATAAATAAATAGATTAAAAATCCCCTGTGCCCCTTGGTTTCTGTGGCTGTTGGCTTCTTACATATTTATAACGAGCCCCTCATACCCCTTCCCTTGTTTGCTTAATTGCTTAGCGAGGGCCTCGGTTCTGGCAGCCTTGACGCCATAGGAAGCATAAAGAGGGTTCTCACGCAGCTTCCACCCTCTCCGTTCGATGACGTTCTACGTCACACCTGCGGTATCTCAGGACGTTCTACGTCCGCCGCTTATGAACGTGGTTGGCGCTGATGAACACTCTCAAGGTTAGGTTACTTGTAAACATAAATACCCCCGAAAGCAGAAGATTTGACAGCCGTCGCCGTAGCTCAGAGGTAGAGCACCGGACGCGTAATTCGGAGGTCGTGGGTTCGGATCCCACCGGCGGCAGTGGTTGTTTTTTCTTCTGCTTTTCTAATCAATTAGCTTTAAGCGATAACATGTTCAGTAATATTCTAAATTGATCAACACCACAAAATAAATAAATAGATTAAAAATCCCCTGTGCCCCTTGGTTTCTGTGGCTGTTGGCTTCTTTCATATTTATAACGAGCCCCTCATACCCCTTCCCTTGTTTGCTTAATTGCTTAGCGAGGGCCTCGGTTCTGGCAGCCTTGACGCCATAGGAAGCATAAAGAGGTTTCTCACGCAGCTTCCACCCTCTCCGTTCGATGACGTTCTACGTCACACCTGCGGTATCTCAGGACGTTCTACGTCCGCCGCTTATGAACGTGGTTGGCGCTGATGAACACTCTCAAGGTTAGGTTACTTGTAAACATAAATACCCCCGAAAGCAGAAGATTTGACAGCCGTCGCCGTAGCTCAGAGGTAGAGCACCGGACGCGTAATTCGGAGGTCGTGGGTTCGGATCCCACCGGCGGCAGTGGTTGTTTTTTCTTCTGCTTTTCTAATCAATTAGCTTTAAGCGATAACATGTTCAGTAATATTCTAAATTGATCAACACCACAAAATAAATAAATAGATTAAAAATCCCCTGTGCCCCTTGGTTTCTGTGGCTGTTGGCTTCTTTCATATTTATAACGAGCCCCTCATACCCCTTCCCTTGTTTGCTTAATTGCTTAGCGAGGGCCTCGGTTCTGGCAGCCTTGACGCCATAGGAAGCATAAAGAGGGTTCTCACGCAGCTTCCACCCTCTCCGTTCGATGACGTTCTACGTCACACCTGCGGTATCTCAGGACGTTCTACGTCCGCCGCTTATGAACGTGGTTGGCGCTGATGAACACTCTCAAGGTTAGGTTACTTGTAAACATAAATACCCCCGAAAGCAGAAGATTTGACAGCCGTCGCCGTAGCTCAGAGGTAGAGCACCGGACGCGTAATTCGGAGGTCGTGGGTTCGGATCCCACCGGCGGCAGTGGTTGTTTTTTCTTCTGCTTTTCTAATCAATTAGCTTTAAGCGATAACATGTTCAGTAATATTCTAAATTGATCAACACCACAAAATAAATAAATAGATTAAAAATCCCCTGTGCCCCTTGGTTTCTGTGGCTGTTGGCTTCTTTCATATTTATAACGAGCCCCTCATACCCCTTCCCTTGTTTGCTTAATTGCTTAGCGAGGGCCTCGGTTCTGGCAGCCTTGACGCCATAGGAAGCATAAAGAGGGTTCTCACGCAGCTTCCACCCTCTCCGTTCGATGACGTTCTACGTCACACCTGCGGTATCTCAGGACGTTCTACGTCCGCCGCTTATGAACGTGGTTGGCGCTGATGAACACTCTCAAGGTTAGGTTACTTGTAAACATAAATACCCCCGAAAGCAGAAGATTTGACAGCCGTCGCCGTAGCTCAGAGGTAGAGCACCGGACGCGTAATTCGGAGGTCGTGGGTTCGGATCCCACCGGCGGCAGTGGTTGTTTTTTCTTCTGCTTTTCTAATCAATTAGCTTTAAGCGATAACATGTTCAGTAATATTCTAAATTGATCAACACCACAAAATAAATAAATAGATTAAAAATCCCCTGTGCCCCTTGGTTTCTGTGGCTGTTGGCTTCTTTCATATTTATAACGAGCCCCTCATACCCCTTCCCTTGTTTGCTTAATTGCTTAGCGAGGGCCTCGGTTCTGGCAGCCTTGACGCCATAGGAAGCATAAAGAGGGTTCTCACGCAGCTTCCACCCTCTCCGTTCGATGACGTTCTACGTCACACCTGCGGTATCTCAGGACGTTCTACGTCCGCCGCTTATGAACGTGGTTGGCGCTGATGAACACTCTCAAGGTTAGGTTACTTGTAAACATAAATACCCCCGAAAGCAGAAGATTTGACAGCCGTCGCCGTAGCTCAGAGGTAGAGCACCGGACGCGTAATTCGGAGGTCGTGGGTTCGGATCCCACCGGCGGCAGTGGTTGTTTTTTCTTCTGCTTTTCTAATCAATTAGCTTTAAGCGATAACATGTTCAGTAATATTCTAAATTGATCAACACCACAAAATAAATAAATAGATTAAAAATCCCCTGTGCCCCTTGGTTTCTGTGGCTGTTGGCTTCTTTCATATTTATAACGAGCCCCTCATACCCCTTCCCTTGTTTGCTTAATTGCTTAGCGAGGGCCTCGGTTCTGGCAGCCTTGACGCCATAGGAAGCATAAAGAGGGTTCTCACGCAGCTTCCACCCTCTCCGTTCGATGACGTTCTACGTCACACCTGCGGTATCTCAGGACGTTCTACGTCCGCCGCTTATGAACATGGTTGGCGCTGATGAACACTCTCAAGGTTAGGTTACTTGTAAACATAAATACCCCCGAAAGCAGAAGATTTGACAGCCGTCGCCGTAGCTCAGAGGTAGAGCACCGGACGCGTAATTCGGAGGTCGTGGGTTCGGATCCCACCGGCGGCAGTGGTTGTTTTTTCTTCTGCTTTTCTAATCAATTAGCTTTAAGCGATAACATGTTCAGTAATATTCTAAATTGATCAACACCACAAAATAAATAAATAGATTAAAAATCCCCTGTGCCCCTTGGTTTCTGTGGCTGTTGGCTTCTTTCATATTTATAACGAGCCCCTCATACCCCTTCCCTTGTTTGCTTAATTGCTTAGCGAGGGCCTCGGTTCTGGCAGCCTTGACGCCATAGGAAGCATAAAGAGGGTTCTCACGCAGCTTCCACCCTCTCCGTTCGATGACGTTCTACGTCACACCTGCGGTATCTCAGGACGTTCTACGTCCGCCGCTTATGAACGTGGTTGGCGCTGATGAACACTCTCAAGGTTAGGTTACTTGTAAACATAAATACCCCCGAAAGCAGAAGATTTGACAGCCGTCGCCGTAGCTCAGAGGTAGAGCACCGGACGCGTAATTCGGAGGTCGTGGGTTCGGATCCCACCGGCGGCAGTGGTTGTTTTTTCTTCTGCTTTTCTAATCAATTAGCTTTAAGCGATAACATGTTCAGTAATATTCTAAATTGATCAACACCACAAAATAAATAAATAGATTAAAAATCCCCTGTGCCCCTTGGTTTCTGTGGCTGTTGGCTTCTTTCATATTTATAACGAGCCCCTCATACCCCTTCCCTTGTTTGCTTAATTGCTTAGCGAGGGCCTCGGTTCTGGCAGCCTTGACGCCATAGGAAGCATAAAGAGGGTTCTCACGCAGCTTCCACCCTCTCCGTTCGATGACGTTCTACGTCACACCTGCGGTATCTCAGGACGTTCTACGTCCGCCGCTTATGAACGTGGTTGGCGCTGATGAACACTCTCAAGGTTAGGTTACTTGTAAACATAAATACCCCCGAAAGCAGAAGATTTGACAGCCGTCGCCGTAGCTCAGAGGTAGAGCACCGGACGCGTAATTCGGAGGTCGTGGGTTCGGATCCCACCGGCGGCAGTGGTTGTTTTTTCTTCTGCTTTTCTAATCAATTAGCTTTAAGCGATAACATGTTCAGTAATATTCTAAATTGATCAACACCACAAAATAAATAAATAGATTAAAAATCCCCTGTGCCCCTTGGTTTCTGTGGCTGTTGGCTTCTTTCATATTTATAACGAGCCCCTCATACCCCTTCCCTTGTTTGCTTAATTGCTTAGCGAGGGCCTCGGTTCTGGCAGCCTTGACGCCATAGGAAGCATAAAGAGGGTTCTCACGCAGCTTCCACCCTCTCCGTTCGATGACGTTCTACGTCACACCTGCGGTATCTCAGGACGTTCTACGTCCGCCGCTTATGAACGTGGTTGGCGCTGATGAACACTCTCAAGGTTAGGTTACTTGTAAACATAAATACCCCCGAAAGCAGAAGATTTGACAGCCGTCGCCGTAGCTCAGAGGTAGAGCACCGGACGCGTAATTCGGAGGTCGTGGGTTCGGATCCCACCGGCGGCAGTGGTTGTTTTTTCTTCTGCTTTTCTAATCAATTAGCTTTAAGCGATAACATGTTCAGTAATATTCTAAATTGATCAACACCACAAAATAAATAAATAGATTAAAAATCCCCTGTGCCCCTTGGTTTCTGTGGCTGTTGGCTTCTTTCATATTTATAACGAGCCCCTCATACCCCTTCCCTTGTTTGCTTAATTGCTTAGCGAGGGCCTCGGTTCTGGCAGCCTTGACGCCATAGGAAGCATAAAGAGGGTTCTCACGCAGCTTCCACCCTCTCCGTTCGATGACGTTCTACGTCACACCTGCGGTATCTCAGGACGTTCTACGTCCGCCGCTTATGAACGTGGTTGGCGCTGATGAACACTCTCAAGGTTAGGTTACTTGTAAACATAAATACCCCCGAAAGCAGAAGATTTGACAGCCGTCGCCGTAGCTCAGAGGTAGAGCACCGGACGCGTAATTCGGAGGTCGTGGGTTCGGATCCCACCGGCGGCAGTGGTTGTTTTTTCTTCTGCTTTTCTAATCAATTAGCTTTAAGCGATAACATGTTCAGTAATATTCTAAATTGATCAACACCACAAAATAAATAAATAGATTAAAAATCCCCTGTGCCCCTTGGTTTCTGTGGCTGTTGGCTTCTTTCATATTTATAACGAGCCCCTCATACCCCTTCCCTTGTTTGCTTAATTGCTTAGCGAGGGCCTCGGTTCTGGCAGCCTTGACGCCATAGGAAGCATAAAGAGGGTTCTCACGCAGCTTCCACCCTCTCCGTTCGATGACGTTCTACGTCACATCTGCGGTATCTCAGGACGTTCTACGTCCGCCGCTTATGAACGTGGTTGGCGCTGATGAACACTCTCAAGGTTAGGTTACTTGTAAACATAAATACCCCCGAAAGCAGAAGATTTGACAGCCGTCGCCGTAGCTCAGAGGTAGAGCACCGGACGCGTAATTCGGAGGTCGTGGGTTCGGATCCCACCGGCGGCAGTGGTTGTTTTTTCTTCTGCTTTTCTAATCAATTAGCTTTAAAGGGTCAGTCTACTGAATTTTATCGACCATATTTTCTTTGCGGCAACCGATAGCTCTTTACTCAAATTACCGTTTAGCCAGCTGTGGTGCCAAGGAGTGCGGTAGAACATTTTAAAATAGAATTTATTAATGTGAGAACACATCTGTATGAGATGGTAGTCTCATCTGGCAACCATCTGGATTTCCGCCGCGCGGCGACAAACATGGCGGCGCCCGACGAAGCCGAACCTCTCGCTTCGGACTGAATTCTCGTTGTTGCTGCCTTTTTCAGTGCGTTCACTGGCCATAAATGGGGCGCCTGTCTTTCGCTTCGTCTCATCTCGCCTATAAGAAAACACATAAGAGATAAATTTGCTTTATTTTAATAATTAGAGTTACGATTCTGCCGCTCCTAGGCTTAAGTGGAGAGTCGGTTTGTTTACAGCAATGGTTCTCGTCCTGACGACTAGATGGCGCCACTATACGCTGAGTTTATTTTTGCGTCTCTGCTAGCATACGCTGAACTAAAAGTGGGAATGTGCCTGCGTTTTGCGTACGTGTAACTATAAATATTCATGTGATTTACAGAAAAAGCGAGCGGTACGCCTTCTACAGTTTACTAGAACAAAACGTGCGTTTCTCTGACATTGGGGCATACAAATGGTACGTAGTATATGCACTTATGCTTCTACAAAAAAAGACTACCACTTTCTTGAACAAAATGAACGTTTGGGGTCGCCACCATGCATTTTTACGCGACTTTTAACGCCGAAATAAAATATAAATTCCTGCCTAAACCGGGCGCAGATCCCTCGTTATCGATGTTATAGGGTGCCAACTACCAGAATATGCCATTATTTATACACTCATCTCGGTGAGTAGACTGACCCTTTAAGCGATAACATGTTCAGTAATATTCTAAATTGATCAACACCACAAAATAAATAAATAGATTAAAAATCCCCTGTGCCCCTTGGTTTCTGTGGCTGTTGGCTTCTTTCATATTTATAACGAGCCCCTCATACCCCTTCCCTTGTTTGCTTAATTGCTTAGCGAGGGCCTCGGTTCTGGCAGCCTTGACGCCATAGGAAGCATAAAGAGGGTTCTCACGCAGCTTCCACCCTCTCCGTTCGATGACGTTCTACGTCACACCTGCGGTATCTCAGGACGTTCTACGTCCGCCGCTTATGAACGTGGTTGGCGCTGATGAACACTCTCAAGGTTAGGTTACTTGTAAACATAAATACCCCCGAAAGCAGAAGATTTGACAGCCGTCGCCGTAGCTCAGAGGTAGAGCACCGGACGCGTAATTCGGAGGTCGTGGGTTCGGATCCCACCGGCGGCAGTGGTTGTTTTTTCTTCTGCTTTTCTAATCAATTAGCTTTAAGCGATAACATGTTCAGTAATATTCTAAATTGATCAACACCACAAAATAAATAAATAGATTAAAAATCCCCTGTGCCCCTTGGCTTCTGTGGCTGTTGGCTTCTTTCATATTTATAACGAGCCCCTCATACCCCTTCCCTTGTTTGCTTAATTGCTTAGCGAGGGCCTCGGTTCTGGCAGCCTTGACGCCATAGGAAGCATAAAGAGGGTTCTCACGCAGCTTCCACCCTCTCCGTTCGATGACGTTCTACGTCACACCTGCGGTATCTCAGGACGTTCTACGTCCGCCGCTTATGAACGTGGTTGGCGCTGATGAACACTCTCAAGGTTAGGTTACTTGTAAACATAAATACCCCCGAAAGCAGAAGATTTGACAGCCGTCGCCGTAGCTCAGAGGTAGAGCACCGGACGCGTAATTCGGAGGTCGTGGGTTCGGATCCCACCGGCGGCAGTGGTTGTTTTTTCTTCTGCTTTTCTAATCAATTAGCTTTAAGCGATAACATGTTCAGTAATATTCTAAATTGATCAACACCACAAAATAAATAAATAGATTAAAAATCCCCTGTGCCCCTTGGTTTCTGTGGCTGTTGGCTTCTTTCATATTTATAACGAGCCCCTCATACCCCTTCCCTTGTTTGCTTAATTGCTTAGCGAGGGCCTCGGTTCTGGCAGCCTTGACGCCATAGGAAGCATAAAGAGGTTTCTCACGCAGCTTCCACCCTCTCCGTTCGATGACGTTCTACGTCACACCTGCGGTATCTCAGGACGTTCTACGTCCGCCGCTTATGAACGTGGTTGGCGCTGATGAACACTCTCAAGGTTAGGTTACTTGTAAACATAAATACCCCCGAAAGCAGAAGATTTGACAGCCGTCGCCGTAGCTCAGAGGTAGAGCACCGGACGCGTAATTCGGAGGTCGTGGGTTCGGATCCCACCGGCGGCAGTGGTTGTTTTTTCTTCTGCTTTTCTAATCAATTAGCTTTAAGCGATAACATGTTCAGTAATATTCTAAATTGATCAACACCACAAAATAAATAAATAGATTAAAAATCCCCTGTGCCCCTTGGTTTCTGTGGCTGTTGGCTTCTTTCATATTTATAACGAGCCCCTCATACCCCTTCCCTTGTTTGCTTAATTGCTTAGCGAGGGCCTCGGTTCTGGCAGCCTTGACGCCATAGGAAGCATAAAGAGGGTTCTCACGCAGCTTCCACCCTCTCCGTTCGATGACGTTCTACGTCACACCTGCGGTATCTCAGGACGTTCTACGTCCGCCGCTTATGAACGTGGTTGGCGCTGATGAACACTCTCAAGGTTAGGTTACTTGTAAACATAAATACCCCCGAAAGCAGAAGATTTGACAGCCGTCGCCGTAGCTCAGAGGTAGAGCACCGGACGCGTAATTCGGAGGTCGTGGGTTCGGATCCCACCGGCGGCAGTGGTTGTTTTTTCTTCTGCTTTTCTAATCAATTAGCTTTAAGCGATAACATGTTCAGTAATATTCTAAATTGATCAACACCACAAAATAAATAAATAGATTAAAAATCCCCTGTGCCCCTTGGTTTCTGTGGCTGTTGGCTTCTTTCATATTTATAACGAGCCCCTCATACCCCTTCCCTTGTTTGCTTAATTGCTTAGCGAGGGCCTCGGTTCTGGCAGCCTTGACGCCATAGGAAGCATAAAGAGGGTTCTCACGCAGCTTCCACCCTCTCCGTTCGATGACGTTCTACGTCACACCTGCGGTATCTCAGGACGTTCTACGTCCGCCGCTTATGAACGTGGTTGGCGCTGATGAACACTCTCAAGGTTAGGTTACTTGTAAACATAAATACCCCCGAAAGCAGAAGATTTGACAGCCGTCGCCGTAGCTCAGAGGTAGAGCACCGGACGCGTAATTCGGAGGTCGTGGGTTCGGATCCCACCGGCGGCAGTGGTTGTTTTTTCTTCTGCTTTTCTAATCAATTAGCTTTAAGCGATAACATGTTCAGTAATATTCTAAATTGATCAACACCACAAAATAAATAAATAGATTAAAAATCCCCTGTGCCCCTTGGTTTCTGTGGCTGTTGGCTTCTTTCATATTTATAACGAGCCCCTCATACCCCTTCCCTTGTTTGCTTAATTGCTTAGCGAGGGCCTCGGTTCTGGCAGCCTTGACGCCATAGGAAGCATAAAGAGGGTTCTCACGCAGCTTCCACCCTCTCCGTTCGATGACGTTCTACGTCACACCTGCGGTATCTCAGGACGTTCTACGTCCGCCGCTTATGAACGTGGTTGGCGCTGATGAACACTCTCAAGGTTAGGTTACTTGTAAACATAAATACCCCCGAAAGCAGATTTGACAGCCGTCGCCGTAGCTCAGAGGTAGAGCACCGGACGCGTAATTCGGAGGTCGTGGGTTCGGATCCCACCGGCGGCAGTGGTTGTTTTTTCTTCTGCTTTTCTAATCAATTAGCTTTAAGCGATAACATGTTCAGTAATATTCTAAATTGATCAACACCACAAAATAAATAAATAGATTAAAAATCCCCTGTGCCCCTTGGTTTCTGTGGCTGTTGGCTTCTTTCATATTTATAACGAGCCCCTCATACCCCTTCCCTTGTTTGCTTAATTGCTTAGCGAGGGCCTCGGTTCTGGCAGCCTTGACGCCATAGGAAGCATAAAGAGGGTTCTCACGCAGCTTCCACCCTCTCCGTTCGATGACGTTCTACGTCACACCTGCGGTATCTCAGGACGTTCTACGTCCGCCGCTTATGAACGTGGTTGGCGCTGATGAACACTCTCAAGGTTAGGTTACTTGTAAACATAAATACCCCCGAAAGCAGAAGATTTGACAGCCGTCGCCGTAGCTCAGAGGTAGAGCACCGGACGCGTAATTCGGAGGTCGTGGGTTCGGATCCCACCGGCGGCAGTGGTTGTTTTTTCTTCTGCTTTTCTAATCAATTAGCTTTAAGCGATAACATGTTCAGTAATATTCTAAATTGATCAACACCACAAAATAAATAAATAGATTAAAAATCCCCTGTGCCCCTTGGTTTCTGTGGCTGTTGGCTTCTTTCATATTTATAACGAGCCCCTCATACCCCTTCCCTTGTTTGCTTAATTGCTTAGCGAGGGCCTCGGTTCTGGCAGCCTTGACGCCATAGGAAGCATAAAGAGGGTTCTCACGCAGCTTCCACCCTCTCCGTTCGATGACGTTCTACGTCACACCTGCGGTATCTCAGGACGTTCTACGTCCGCCGCTTATGAACGTGGTTGGCGCTGATGAACACTCTCAAGGTTAGGTTACTTGTAAACATAAATACCCCCGAAAGCAGAAGATTTGACAGCCGTCGCCGTAGCTCAGAGGTAGAGCACCGGACGCGTAATTCGGAGGTCGTGGGTTCGGATCCCACCGGCGGCAGTGGTTGTTTTTTCTTCTGCTTTTCTAATCAATTAGCTTTAAGCGATAACATGTTCAGTAATATTCTAAATTGATCAACACCACAAAATAAATAAATAGATTAAAAATCCCCTGTGCCCCTTGGTTTCTGTGGCTGTTGGCTTCTTTCATATTTATAACGAGCCCCTCATACCCCTTCCCTTGTTTGCTTAATTGCTTAGCGAGGGCCTCGGTTCTGGCAGCCTTGACGCCATAGGAAGCATAAAGAGGGTTCTCACGCAGCTTCCACCCTCTCCGTTCGATGACGTTCTACGTCACACCTGCGGTATCTCAGGACGTTCTACGTCCGCCGCTTATGAACGTGGTTGGCGCTGATGAACACTCTCAAGGTTAGGTTACTTGTAAACATAAATACCCCCGAAAGCAGAAGATTTGACAGCCGTCGCCGTAGCTCAGAGGTAGAGCACCGGACGCGTAATTCGGAGGTCGTGGGTTCGGATCCCACCGGCGGCAGTGGTTGTTTTTTCTTCTGCTTTTCTAATCAATTAGCTTTAAGCGATAACATGTTCAGTAATATTCTAAATTGATCAACACCACAAAATAAATAAATAGATTAAAAATCCCCTGTGCCCCTTGGTTTCTGTGGCTGTTGGCTTCTTTCATATTTATAACGAGCCCCTCATACCCCTTCCCTTGTTTGCTTAATTGCTTAGCGAGGGCCTCGGTTCTGGCAGCCTTGACGCCATAGGAAGCATAAAGAGGGTTCTCACGCAGCTTCCACCCTCTCCGTTCGATGACGTTCTACGTCACACCTGCGGTATCTCAGGACGTTCTACGTCCGCCGCTTATGAACGTGGTTGGCGCTGATGAACACTCTCAAGGTTAGGTTACTTGTAAACATAAATACCCCCGAAAGCAGAAGATTTGACAGCCGTCGCCGTAGCTCAGAGGTAGAGCACCGGACGCGTAATTCGGAGGTCGTGGGTTCGGATCCCACCGGCGGCAGTGGTTGTTTTTTCTTCTGCTTTTCTAATCAATTAGCTTTAAGCGATAACATGTTCAGTAATATTCTAAATTGATCAACACCACAAAATAAATAAATAGATTAAAAATCCCCTGTGCCCCTTGGTTTCTGTGGCTGTTGGCTTCTTTCATATTTATAACGAGCCCCTCATACCCCTTCCCTTGTTTGCTTAATTGCTTAGCGAGGGCCTCGGTTCTGGCAGCCTTGACGCCATAGGAAGCATAAAGAGGGTTCTCACGCAGCTTCCACCCTCTCCGTTCGATGACGTTCTACGTCACACCTGCGGTATCTCAGGACGTTCTACGTCCGCCGCTTATGAACGTGGTTGGCGCTGATGAACACTCTCAAGGTTAGGTTACTTGTAAACATAAATACCCCCGAAAGCAGAAGATTTGACAGCCGTCGCCGTAGCTCAGAGGTAGAGCACCGGACGCGTAATTCGGAGGTCGTGGGTTCGGATCCCACCGGCGGCAGTGGTTGTTTTTTCTTCTGCTTTTCTAATCAATTAGCTTTAAGCGATAATATGTTCAGTAATATTCTAAATTGATCAACACCACAAAATAAATAAATAGATTAAAAATCCCCTGTGCCCCTTGGTTTCTGTGGCTGTTGGCTTCTTTCATATTTATAACGAGCCCCTCATACCCCTTCCCTTGTTTGCTTAATTGCTTAGCGAGGGCCTCGGTTCTGGCAGCCTTGACGCCATAGGAAGCATAAAGAGGGTTCTCACGCAGCTTCCACCCTCTCCGTTCGATGACGTTCTACGTCACACCTGCGGTATCTCAGGACGTTCTACGTCCGCCGCTTATGAACGTGGTTGGCGCTGATGAACACTCTCAAGGTTAGGTTACTTGTAAACATAAATACCCCCGAAAGCAGAAGATTTGACAGCCGTCGCCGTAGCTCAGAGGTAGAGCACCGGACGCGTAATTCGGAGGTCGTGGGTTCGGATCCCACCGGCGGCAGTGGTTGTTTTTTCTTCTGCTTTTCTAATCAATTAGCTTTAAGCGATAACATGTTCAGTAATATTCTAAATTGATCAACACCACAAAATAAATAAATAGATTAAAAATCCCCTGTGCCCCTTGGTTTCTGTGGCTGTTGGCTTCTTTCATATTTATAACGAGCCCCTCATACCCCTTCCCTTGTTTGCTTAATTGCTTAGCGAGGGCCTCGGTTCTGGCAGCCTTGACGCCATAGGAAGCATAAAGAGGGTTCTCACGCAGCTTCCACCCTCTCCGTTCGATGACGTTCTACGTCACACCTGCGGTATCTCAGGACGTTCTACGTCCGCCGCTTATGAACGTGGTTGGCGCTGATGAACACTCTCAAGGTTAGGTTACTTGTAAACATAAATACCCCCGAAAGCAGAAGATTTGACAGCCGTCGCCGTAGCTCAGAGGTAGAGCACCGGACGCGTAATTCGGAGGTCGTGGGTTCGGATCCCACCGGCGGCAGTGGTTGTTTTTTCTTCTGCTTTTCTAATCAATTAGCTTTAAGCGATAACATGTTCAGTAATATTCTAAATTGATCAACACCACAAAATAAATAAATAGATTAAAAATCCCCTGTGCCCCTTGGTTTCTGTGGCTGTTGGCTTCTTTCATATTTATAACGAGCCCCTCATACCCCTTCCCTTGTTTGCTTAATTGCTTAGCGAGGGCCTCGGTTCTGGCAGCCTTGACGCCATAGGAAGCATAAAGAGGGTTCTCACGCAGCTTCCACCCTCTCCGTTCGATGACGTTCTACGTCACACCTGCGGTATCTCAGGACGTTCTACGTCCGCCGCTTATGAACGTGGTTGGCGCTGATGAACACTCTCAAGGTTAGGTTACTTGTAAACATAAATACCCCCGAAAGCAGAAGATTTGACAGCCGTCGCCGTAGCTCAGAGGTAGAGCACCGGACGCGTAATTCGGAGGTCGTGGGTTCGGATCCCACCGGCGGCAGTGGTTGTTTTTTCTTCTGCTTTTCTAATCAATTAGCTTTAAGCGATAACATGTTCAGTAATATTCTAAATTGATCAACACCACAAAATAAATAAATAGATTAAAAATCCCCTGTGCCCCTTGGTTTCTGTGGCTGTTGGCTTCTTTCATATTTATAACGAGCCCCTCATACCCCTTCCCTTGTTTGCTTAATTGCTTAGCGAGGGCCTCGGTTCTGGCAGCCTTGACGCCATAGGAAGCATAAAGAGGGTTCTCACGCAGCTTCCACCCTCTCCGTTCGATGACGTTCTACGTCACACCTGCGGTATCTCAGGACGTTCTACGTCCGCCGCTTATGAACGTGGTTGGCGCTGATGAACACTCTCAAGGTTAGGTTACTTGTAAACATAAATACCCCCGAAAGCAGAAGATTTGACAGCCGTCGCCGTAGCTCAGAGGTAGAGCACCGGACGCGTAATTCGGAGGTCGTGGGTTCGGATCCCACCGGCGGCAGTGGTTGTTTTTTCTTCTGCTTTTCTAATCAATTAGCTTTAAGCGATAACATGTTCAGTAATATTCTAAATTGATCAACACCACAAAATAAATAAATAGATTAAAAATCCCCTGTGCCCCTTGGTTTCTGTGGCTGTTGGCTTCTTTCATATTTATAACGAGCCCCTCATACCCCTTCCCTTGTTTGCTTAATTGCTTAGCGAGGGCCTCGGTTCTGGCAGCCTTGACGCCATAGGAAGCATAAAGAGGGTTCTCACGCAGCTTCCACCCTCTCCGTTCGATGACGTTCTACGTCACACCTGCGGTATCTCAGGACGTTCTACGTCCGCCGCTTATGAACGTGGTTGGCGCTGATGAACACTCTCAAGGTTAGGTTACTTGTAAACATAAATACCCCCGAAAGCAGAAGATTTGACAGCCGTCGCCGTAGCTCAGAGGTAGAGCACCGGACGCGTAATTCGGAGGTCGTGGGTTCGGATCCCACCGGCGGCAGTGGTTGTTTTTTCTTCTGCTTTTCTAATCAATTAGCTTTAAGCGATAACATGTTCAGTAATATTCTAAATTGATCAACACCACAAAATAAATAAATAGATTAAAAATCCCCTGTGCCCCTTGGTTTCTGTGGCTGTTGGCTTCTTTCATATTTATAACGAGCCCCTCATACCCCTTCCCTTGTTTGCTTAATTGCTTAGCGAGGGCCTCGGTTCTGGCAGCCTTGACGCCATAGGAAGCATAAAGAGGGTTCTCACGCAGCTTCCACCCTCTCCGTTCGATGACGTTCTACGTCACACCTGCGGTATCTCAGGACGTTCTACGTCCGCCGCTTATGAACGTGGTTGGCGCTGATGAACACTCTCAAGGTTAGGTTACTTGTAAACATAAATACCCCCGAAAGCAGAAGATTTGACAGCCGTCGCCGTAGCTCAGAGGTAGAGCACCGGACGCGTAATTCGGAGGTCGTGGGTTCGGATCCCACCGGCGGCAGTGGTTGTTTTTTCTTCTGCTTTTCTAATCAATTAGCTTTAAGCGATAACATGTTCAGTAATATTCTAAATTGATCAACACCACAAAATAAATAAATAGATTAAAAATCCCCTGTGCCCCTTGGTTTCTGTGGCTGTTGGCTTCTTTCATATTTATAACGAGCCCCTCATACCCCTTCCCTTGTTTGCTTAATTGCTTAGCGAGGGCCTCGGTTCTGGCAGCCTTGACGCCATAGGAAGCATAAAGAGGGTTCTCACGCAGCTTCCACCCTCTCCGTTCGATGACGTTCTACGTCACACCTGCGGTATCTCAGGACGTTCTACGTCCGCCGCTTATGAACGTGGTTGGCGCTGATGAACACTCTCAAGGTTAGGTTACTTGTAAACATAAATACCCCCGAAAGCAGAAGATTTGACAGCCGTCGCCGTAGCTCAGAGGTAGAGCACCGGACGCGTAATTCGGAGGTCGTGGGTTCGGATCCCACCGGCGGCAGTGGTTGTTTTTTCTTCTGCTTTTCTAATCAATTAGCTTTAAGCGATAACATGTTCAGTAATATTCTAAATTGATCAACACCACAAAATAAATAAATAGATTAAAAATCCCCTGTGCCCCTTGGTTTCTGTGGCTGTTGGCTTCTTTCATATTTATAACGAGCCCCTCATACCCCTTCCCTTGTTTGCTTAATTGCTTAGCGAGGGCCTCGGTTCTGGCAGCCTTGACGCCATAGGAAGCATAAAGAGGGTTCTCACGCAGCTTCCACCCTCTCCGTTCGATGACGTTCTACGTCACACCTGCGGTATCTCAGGACGTTCTACGTCCGCCGCTTATGAACGTGGTTGGCGCTGATGAACACTCTCAAGGTTAGGTTACTTGTAAACATAAATACCCCCGAAAGCAGAAGATTTGACAGCCGTCGCCGTAGCTCAGAGGTAGAGCACCGGACGCGTAATTCGGAGGTCGTGGGTTCGGATCCCACCGGCGGCAGTGGTTGTTTTTTCTTCTGCTTTTCTAATCAATTAGCTTTAAGCGATAACATGTTCAGTAATATTCTAAATTGATCAACACCACAAAATAAATAAATAGATTAAAAATCCCCTGTGCCCCTTGGTTTCTGTGGCTGTTGGCTTCTTTCATATTTATAACGAGCCCCTCATACCCCTTCCCTTGTTTGCTTAATTGCTTAGCGAGGGCCTCGGTTCTGGCAGCCTTGACGCCATAGGAAGCATAAAGAGGGTTCTCACGCAGCTTCCACCCTCTCCGTTCGATGACGTTCTACGTCACACCTGCGGTATCTCAGGACGTTCTACGTCCGCCGCTTATGAACGTGGTTGGCGCTGATGAACACTCTCAAGGTTAGGTTACTTGTAAACATAAATACCCCCGAAAGCAGAAGATTTGACAGCCGTCGCCGTAGCTCAGAGGTAGAGCACCGGACGCGTAATTCGGAGGTCGTGGGTTCGGATCCCACCGGCGGCAGTGGTTGTTTTTTCTTCTGCTTTTCTAATCAATTAGCTTTAAGCGATAACATGTTCAGTAATATTCTAAATTGATCAACACCACAAAATAAATAAATAGATTAAAAATCCCCTGTGCCCCTTGGTTTCTGTGGCTGTTGGCTTCTTTCATATTTATAACGAGCCCCTCATACCCCTTCCCTTGTTTGCTTAATTGCTTAGCGAGGGCCTCGGTTCTGGCAGCCTTGACGCCATAGGAAGCATAAAGAGGGTTCTCACGCAGCTTCCACCCTCTCCGTTCGATGACGTTCTACGTCACACCTGCGGTATCTCAGGACGTTCTACGTCCGCCGCTTATGAACGTGGTTGGCGCTGATGAACACTCTCAAGGTTAGGTTACTTGTAAACATAAATACCCCCGAAAGCAGAAGATTTGACAGCCGTCGCCGTAGCTCAGAGGTAGAGCACCGGACGCGTAATTCGGAGGTCGTGGGTTCGGATCCCACCGGCGGCAGTGGTTGTTTTTTCTTCTGCTTTTCTAATCAATTAGCTTTAAGCGATAACATGTTCAGTAATATTCTAAATTGATCAACACCACAAAATAAATAAATAGATTAAAAATCCCCTGTGCCCCTTGGTTTCTGTGGCTGTTGGCTTCTTTCATATTTATAACGAGCCCCTCATACCCCTTCCCTTGTTTGCTTAATTGCTTAGCGAGGGCCTCGGTTCTGGCAGCCTTGACGCCATAGGAAGCATAAAGAGGGTTCTCACGCAGCTTCCACCCTCTCCGTTCGATGACGTTCTACGTCACACCTGCGGTATCTCAGGACGTTCTACGTCCGCCGCTTATGAACGTGGTTGGCGCTGATGAACACTCTCAAGGTTAGGTTACTTGTAAACATAAATACCCCCGAAAGCAGAAGATTTGACAGCCGTCGCCGTAGCTCAGAGGTAGAGCACCGGACGCGTAATTCGGAGGTCGTGGGTTCGGATCCCACCGGCGGCAGTGGTTGTTTTTTCTTCTGCTTTTCTAATCAATTAGCTTTAAGCGATAACATGTTCAGTAATATTCTAAATTGATCAACACCACAAAATAAATAAATAGATTAAAAATCCCCTGTGCCCCTTGGTTTCTGTGGCTGTTGGCTTCTTTCATATTTATAACGAGCCCCTCATACCCCTTCCCTTGTTTGCTTAATTGCTTAGCGAGGGCCTCGGTTCTGGCAGCCTTGACGCCATAGGAAGCATAAAGAGGGTTCTCACGCAGCTTCCACCCTCTCCGTTCGATGACGTTCTACGTCACACCTGCGGTATCTCAGGACGTTCTACGTCCGCCGCTTATGAACGTGGTTGGCGCTGATGAACACTCTCAAGGTTAGGTTACTTGTAAACATAAATACCCCCGAAAGCAGAAGATTTGACAGCCGTCGCCGTAGCTCAGAGGTAGAGCACCGGACGCGTAATTCGGAGGTCGTGGGTTCGGATCCCACCGGCGGCAGTGGTTGTTTTTTCTTCTGCTTTTCTAATCAATTAGCTTTAAGCGATAACATGTTCAGTAATATTCTAAATTGATCAACACCACAAAATAAATAAATAGATTAAAAATCCCCTGTGCCCCTTGGTTTCTGTGGCTGTTGGCTTCTTTCATATTTATAACGAGCCCCTCATACCCCTTCCCTTGTTTGCTTAATTGCTTAGCGAGGGCCTCGGTTCTGGCAGCCTTGACGCCATAGGAAGCATAAAGAGGGTTCTCACGCAGCTTCCACCCTCTCCGTTCGATGACGTTCTACGTCACACCTGCGGTATCTCAGGACGTTCTACGTCCGCCGCTTATGAACGTGGTTGGCGCTGATGAACACTCTCAAGGTTAGGTTACTTGTAAACATAAATACCCCCGAAAGCAGAAGATTTGACAGCCGTCGCCGTAGCTCAGAGGTAGAGCACCGGACGCGTAATTCGGAGGTCGTGGGTTCGGATCCCACCGGCGGCAGTGGTTGTTTTTTCTTCTGCTTTTCTAATCAATTAGCTTTAAAGGGTCAGTCTACTGAATTTTATCGACCATATTTTCTTTGCGGCAACCGATAGCTCTTTACTCAAATTACCGTTTAGCCAGCTGTGGTGCCAAGGAGTGCGGTAGAACATTTTAAAATAGAATTTATTAATGTGAGAACACATCTGTATGAGATGGTAGTCTCATCTGGCAACCATCTGGATTTCCGCCGCGCGGCGACAAACATGGCGGCGCCCGACGAAGCCGAACCTCTCGCTTCGGACTGAATTCTCGTTGTTGCTGCCTTTTTCAGTGCGTTCACTGGCCATAAATGGGGCGCCTGTCTTTCGCTTCGTCTCATCTCGCCTATAAGAAAACACATAAGAGATAAATTTGCTTTATTTTAATAATTAGAGTTACGATTCTGCCGCTCCTAGGCTTAAGTGGAGAGTCGGTTTGTTTACAGCAATGGTTCTCGTCCTGACGACTAGATGGCGCCACTATACGCTGAGTTTATTTTTGCGTCTCTGCTAGCATACGCTGAACTAAAAGTGGGAATGTGCCTGCGTTTTGCGTACGTGTAACTATAAATATTCATGTGATTTACAGAAAAAGCGAGCGGTACGCCTTCTACAGTTTACTAGAACAAAACGTGCGTTTCTCTGACATTGGGGCATACAAATGGTACGTAGTATATGCACTTATGCTTCTACAAAAAAAGACTACCACTTTCTTGAACAAAATGAACGTTTGGGGTCGCCACCATGCATTTTTACGCGACTTTTAACGCCGAAATAAAATATAAATTCCTGCCTAAACCGGGCGCAGATCCCTCGTTATCGATGTTATAGGGTGCCAACTACCAGAATATGCCATTATTTATACACTCATCTCGGTGAGTAGACTGACCCTTTAAGCGATAACATGTTCAGTAATATTCTAAATTGATCAACACCACAAAATAAATAAATAGATTAAAAATCCCCTGTGCCTCTTGGTTTCTGTGGCTGTTGGCTTCTTTCATATTTATAACGAGCCCCTCATACCCCTTCCCTTGTTTGCTTAATTGCTTAGCGAGGGCCTCGGTTCTGGCAGCCTTGACGCCATAGGAAGCATAAAGAGGGTTCTCACGCAGCTTCCACCCTCTCCGTTCGATGACGTTCTACGTCACACCTGCGGTATCTCAGGACGTTCTACGTCCGCCGCTTATGAACGTGGTTGGCGCTGATGAACACTCTCAAGGTTAGGTTACTTGTAAACATAAATACCCCCGAAAGCAGAAGATTTGACAGCCGTCGCCGTAGCTCAGAGGTAGAGCACCGGACGCGTAATTCGGAGGTCGTGGGTTCGGATCCCACCGGCGGCAGTGGTTGTTTTTTCTTCTGCTTTTCTAATCAATTAGCTTTAAGCGATAACATGTTCAGTAATATTCTAAATTGATCAACACCACAAAATAAATAAATAGATTAAAAATCCCCTGTGCCCCTTGGTTTCTGTGGCTGTTGGCTTCTTTCATATTTATAACGAGCCCCTCATACCCCTTCCCTTGTTTGCTTAATTGCTTAGCGAGGGCCTCGGTTCTGGCAGCCTTGACGCCATAGGAAGCATAAAGAGGGTTCTCACGCAGCTTCCACCCTCTCCGTTCGATGACGTTCTACGTCACACCTGCGGTATCTCAGGACGTTCTACGTCCGCCGCTTATGAACGTGGTTGGCGCTGATGAACACTCTCAAGGTTAGGTTACTTGTAAACATAAATACCCCCGAAAGCAGAAGATTTGACAGCCGTCGCCGTAGCTCAGAGGTAGAGCACCGGACGCGTAATTCGCAGGTCGTGGGTTCGGATCCCACCGGCGGCAGTGGTTGTTTTTTCTTCTGCTTTTCTAATCAATTAGCTTTAAGCGATAACATGTTCAGTAATATTCTAAATTGATCAACACCACAAAATAAATAAATAGATTAAAAATCCCCTGTGCCCCTTGGTTTCTGTGGCTGTTGGCTTCTTTCATATTTATAACGAGCCCCTCATACCCCTTCCCTTGTTTGCTTAATTGCTTAGCGAGGGCCTCGGTTCTGGCAGCCTTGACGCCATAGGAAGCATAAAGAGGGTTCTCACGCAGCTTCCACCCTCTCCGTTCGATGACGTTCTACGTCACACCTGCGGTATCTCAGGACGTTCTACGTCCGCCGCTTATGAACGTGGTTGGCGCTGATGAACACTCTCAAGGTTAGGTTACTTGTAAACATAAATACCCCCGAAAGCAGAAGATTTGACAGCCGTCGCCGTAGCTCAGAGGTAGAGCACCGGACGCGTAATTCGGAGGTCGTGGGTTCGGATCCCACCGGCGGCAGTGGTTGTTTTTTCTTCTGCTTTTCTAATCAATTAGCTTTAAGCGATAACATGTTCAGTAATATTCTAAATTGATCAACACCACAAAATAAATAAATAGATTAAAAATCCCCTGTGCCCCTTGGTTTCTGTGGCTGTTGGCTTCTTTCATATTTATAACGAGCCCCTCATACCCCTTCCCTTGTTTGCTTAATTGCTTAGCGAGGGCCTCGGTTCTGGCAGCCTTGACGCCATAGGAAGCATAAAGAGGGTTCTCACGCAGCTTCCACCCTCTCCGTTCGATGACGTTCTACGTCACACCTGCGGTATCTCAGGACGTTCTACGTCCGCCGCTTATGAACGTGGTTGGCGCTGATGAACACTCTCAAGGTTAGGTTACTTGTAAACATAAATACCCCCGAAAGCAGAAGATTTGACAGCCGTCGCCGTAGCTCAGAGGTAGAGCACCGGACGCGTAATTCGGAGGTCGTGGGTTCGGATCCCACCGGCGGCAGTGGTTGTTTTTTCTTCTGCTTTTCTAATCAATTAGCTTTAAGCGATAACATGTTCAGTAATATTCTAAATTGATCAACACCACAAAATAAATAAATAGATTAAAAATCCCCTGTGCCCCTTGGTTTCTGTGGCTGTTGGCTTCTTTCATATTTATAACGAGCCCCTCATACCCCTTCCCTTGTTTGCTTAATTGCTTAGCGAGGGCCTCGGTTCTGGCAGCCTTGACGCCATAGGAAGCATAAAGAGGGTTCTCACGCAGCTTCCACCCTCTCCGTTCGATGACGTTCTACGTCACACCTGCGGTATCTCAGGACGTTCTACGTCCGCCGCTTATGAACGTGGTTGGCGCTGATGAACACTCTCAAGGTTAGGTTACTTGTAAACATAAATACCCCCGAAAGCAGAAGATTTGACAGCCGTCGCCGTAGCTCAGAGGTAGAGCACCGGACGCGTAATTCGGAGGTCGTGGGTTCGGATCCCACCGGCGGCAGTGGTTGTTTTTTCTTCTGCTTTTCTAATCAATTAGCTTTAAGCGATAACATGTTCAGTAATATTCTAAATTGATCAACACCACAAAATAAATAAATAGATTAAAAATCCCCTGTGCCCCTTGGTTTCTGTGGCTGTTGGCTTCTTTCATATTTATAACGAGCCCCTCATACCCCTTCCCTTGTTTGCTTAATTGCTTAGCGAGGGCCTCGGTTCTGGCAGCCTTGACGCCATAGGAAGCATAAAGAGGGTTCTCACGCAGCTTCCACCCTCTCCGTTCGATGACGTTCTACGTCACACCTGCGGTATCTCAGGACGTTCTACGTCCGCCGCTTATGAACGTGGTTGGCGCTGATGAACACTCTCAAGGTTAGGTTACTTGTAAACATAAATACCCCCGAAAGCAGAAGATTTGACAGCCGTCGCCGTAGCTCAGAGGTAGAGCACCGGACGCGTAATTCGGAGGTCGTGGGTTCGGATCCCACCGGCGGCAGTGGTTGTTTTTTCTTCTGCTTTTCTAATCAATTAGCTTTAAGCGATAACATGTTCAGTAATATTCTAAATTGATCAACACCACAAAATAAATAAATAGATTAAAAATCCCCTGTGCCCCTTGGTTTCTGTGGCTGTTGGCTTCTTTCATATTTATAACGAGCCCCTCATACCCCTTCCCTTGTTTGCTTAATTGCTTAGCGAGGGCCTCGGTTCTGGCAGCCTTGACGCCATAGGAAGCATAAAGAGGGTTCTCACGCAGCTTCCACCCTCTCCGTTCGATGACGTTCTACGTCACACCTGCGGTATCTCAGGACGTTCTACGTCCGCCGCTTATGAACGTGGTTGGCGCTGATGAACACTCTCAAGGTTAGGTTACTTGTAAACATAAATACCCCCGAAAGCAGAAGATTTGACAGCCGTCGCCGTAGCTCAGAGGTAGAGCACCGGACGCGTAATTCGGAGGTCGTGGGTTCGGATCCCACCGGCGGCAGTGGTTGTTTTTTCTTCTGCTTTTCTAATCAATTAGCTTTAAGCGATAACATGTTCAGTAATATTCTAAATTGATCAACACCACAAAATAAATAAATAGATTAAAAATCCCCTGTGCCCCTTGGTTTCTGTGGCTGTTGGCTTCTTTCATATTTATAACGAGCCCCTCATACCCCTTCCCTTGTTTGCTTAATTGCTTAGCGAGGGCCTCGGTTCTGGCAGCCTTGACGCCATAGGAAGCATAAAGAGGGTTCTCACGCAGCTTCCACCCTCTCCGTTCGATGACGTTCTACGTCACACCTGCGGTATCTCAGGACGTTCTACGTCCGCCGCTTATGAACGTGGTTGGCGCTGATGAACACTCTCAAGGTTAGGTTACTTGTAAACATAAATACCCCCGAAAGCAGAAGATTTGACAGCCGTCGCCGTAGCTCAGAGGTAGAGCACCGGACGCGTAATTCGGAGGTCGTGGGTTCGGATCCCACCGGCGGCAGTGGTTGTTTTTTCTTCTGCTTTTCTAATCAATTAGCTTTAAGCGATAACATGTTCAGTAATATTCTAAATTGATCAACACCACAAAATAAATAAATAGATTAAAAATCCCCTGTGCCCCTTGGTTTCTGTGGCTGTTGGCTTCTTTCATATTTATAACGAGCCCCTCATACCCCTTCCCTTGTTTGCTTAATTGCTTAGCGAGGGCCTCGGTTCTGGCAGCCTTGACGCCATAGGAAGCATAAAGAGGGTTCTCACGCAGCTTCCACCCTCTCCGTTCGATGACGTTCTACGTCACACCTGCGGTATCTCAGGACGTTCTACGTCCGCCGCTTATGAACGTGGTTGGCGCTGATGAACACTCTCAAGGTTAGGTTACTTGTAAACATAAATACCCCCGAAAGCAGAAGATTTGACAGCCGTCGCCGTAGCTCAGAGGTAGAGCACCGGACGCGTAATTCGGAGGTCGTGGGTTCGGATCCCACCGGCGGCAGTGGTTGTTTTTTCTTCTGCTTTTCTAATCAATTAGCTTTAAGCGATAACATGTTCAGTAATATTCTAAATTGATCAACACCACAAAATAAATAAATAGATTAAAAATCCCCTGTGCCCCTTGGTTTCTGTGGCTGTTGGCTTCTTTCATATTTATAACGAGCCCCTCATACCCCTTCCCTTGTTTGCTTAATTGCTTAGCGAGGGCCTCGGTTCTGGCAGCCTTGACGCCATAGGAAGCATAAAGAGGGTTCTCACGCAGCTTCCACCCTCTCCGTTCGATGACGTTCTACGTCACACCTGCGGTATCTCAGGACGTTCTACGTCCGCCGCTTATGAACGTGGTTGGCGCTGATGAACACTCTCAAGGTTAGGTTACTTGTAAACATAAATACCCCCGAAAGCAGAAGATTTGACAGCCGTCGCCGTAGCTCAGAGGTAGAGCACCGGACGCGTAATTCGGAGGTCGTGGGTTCGGATCCCACCGGCGGCAGTGGTTGTTTTTTCTTCTGCTTTTCTAATCAATTAGCTTTAAGCGATAACATGTTCAGTAATATTCTAAATTGATCAACACCACAAAATAAATAAATAGATTAAAAATCCCCTGTGCCCCTTGGTTTCTGTGGCTGTTGGCTTCTTTCATATTTATAACGAGCCCCTCATACCCCTTCCCTTGTTTGCTTAATTGCTTAGCGAGGGCCTCGGTTCTGGCAGCCTTGACGCCATAGGAAGCATAAAGAGGGTTCTCACGCAGCTTCCACCCTCTCCGTTCGATGACGTTCTACGTCACACCTGCGGTATCTCAGGACGTTCTACGTCCGCCGCTTATGAACGTGGTTGGCGCTGATGAACACTCTCAAGGTTAGGTTACTTGTAAACATAAATACCCCCGAAAGCAGATTTGACAGCCGTCGCCGTAGCTCAGAGGTAGAGCACCGGACGCGTAATTCGGAGGTCGTGGGTTCGGATCCCACCGGCGGCAGTGGTTGTTTTTTCTTCTGCTTTTCTAATCAATTAGCTTTAAGCGATAACATGTTCAGTAATATTCTAAATTGATCAACACCACAAAATAAATAAATAGATTAAAAATCCCCTGTGCCCCTTGGTTTCTGTGGCTGTTGGCTTCTTTCATATTTATAACGAGCCCCTCATACCCCTTCCCTTGTTTGCTTAATTGCTTAGCGAGGGCCTCGGTTCTGGCAGCCTTGACGCCATAGGAAGCATAAAGAGGGTTCTCACGCAGCTTCCACCCTCTCCGTTCGATGACGTTCTACGTCACACCTGCGGTATCTCAGGACGTTCTACGTCCGCCGCTTATGAACGTGGTTGGCGCTGATGAACACTCTCAAGGTTAGGTTACTTGTAAACATAAATACCCCCGAAAGCAGAAGATTTGACAGCCGTCGCCGTAGCTCAGAGGTAGAGCACCGGACGCGTAATTCGGAGGTCGTGGGTTCGGATCCCACCGGCGGCAGTGGTTGTTTTTTCTTCTGCTTTTCTAATCAATTAGCTTTAAGCGATAACATGTTCAGTAATATTCTAAATTGATCAACACCACAAAATAAATAAATAGATTAAAAATCCCCTGTGCCCCTTGGTTTCTGTGGCTGTTGGCTTCTTTCATATTTATAACGAGCCCCTCATACCCCTTCCCTTGTTTGCTTAATTGCTTAGCGAGGGCCTCGGTTCTGGCAGCCTTGACGCCATAGGAAGCATAAAGAGGGTTCTCACGCAGCTTCCACCCTCTCCGTTCGATGACGTTCTACGTCACACCTGCGGTATCTCAGGACGTTCTACGTCCGCCGCTTATGAACGTGGTTGGCGCTGATGAACACTCTCAAGGTTAGGTTACTTGTAAACATAAATACCCCCGAAAGCAGAAGATTTGACAGCCGTCGCCGTAGCTCAGAGGTAGAGCACCGGACGCGTAATTCGGAGGTCGTGGGTTCGGATCCCACCGGCGGCAGTGGTTGTTTTTTCTTCTGCTTTTCTAATCAATTAGCTTTAAGCGATAACATGTTCAGTAATATTCTAAATTGATCAACACCACAAAATAAATAAATAGATTAAAAATCCCCTGTGCCCCTTGGTTTCTGTGGCTGTTGGCTTCTTTCATATTTATAACGAGCCCCTCATACCCCTTCCCTTGTTTGCTGAAACCTTAGGAGGTTCACAAGATCTTCAGAGCGCTGGAGGACCTCGCTGACGCGTCTCGTTTCCTTGGAGTCTATCGTTCGTCTCTCGAAAGGACCTCACTCGAAGCTTGGTCTTTCCCGCTGCGCATCTTTTACCGGATCAAGTTCTTCTCGGAAGTCTTCGCTCGTTGCCCGCCTCATGCCGACGCTTGGTGAGTTCAGAAGTTCGGAGTCCGAGTGTGGGCGCGGGCTCTCCTGGTGAACGCGTAGGTCATCTGCCGGAGCGTTGAATGTCGTGGGGTGCGGGGTCTCTGTTAAGACATGCTTCAGAATGAATGTGCAGCCGATCCCCAGTCAGCATGCCTCGAGGGCAGCCCCCTACGCGTTATTCCGCTTTGCGATCACCGCGAGAACCAGGGAGAAAGCCCATGGACAAAGGGGACTAATCGCAAGATGCTTCGTTAGATGGAGTCATCGTAAGATTCGTCCCCTGTGTCCATGGGCACTTCGTTAGATTCGTCCCCTGTGTCCATGGGCTCTTCGTTAGATTCGTTCCCCGTGTCCATGGGCTCTGCGTTAGATTCTTCCACTGTGTTCACGGGCTCTTCGTCAGAATTGCTCTCTGTATTCATGGGCTCTTCGTCAGATTTGTCCCCTGTGTCCATCGGCTCTTCGTTAGAATCGTCCGCTGTGTCCATGGGCTCTTCGTCAGAGTAGTCCCCTGTGTCCATAGGCTCTTGGTTAGATTCGTTCGCCGGGTCCATGGGATCTTCGTTAGATTCTTCCCCTGTGTCCATGGGCTCTTCGTTAGATTCGTCCCCTGTGTTCATCGGTTCTTCGTTAGATTCGTGCCCTGTGTCCATGGGCTCTTCGTTAGATTCGTTCCCTGCGTCCATGGGCTCTTCGTTAGATTCGTCCCCTGTGTCCATCGGTTCTTCGTTAGATTCGTGCCCAATGTCCATGGGCTCTTTAGATTCTTCCTCTGTTTCTATGGGCTCTTCATTAGATTCATGCCCTGTGTCCATCGGTTCTTCGTTAGATTCGTTCCCTGTGTTCATGGCCTGTTCGTTAGATTCGTCCCCTGTGTCCATCGGTTCTTCGTTAGATTCGTCCCCTGTGTCCATGGGCTCCTCGTTGCCTGCGAGGTTAGCTGTCCCATATGTACGAAGGTGAGGAGTGTCAAACATCTCGGCTGTATCCACGGGCTCCTGAGTATCAGTTTCATACACCGACTCCGTGGTTTCCTCTACATCCAATGCATTTTCTTCCACGAGAACGCCATTCATCGCTTCACCGGTGTTGAAAAGCGCAGCTCCCACACATGCTTCCACGTCGACGTCTTCATAGGAACCACAGTTAGCACAGGTATCGATGTGGTTGTTATTTCTTTGCTGAGATTTGTCTTCATGCGGCAGCGCCATATGCAGAGAGACACCAATATATGTTGGATTGTTGCGCAACTTGCATTTAGAGGATGTCCGAAATTGCCCAAGTGCATTTTTAAGAAAAATGAGGCAACGCTCCATATAGAAAGATGCGCGCAGCTCAATCGACGGAGTTGCCAGCGCATGAAGTCCGGCTAGCTGGTTTTCCATGGCTGCAATATTAGCGCAACAAACGGAACTTGCTTAAGAGAAGTGACAAACCGCAGTTGTCTAATACTGTCGATTCTTTATAGCATAGAAACAAGCCAGCAGGTTTATTTATATGCCCATCGCGGGGTGAGTGAAGCGTGACAGCAAGAACAGTTATCTAGGCGAAGAGTAGAAGGAGTCTACGGAGATATCGCAATCTCAGTGTTGTATCGCACTCTTATCCGACGGCGCTCGTATTTGTCAGGCGGTAGGTGCATCGATGTATACTCTCTCTTCGTGGAGAGAGCTGTACTGTCGTTCTCTGCCGACGTTTGTTTGCCTCCGATAATGCTTTTTTTGTCGCTTTCTGCTCTTGCATTTATTTCTGTCGACAAGCAAGTCCACGCTTTGGTTTATTTAGTGCAGGCACCGATGACCAAAGAACTACGCGTCGTGCGCCGCTTTCCGCGCTGGTCTCCGGTGTCTGTCATTTGACAACTGCGCCAGTGACTATGGCGTGCGGGTGATGACACCGTGACGTCTGCACTATTTCTCGAGTTAGCCGCTGGGCCTCTCATGCACTGCATTTGGGCTCCTCCTAGCACTATACCATTCCCCTGTTCCACCTTTCCTGCTTTGCACTTGTGATGGGGGTCACGTGAAGGATGGACGCGCCAGCGCAGACGCGGGCTACGGGAAATCGGGGAAACCTACCAATAAGAGAGGAATGTGTAAAACCAGCTAGGTTTCTGTTCTACTAAACAAACCGGCACATGCTTTGGTCGTCCGTGAGGTGCTACGAAGTTTCTATCAACCGGCTGCTTTTTGTGTCCTTGTGATTAACCTTGTAATGTCCAGGCATTGAAAACGTCCGTTAAGTGTCTTGAACTCCCTCGATTCCGTGACTGATGCGGCCTTCAGGACAGACATGTGCATAGCTTTGAGGCTGATTAGAAAAACAAATATGACTTCATTGTTAAATTAAGTTGATTTTGAGTAATTATGAATCATCGTCATCAGCCTTACTAGACTCAATGCACGTCAAAGGCTTCTCCCATATGTATCCAACTAACCCCCGCCTGCGCCAGCCGCACAGCAAACTTGTCCCCATAAACTTTTTATTATCATCCGTCCACCTAACTTTCTGCTGCTCCCTTTACGCTTGACTTCTCTTGGAATCCAGTCCGGTACCCTTAACGACCATCGGTTATCGTGCCTCCGTATTGCATGCCTTCCCCAAGCCCAACTAGAAGAATAACTAGAATAATAAGAATAGGATGGAGCGCGTTCGGCAGCTACTTTGAGATCATAAATGGCAGCTCACCAATATTTCTCAAGAACAAAGTATATAACGGCTGTATCATACCGGCGCTCACCTATGGGGCAGAAACATGGAAGCCAACGAAAGGGGTTCAACTGAAATGGAAGACAACGCAGCAAGCTATGAAAAGGAAAATGTTAGATGTAACGTTAGTAGACAGGAAGCGGACAGGGTGGGTGAGAAAAAAACGTGGTTTAATGACAACTTAGTCGAAATAAAGAAGAACTTCTTCATACCTAAGGTAAATAAGAAAAGCTAAATATTCAGGTGCTTAGTGTAAATCAAGGGAAAATTTAAAATACTGCTTGATCATCTGCGAACTCAGCCTTACGAGAATGAAAATTTGGACTGTTTTGTCTTTGAAGTTGCGTTTTTCATGAACTTTCTTCCAGCCGGGCAGATGCACCTTGGTAGTGGACAATTGGACCTGACTTTGATAAATGCTTTGAAAAGACAATTTTTTTTGGTAGGAGAAATTCATGGAGTTGTGCGAGCAGAAATAAAAATTATTCACAATTTTACATTCTGAGGTGATGCGCAGTGTATAACAGAGTAATAACACTAACAGCACCATGCAATAATTTGCACACACTTGGCAGATCTTTTTTGCACGCCGCTTTCGCCGGTTGAAAATTCGGAAGAAACAAACGAGTCTGACGGTGGCGTGCAGGAGTTCTTCTTTACACCTCCTGCTGCCTTACGTCCTGCCGCAGGCTGAGGGCGGCTACTGTAAGCTCACTGCGACGCCAGATAGATCCACCAAAGAACGACGAGATTTCTCTCCGCCCGTGCCTCCGAGGTCGTTCTCGTTGGGCGCCGCCGCACTGCTCTGCCACGCTCACTCGGCGGCCGCGGAAATCGATGCCGTTATCGGCGCCCTACCCGCAGTTACGCCACAGCAGGCATTCCTCTGGCGTCACGTGGAAACCAGCGCCGAGTGCACGGCATCCCGCAAGGCACTCCCGGTCGTGTAACTACTCCCGGACAAGCCGCGGCTTGCGGCTCATCCTCGCCCAGTGGAATTTCCCTCGCCCCTCGCTAGCTCCGGCTCGGGACTCAACCGAGGCTTCATCGGCAGCTTTTTTCCCAGCTGCAAGCTTCGAACGGCTCAGCCCCTCTCGTCCATTCGTCCAATTCAAATGGCGGCCAGCGGCGTGTCCTGAGTGGAGAGTTCGAACGGCTGGCTACTGCAACGGTTCCCGAGGCTATAAAAACCGAGCCGCGCTGAGCGGTGAGACGGAGACAGCAAGCGAAGCGAGACGACCTCCCGGGTATCGCCACGCTCCTTAGTGCGAGCCCGTTATGTTCTAGGCAACTTTGCCGACTATGTAACGCCCTTATATTTTTTGCGTACAAATATTTCGTTAACTCATCTTCGCCTTGACCGCTTCATCGCTCAGCTCTGAGCAGCAGTGGCACTAGGCTGAGATTCAGGCGACCCAACAGCGGTGACACCGTGGGATGCCGGGTCGCAAGGCTGCTCTTCGCTCGTCGGAAACTGCCGGTGGATATACGGACTATGCGCAAAGATTAATACCTGTACAATACAGAACGAATGTCCGTAGGTATCTGCAAAGGTGCGAATAATGCTCGCCCGATGGTTTTTGTGCTGGAGATGCAGGCTTGTGCGGAGTGTGCATGATTTCAGCAGACATGACCCTCCGTTCTTCTATTGTGGCTCCGAGGTGTTCATCTTGGCAGCATTCTGAGATGCAGTGAGTAGAATCGTTCGGGTCACATACAACTTATATACACTTCCGAGGTGCAGTCCCGCAACAGCTTCGCTTCCGCGGGACTGTAGAGAAGCTATAAATCTCTGCAAGGTGAAAAACGTAGCGCAAAGAGACGAGGACACAGAAAGACGGACAACACACGGTCCTCGTCTCTTTGCGCTACGTTTTTCACCTTGCAGTTATGAACCAACAAGCCCAAGCATATACCCTTCTATAAATCTCTCTCTGAATGCAAATATCTGGAACCTGACGGCTACTTCCCGCACATGTTCTTTTCCGCAATCACGGTAACCGGCCTGAATGTTGTGACTCTGGCACACTACTGCCGTCTATGGGTCAGTTCAGGGCGCAGCAACATGTGAGTGGGGTCCTGCACTCAGTCGCCACCCTGTCTCCCAAGGCACAGAGAAATGTCAGGCAATTCGTTATACTATAGAAGAACTGCAGATTGGGCTAGTTGGTGTAGATTCATAATGATGGTTCAACAGCGCAAACACACAGACCAAGAAGGAGACAAGACACACGCACAGCGCTGAACTTACAACTGATTTTTTATCAGGAAGAAACACATCATAATATACACACACGAAAAAACAGCGCACATGCGCAATGTCAACAATCTTCTAGGGCTGGAAAAAAAATCAGTTGCAAGTTCAGCGCTGTGTGTGTGTCTTGTCTCCTTCTTGGTCTGTATGTGTCTGCGCTGTTGAACCATTATTATGAGTCGTTATACTATACCGGCGAGGCTCGCTTTGTGAAACCACAGTCGGGATCCTCGCTCAGCCGTCTCCAATCTCCGCTAGACTGTTGTGATGCGATCCTACAAACGCGACCACGCAGGAACTCCTGGGCCAAGAGCGGTGCAGTGTTTAGCCATTTTGGATAGGGGCTTCACTGGCCAAGCCCATTCAGGATAAACTATCGTAGCGAACTCTATATATGCTCTACTTCCACAACACTGCTGCCGCATTTCCTAGCCCCGTCAGACAGTTCAAGCATTCTGCGATTGGCGCAGTTTTACGGTTGCGTATCAAGCACGCATCTATCACTGTTACCGTGTCTAGTCACACAGTAATATGGAGCTCATCAGAGGTCTTTACCGCAAGCGCCTATGACAGTATCAGAAACGCCTATTTGCGCCCGCCTTCATTTACTCTCTCTCATTTTCTTTCGCTCTCAGCGGTCGCTACGCCCTTTGGCTTCCACCACCGCTTCCGAAACGAGCACGTTGTGTTTGAAATCTTCTGCATCTGTGGTTCGGGCGCATCCGACGCTTCTGGGATCGTTTACGCTGCTGCGCAGAGACGCACCGCGTGCGCCGTATTCGGCTCTGCCTGATAACAGCGCATAACTGGCGCAAGCCTCTTCACTCCCCGCCGTGATCGCGGCTGATTCGAGGAACCTCCTCAGCACCATCCTCACACTGCGTGGACTCATAGAAAGCTAGAAGTTTCTCAGAGGAGCAAAGTTTCTCCTCCGCATCGCTCTTGATTTTCAATCCCTCGCTTTTCTTCCGTTTCTTCTCCTCGCCTTCTTTCCGCACATTCAGCCCTCTTTATCTCTACTTTAAACTCTTTCCACCAGCGCGGCGCAGCGACCACTTCCTCGCAGCGAGAGATTACTACAACGCCGCGTTCTCCCCTTTCCTCCTCGCACCAACAAGAACCTCACTCGTCCTCTTCTCTCGACCGTTACCGTTACAACCGCATTTCCGTCCGGACCTCCGAGGGGGCCGTGTGTGTCTGAATAGCTGCTCCTCCCGCCAAGTGTTCGCTCCTCTCAGCATCACCGTCGTCACCGGGTTCAGACCTCGCCACGCCCGGTATATCGTGTTGCCTGTCCGGACGAGTACAAGGAATACCGCGTCCCTGATTCAAGTAGGCCTCACAAGCCGTCGGCCGCTTCGGCGGCCGCGAAGTCGTCTACGCCTACAGGGAGAACTTCTTCGGGCCGTCGTCGTTAGCTGCAACGGCGATGGTCCCGTCTTCCTGCAATCCTGCAAACCAGCAGCAGCAATCACAGCGGATACCGACGGAGGCGGCTCGGCCACCACCTCAGCGTCTGCTGTACTGCATCCTGGAACGAGAGCGGCCGTTTTGCTGCCGTTCGTCACTTTGGCGTCGTGTACCTTCATGTGTTAGTGACGTCGGTGCAGCGACAGCTACGGAAGCTTTTAGTTCTGTACTCATGCCCTTAGAAATGGCGAAGAGTGCAGCGAGCCCCGCTTCCTGCGAATGCTTTCTCGGGCGTCGCCGCTGTGGATTATCAGCTGGTTTAGTCGTTGCTGTTACCAAAGCAGTCATAGTGTTTCGTCGGCAGAAGAGTAGGCACAACGTGGGAAGTGATTATGCAACTGTATGTTTACTGAATTCTATCGGTGTCGCATGGAAATTGAAGGACTTCAGTGATAGCGGTTTGTCTTCATATCTTTACATTAAAACCAAAATTTTCCCCCAATTCTTTATGGTTGCAATGCAGATCGTGCATACATTAAATTGCGTGCACTCACTGTGCACGGTGTGATCGTTAAATGTAATGCGCGAGCTCACTATGCACGAAATGATGTTTTGGACATGTAAGCTGCATCACCCCAAGCAACCACAGATATCCGTCGGACGTACGAGCTAGATCCGAACGTCCTTTGCCGAGATCGTACGTCCATCGGACGTACGAACACAATCCGATTTCGGATATCCGTATTCGTACATCCGCCGGACGTACGGACAGTGTCCACTTTTTTATATCCGCATGAGAGACGAGGTGGACGTCCGAAGGATGTAAGGTCAAGTATCTTCCCAGGCCATGAGTATGGACGTTTTTTATTTCACAGGAAATTCGAGCCTTTCGTGTATGTATACTGTTTTATTTGCATCAGTTGGAGGGTTTGACGCGAAGACGTTTGTAAATTGGTACGATTCCACTCCTACCTGCAGTGCAAGAGCCGCCAACGAGCTAAATTTATCTAAGAGGAGAAGCAGGTGTTGCAGAATTTTGCAAGAACTCAATGACTAGTTTTATATTTATAAAACTTCTCCAAATTAGAGGAGTTGCGCGATATGTCCACTGTTTTGCTAGCTAAACTTGCCATTGAAACCATTCGTAAGCATCAAAACTCCCGTGCATTCTGCTATCACCATCATCATAGATGTCAGTTCGCGGTCAGACCAATCCAATCCATCAGTACGGCTCCGTAGCGCTGTTGTTGATATGTCGCGTATAGTCGCGTAGTGTTGTCGCGCAGATCTTTATAGCTCTGTTATTATAAAATGTGGCTTTGTTCGGTCTGTGGACGAAAGTTGTATGTAACTTAAGCAATTCGAAAGATACGGGAAGCGCCTGAAGCTCTTCTGGAACACCGGAATCCCGTACTGCGTCGACCTTGGTGTTGCACATGTGATTTCCTACGAAGGTATGTATCCAGTACACTTCTTGGAACTTTGCTTCTAGAACAATGCAGCATGCTCATATAACATTCGTTCACAGGACAGTGCGAGCAGTAAGCGCGAGGAGATGGCTTCCCCAAGTGTGTGCTGTTCTCACACTTTCGGGAGCCTACATCACACAGCTGCGGGAGCCCTCAACTCGCGTGACTAATTCCCACTCCTCTTCAAAGTTGCGGGACGGAGTGTTTTCGCATCTTGTTAATTTTTAAGGCATCGCTATGTTCAGTGTGCCTATATAGAGTGACAACGCGCGAAAGGCAGACCATAGAAGCACGTGAGGTCGCAGTGGTTCGCAACGGAAGCTTTGCGGCTTTCTGTGCACAGTCGCGTACAGTGCTGCGCAGGTTAGTGCCCTAAGGCTCATGAAAATAAATAAAGAACAGATATATTGTCAAATATGGTGTGAAAAGTGAGAGCTGTTATTGCCTTATACTTATTGAGGTGTTAAAGTGCATTGTCTGTTATACTTGCAGCATTAAACACTTCTGTTAATTGGTTCCAATGTTTTTACTTGGGCTACTGCATTGTGCCATTTGTTTCACATGACTGATGTTTGCCGCGTTCTTTTTTATTTCAGAAATCCTGTGGGTGGGAAGATTACGGATGTGTGTCAAAAGCTTGCCACATTTGAAGAGTCACATTTAAGAAATTTTCCCAATGTAACCCATTGCTCTGCTGATGTATCATCAACCACAATAAAATATGCGTGCTATGCATCAAATTGTTTTTGGTTTTATTGCATTGCGCGGAGTGAAAAAAGCACGCATGCACCATATATGCGAATATTCGAGAAAGATCCGCCAATGGACGTACTCAACTGGACGTCCGTCGGCGGGCGAACCGTATACCTTTGGCCACCTTTCGGACGGCCGACGGACGTCTACCGGCTGTTTGCGGATGTTCAGCGGACGTACAGAACATCCGAAATAGACCTCTGTCGGCCGTCCGAAGGATATCGGTGGTTGCTTGGGACCGAGGTAAATTTAACACATCTGGTGCGTCAAGGACAAATTTACACCTTTACAGTACGGAATGCTCCAGCTCAGATATGTAGTATATTTCGAAAAGGCATACCTCTTTTCCACTGACAGTATCGGGAAGTATACAGGAAATAAACCATACAGACAATACGTTCTGCCTGCACATTTCTTTTCATCCACCTTTATTACACACTTCGTCTTCTTTTTACTTTGCACTTCATGCTTCTCATCCAGAGTCTGATCTTCCATCTGTTTGACGCGCTCTCTGTAGGCGTTGCTGTTGAATGTCTCTTCCATGAGACCCACTCACAAAAACCACGCAGCCCCGTTAAACCGTCAAGGGAAGCTGCTGCTGCAAAGAATCCTTTGCTCTAAAGCCGGATCGCCGGATTGCCTCACAAGATTGCTCCAGAGCTATCATGGCACATTGTTCAGGCGGGGACACAGCACGGGTGACGCATTGGACAAAAGTGACCAGATAAAAAGCCAGCCACGCTCCGCCGAACGGGCCCACGATGTCAGCGTCGATGTAGCGGTGAAACTTTGCTGAAAAAAATATATATATACATACATGAACGGTGCCGTTGCGATAGCAACCAGCTGATTACGCACGGCTGGTTTCTGCCGCGCAAGACGTTCGCTTGGCCTGAGTTGTTTCTCAGTCGTCGCCGGCAGCATCATGCACCGTAGCCATTTAAGCAAGCTGAATGCGATTTTGCGCCATCGATGTGGCATTCAACAGCAATCTGCAGCAATGGGCCCCAAGTGCTTTGACAGTGGCTACGCAAGCTGCAAAGAAAAGGTGATCTTATTTGATGTTCCGTCCAACTAGAAGCAGTCCAGGCTGTATTTTCCTGTCATTTTCCCCACCACGCCACCTTTTCCCGCCAATTTCCTGTTGTATCCGGTCCAATATTTCATACATAGTATACATGAGTCATCCCCATTCAGCAATGTTCGAGTACTGTACATTGAATTATGATTCTGGATTATATATCCAAGCCTCAATCCACATTAATCCACCCACTAATGCATGCAAGGCCTGGGCCAACTGCCAAAGTTCAGGGGTCTTTGCGAAGTTCGAATTTGGCGACGCTGCCTTGACGACGCCACCAGCCTCTCGACCATTCAGGGAATTTCGTTACGGAGCAGTGCGATGATTTTTCACTGAAAACCTAAATGCTGTAGCATTAGAAAACGAGCGGACAAATCTCTAACTTGCAAACGAGTACTCCTTGCAAACGAATTCTTGCAAGACTTCTTGCAAAGTACTGCTTGCAAACGACTCAGTGAACGAACGAGATAAGCCAGCGAACGAGAGGTGTGTACGAAAAATGGAACAAATTTTGCAGTGATTCGATGAATAAAGCAACAAACGAGTGGAGCGGGTGAACGAGTGTGCGGGAACACTAACGGGGGAGTCAACGAGCCTACGACAAAGAACAAACAAGTCGAGCGATGGCTACTGCTTGGTTGTCAAGGCGCCACCGCTTACTCGTGCAGCAGGGTCAAATAGAGCGCCAAAAATTCATGGCCTTCTACGCCTTTAAACAAGCTTGGACGAAGCCACTGCTTCACGAAACTGCGGTTAATAATGAACTTATACAAAAATAATGCGCCGCAATTTTGGCTGGTGGATGCGCCGCAGATCGGAAGCGGGCAGAGTGGGTGAGGGAACAAGCGGGTTAATGGCATCCTAGTCGAAATCAAGAGGAAGAATTGGGCTTGTGGGATAACTTTTAAACTATATTGGTTCGCTATTATTTACCAACAGTGAAGAGTCAACTACATTCGTTTAGGAAAGCAAAACAGGACTATATTATGGACTGAAATACATAGTACGTCCGAAATGGACGGAATTTAGTGAGCTTCTCCCTGGGCCGAGCACTCGACGCTTGGCCGCTGTCTTCCCCTTTCCCTCTCATGGTCGGCGACTCGACGCTTGGCAGCAGTCTTCTTTCCCGGTTGGGGTCAGCGCGCAAGCCTCTTCAGCTCCAAGCCCCCTGGGGCGGAGCCGTGGCCTCACAATTTATGGACGCGCCTGTCACAGTCGAGTGGCGTTGAGGGGCATTCTTACAGGACCGCGTTTTCGTTTCTCCGTGTAAAGGGATACGTTGTTTTCGTCTTCGAGGCCCCATTTCGGCTCCGCGCCTTCTCGGAATGCTGCTCTTTGGCTGGAAACACGGAGACATACTACCGTAGCTGCGCCTGACTTTCTCGTTTGGTTCCACTACAGGGCTTGGGCAGGGCATCCCAGCAAACAAAAAAACCTCTGAGAGACGTCTAGCTAGACGTCTCTGAGAGGTTTTTGGTTTGCTGGGATGTAATACGAAGGCAAGATAACCGCTGGTCTTTAAGGGTAACTGAGTGGATTCCAAGAGAAGGCAAGCGTAGCAGGGGGCGACAGAACGTTGGGGAGGGGGGGGGGGGGGGGGGGCAGATGAGATTAAGAAGTTCGCGGGGATAGAGTGGCCACAACGCTCAAAGAACAGGGTTAATAGGTTGTTAGGAGAGATGTGGGAGGGGCATGCATTTACCCTTCAATGGGCGTAGGCAGGCTGATGATGATGATGTGGTGCGTGTGGACAGACGAAGTGTTCCGCCGGGCCGTAACGAAGGCTGTGAATAGGCAAGAGCGCTTGCGACGAGCCCACTGCTCCAATATCTCCGTGTGTGATGCGACACCGAGGAAGTATTTCCGCCGTACAGCATCTATACGGTTTAGGCAATTTTAATATACCGAACGCTCACGTAAAGTACCCGGTTTGTTTCTAGCCGTTTGTCTTTGGGAATTTCAAGGGAGTATTCTGGGTACATCGAGTTGGCCATATACGGGCTTGATTACATACATGCGCTACATCCGTGCATCATATCTCCTCCTCTGGTATTTACTTCGGCGGCTGAAAGCCAAGCGCAGGAATAGAAAGAAACAAGAAATACTAATTTTGTGAACGGCGGAAGCGTCGCCTGCAGAGCAACATGTGACAGGTATGCCACTCCGCGTTAGAAGGGATCAGCGAATGAGGAGAATATACAGGGAAGAGATGTGACGATCCGATACCGTAAAGCCCAAAGGAAATTCACATATGTACGTGCAAATATCACTCACGTACACGGCACACAACCGTCACAGGTGCTCCAAGAATGTGTGCCGAGGCAACTTTCACAGGATGTGTCCAAGGGCTGTAACAGGCGAGCACCTTACATGTCGGCGTATACGTTCACACCGATGCAGTGCAAATGAGCTGGAAAATGTGCTAAGGAGGTTGCACGACCGGGAACATCAATGCAGACGTTGCAGTACGGTACGCGGTAATCGCAGGTCAGCTTCTGAGGCTTTGAGTAGAAGCGGCGATCAGCCGGAAGTCATGACAGTACATAGTTCTGCAGCTGCATCAAGTAAGACGCAGAACGACAGATCTAAGCGATAACGAGGTGCCGACGGCCAAAATGCTACTGCATAGACTTTTCTCTTATGATCCGGAGTGCAAGGGCAGAGCCGTCTGAGAACACTGGTCCACAACTATCGTGATGCGAGGCGAGGATAGAGGATATTGAGGCAACCCATGGAGGCAAAACGACGCGCTGTTCGACGCTCGCACGGCTCGGCTCCGACGTGGTATATCTGTCCAGATCTGTTCGATGCGCTTCGAGATGTCGCTATACGGCGGAGCGTGCTTTCTTCACACCCTTCCCGAACCAAGTTGGATTTCGCCAATACTTCATGAGTGCGCTGGTGGAATCTAGAGCGTCGGAAGGACGCGACTCGCAGTCCGCTGCTTAGATGAACATTGAGGACAAATTGATGTTGTCGTGTATCGATAGATTACCGCATTTTGATCACAGAGGGGCTTCTTTTATTAAAAACAGAGCGCTTTGAGAAGCCCAAGCAACCACCGATATCCTTCGGACGGCCGACAGAGGTCTATTTCGGATGTTCTGTACGTCCGCTGAACATCCGCAAACAGCCGGTAGACGTCCGTCGGCCGTCCAAAAGGTGGCCAAAGGTATACGGTTCGCCCGCCGACGGACGTCCAGTTGAGTACGTCCATTGGCGGATCTTTCTCGAATATTCGCATATATGGTGCATGCGTGCTTTTTTCACTCCGCGCAATGCAATAAAACCAAAAACAATTTGATGCATAGCACGCATATTTTATTGTGGTTGATGATACGTCAGCAGAGCAATGGGTTACATTCGGAAAATTTCTTAAATGTGACTCTTCAAATGTGGCAAGCTTGGGATACACATCCGTAATCTTCCCACCCACAGGATTTCTGAAATAAAAAAGAACGCGGCAAACATCAGTCATGTGAAACAAATGGCACAATGCAGTAGCCCAAGTAAAAACATTGGAACCAATTAACAGAAGTGTTTAATGCTGCAAGTATAACAGACAATGCACTTTAACAAACACCTCAATAAGTATAAGGCAATAACAGCTCTCACTTTTCCACACCATATTTGACAATGTATCTGTTCTTTATTTATTTTCACGGGCCTTAGGGCACTAACCTGCGCAGCACTGTACGCGACTGTGCACAGAAAGCCGCAAAGCTTCCGTTGCGAACCACTGCGACCTCACGTGCTTCCTATGGTCTGCCTTTCGCGCGTTGTCACTCTTTATATAGGCACAGTGAACATAGCGATGCCTTAAAAATTAACAAGATGCGAAAACACTCCGTCCCGCAACTTTGAAGAGGAGTGGGAATTAGTCGCGCGAGTTGAGGGCTCCCGCAGCTGTGTGATGTAGGCACCCGAAAGTGAGGACAGCACACACTTGGGGAAGCCATCTCCTCGCGCTTACTGCTCCCACTGTCCTGTGAACGAATATTGTATCAGCATGCTGCTTTGTCCTAGAAGCAAAGTTCCAAGAAGTGCACGGGATACATACCTTCGTAGGCAATCACATGTGCACTAAGCCTTCTTTACACCAAGGTCGACGCAGTACGGGATTCCGGTGTTCCAGAAGAGCTTCAGGCACTTCCCGTATCTTTCGAATTGCTTAATGTTACATACAACTTTCGTCCACAGGCCGAACAAAGCCACATTTTATAATAACAGAGCTATAAAGATCTGCGCTACAACACTACGCGACATATCAACAACAGCGCTACGGAGCCGTACTGATGGATTGGATTGGTCTGACCGCGAACTGACATCTATGATGATGGTGATAGCAGAATGCACGGGAGTTTTGATGCTTACGAATGGTTTCAATGGCAAGTTTAGCTAGCAAAATAGTGGACATGTCGCGCAACTCCTCTAATTTGGAGAAGTTTTATAAATATAAAACTAGTCATTGAGTTCTTGCAAAATTCTGCAACACCTGCTTCTCCTCTTATATAAATTTAGCTCGTTGGCGGCTCTTGCACTGCAGGTAGGAGTGGAATCGTACCAATTTACAAACGTCTTCGCGTCAAACCCTCCAACTGATGCAAATAAAACAGTATACATACACGAAAGACTCGAATTTTCTGTGAAATAAAAAACGTCCATACTCATGGCCTGGGAAAATACTCGACCTTACATCCTTCGGACGTCCACCTCGTCTCTCATGCGGATATACAAAAGTGGACACTGTCCGTACGTCCGGCGGATGTACGAATACGGATATCCGAAATCGGATTGTGTTCGTACGTCCGATGGACGTCCGATCTCGGCAAAGGACGTTCGGATCTAGCTTGTACGTCCGACGGATATCTGTGGTTGCACACTCATGCTCACGCGCGCACACGCACGCACTCAAACCATAGTCTTTTCGCCTTAAAAAGACTGTTCTGCTGACGCAGTAAAAAGATTCCGCCGAATCAAAATGGATCATAAGCCACAACTTGCGCAAAATATGTTTGGCTGATTTTACATGAGAACTAAGCTACATATAGCTGGCAGCGCAGAATTTTGTTTTTATTTGGGTTTAACGTCCCGAGGCGACTCTGGCTATGAGCGACGTCGTAGTGAAGGGCTCCGGAAAGTTCGACCACCTGTGGTTCTTTGACGTGCACTGACATCGCACAGTACATGGGCCTCTAGAATTTCGCCTTCACCGAAATTCGATCGCCGCGGCCGGGATCGAACTCGCGCCTTTCGGGTGGTGGTGGTGAAAATTTTTATTTGGTAAAATAGAGTTTGGGAGCCACACAGTGGCCCCGCTACATGGTCGGCGTCCCTAGTCTGAGACACCGCATGACGAGGCCCCGTCTCTCGCCCGTTTCACCAGAGCCCTTTTGGACTCAAGCGAGGAGCAGTTCAGGAGGGCAGTCTCCCATGCCTCTCGGGAAAGGGTAGGGGAAGCGAGGAGGTGGGGATTTTGAGTACATGTCCACACCATGTGGAAGATATACAGGCCTCCCCACAGTGCGGGCATCGCCCATCCATGTTAGGATCATAATGTTTGATGATTGTAAGACAGAGTAGAGTGCCTGTCTGCAGGCGCCTTAAAGTTCGCTCCTCCGTCTTACTCAGCCCCTTTGCAGGGGCCGGGAAAAGACGGCGGTTGTCGCTATAATGCGTTATTATTTCCCTGAACCGCAGCAGCGGCTGGTTAGTCTCCGAGCCAGAAGTGCTGGGATGAGGAGCCCGGTGAGCCGCCGGTCGCCATAACCCCAGAGCCACCGCGGCGGGTCGGGCAACGCAGGAATCTGAAACTTCATCGCCATTCAAGCCTGACAGCATGTCGCTCTACTCGCCCAATATAGGTGTCCAGGAGGTGATAACTACAGCTATTTCAGGAAAATAGTCATACGTGTGGCATCACCCATCACCAAACGGATTAATTGCAGCAGATCACAGTGTCCTAGATGGGTGAAAATATCTCAGCTATTCCACCGACAGCCTTCATGAAGAGCTGGGCACAGCTCTCGATTTCAGCTCAAAGAGAATAGCATTTGTTACTGAAAACTAGTCGGCCTGCTTGCGCAGAGCAAGAAGGTCATGCCCGCTTCATGTACCGTCTGCCATAGTGCATTGTCAGGGGCCCCGGCTTGTTGAGCCGAGTGAGCGCAACCTGGCTTTGATAAAATTGATTCTTCAAAACAATTAACTTTGTCAATGTGAGAGCACAGTGTGCAATTCTCCGCAGTATCGTTGGAACGTCATTGCTCCGTTCGGCGGTAAAAGGCTGTTTGACAAGTATTCATCAGCAGCAGCAGCAGCCTGACTACGCGTCTACGTTCACTGCAAGACAAGGGCCTCTCCGATATTTCTTGAAGTAATCCTGTCCTGTGCCACCTTCGGTCAACTTATCCCAGCAAATTAGAAAGAGCAGAATTAAGTCAGCGAATCCAGTACATTATGCGTTGTGGCAGGCATTAGGGAGTGTTAACAACGGTGCCGAACTGGACCAAATCGCTGATTTAAGTCTGCTCTTACTGCTTTCCTCGGCTGCTTTCACATATGCAAGCCCTCGTATACAATGCAAACCCGCTTGCCGCAAAGCAGTAACTACCCCTGATGAAAAAAAAAAATGATTTTGAGCAAAGGAAATGAGACAAGTGGGTAACTGTCTCACATTTTCAGTGGACACCCGAACCTCGCCGTATCGAGAAGGGATAAGGCGTCGTGTCGAATGAATGGCGCGGCTCAAGAGCAAACACAGACATGCCAGTTGACAGATGAAGGGAGAAGACCCTCCGTCTTTATTTCCCAAATTGTTAAATATCGGCATGCGGTGACAAGCTTTCAACGTGCGCCGCCTTATCACGGTTGCGCAAGATTGTGTGGTCACAAGTCAGGAAGACACCACAAAAGGAGGGAGTGAAAGAAGAAAGGAAGGAAGAGGTGCCGTAGTGGAGGTCTCCGGAATAATTTCGACCACGTGGGTATCTTTAACATGCACTATCATCGCATAGCACACGGGCGTCTTTTGCGGCCGCCGCGGTCGGGTTCGAGCCCGGGTACGCCGGCTCAGCCACCGCGACGGGTCCCCTGGAGAACCTTTTCTGTTTTAGAGCGCAGCTCTTTGGCGTCCGTTCCTGGGTTTCGCGTCGTCGTCGGCCTCGTAACCAGCTCCGCCCCCCTTTCATCCCCCCAGCGCTAGCAGCGACCGACTGATACCGCTGGATGCCGCTGACGCCGCTAGAGTCAAGATAACGTGACTGCATAGAACACCGTCGCCGCCATGCAGAAAGAGGAGGAAAGGGTCCCCCCCCCCCCCCCCCCCTGTTCTTGTGTGGCGGATAGGGTGCTCTTCAGTTGCCGACGCGCCGACGATTACGTTACTTTACGTTCTGTGATAGCGCATACATGTGTTGCTCGATTTCTTTGCCTCAATCTATCGAAAAGGTGAAACAGCTTATTTGCTGCGCTCAAATTTCGCATTAGGAAGTAACGTAATCGTCGGTATTTTTTATGTGCGGGGACATTGTTAACCGTATGATTCATGCATGTTTGTATTGATTGTGTCCTTGTACGAGTGTCAATGTAGAGTATTTTTGTTGAGGTTTACGCGACTGATCTTGTCAGTTTAAGCGATACCAACTGCGCCTGGGTCGGAATCGTATCAACATGGCACGGTAGGAAATACTACAGGCATTTTTCACACTTTAGTATGTTCACAAGAGAGCAGTTCAGGCTGATTTCAGGCAGCATCGGGCGTGCGAAGTCAAGCCTTACACTGTGGAGTAGGGAAAATTTCATGTTCTTACTATATCCTAGCCGGAAGTCAATATATAAAGTCCGCGTTAAGTCTGTCACATCGACCCCCAGATAGTTTCATTGTAATTACATGGCGAATTACACGGAATGCAAAAGCAGCCTTGTTACATGTGCTCTGGAGAATTCAACCCTAGCTCCAGAACTATAATTCTGAGCCAGTTTTGCCTCTGCTCACTCACTACCACCTTCATCTACCATGAAACAGATTATCATTTGCCGCACAGGCCTAGTCAAAAATTATTTAACTGGCATTGTGTCTCCTTACTTACATAGCAGATGCCGCCACATACCTCGCAGTTTATAGGCCAACAGTAGTTGACGGGTACGAGTTAATGTTTGCAGTGAGCTAGCATTTGGGACTTTCCAGCAATATCACTGCTGTGCGATATTACGGAAAATTTTCTTGTCTGAATTAAAATAGGTATTGTTACTTGCCTGGTGTCAACAATTTTTCATCATTCCAATTTTTCTTTCCTGTGATGTTATATAACTTTATGTGAGACGTTGTTTCTTCTATTTAACAGTATCTTGGATGTTGACTATTTTTGTTCGCAAATGCTTTGTATCCTAGAGTGGTTCACTGTGCCAATTAGGAAACAAAATTCACTGGAGCATCTGATTATGTGTTTGCATGCAATAAGGCAAGAAGCTGTCGATGCCATTACCAGAAGTGACGTCACTTCCGGTTTCTAGACGTCACTTTCCAGTAGCCAATGAGAAATCAACCGGTCCGGTGACGTCACTACCTCCAGCCAATGGGCAAATTTTATGACCAATGCTGCATTTTTTTTTCGATGAGGCTTATACTGATAGCTTCTGCCGATGCAGACACGCATTGAAAGGTGTGTGCACTGTATTCGGCGTTTTGCGTTTGGGACGTCCTTGATTTTGTCTAGATGTTGCCTGTACCGTCTGCTGTTGAATGGCAACTTTTGGGCAGGCCTGTGGCTGCGCACCTTACTAACTGCTTGAAACATGCAGTGAAAATAATGAATAAAAAACGAGAATACACACTATGTGCTGTGCTTACAAGAACAGTAATTGTGTGTAAATATTTTATTTACTTTTATGAAAGAAATGTCAATATGGCGGACGAATTTTCTCCATACTCAAAACGTACGTGGTCGTTCAACGCTCGGTTCACTTCGAAACGGCGAGCTTGCTCGGTCGGCTAATGTCATTTGCGTCAAGTTCTATGTGGAAGAACCATCGATGTACCATTAAGCAGAGAGTCAGCTTTTAAGCAGGACGGGCGTCGTTTGCACACCTTAAGTATAATCCTCCTGCTAGATAAATTCTGAGTGAAGGCCTTGGATGGATATAACATAACAGTGAGTAAGTATTTTAGCACCTCTTCTGCAGCTGCCCCAGACATGAGCATGAAAAATGGAGCATGTAGTGATCTCAGTAACTTCTTCGCCACATCAGACGCACTCAATTGCACTTTGAGCTATGTGGCGGTAGTGACAGAGATGTGCGCTGTTTGCGTTGGCAACGTTTTGGCAGAAACACGGCACTGAAGCAATAGGCCGCCGGCGTTTACCGAGAATTCATCGGCATTGGTGTTTTCGTTGTAGACTCCTTTGATTCTGAGGAAAGGAAAGATGCATAACTGGCTCCCTGGGTCACTGGACACCTCAATCACGCTTTGAAGTAGGCATGGTGTTTCAGTTGTTTTGTTTGCATAACATCTGAGACTGATGATACACGCTATATAAGTGTCATGGTTAAAATGAAAACAATCAGACAACTGCAGAACACACGTTTAAGAAAAAAATATAGCGCAAACTTTATTTCACTATGTACAAAAGTGATAATACCGCTGTGGAACGAAGCCAAATACTGCTCCATATTCGATGTGATCCAAAGGCTTAATATCTGCTCATCTTAATGGTGGCCCAAATGCAAATATGAATAAACTGTGAACAAGTATACTGAAGCCAAACATGCAAGTGGTATGCAAACGATAACAAACTATCATCAGAACACTCACTTTCTTCTTTCACACAATTATTATGATGACAAGCAATTATTCCGATGAAGAAGTGACAGTGTTTTTGAAACACTGTGCAACGTGTTGTAGTGAATGACTACATTCAGAATATAAAGATGCTGTCGAAAGGTGACACCAGTGTTTTATTCCAAAGCTGTATTCATGGCTGCAAGGACAGCTCCGCACTAAAGTGGTCACACGATATCAGCAGTTAGAGCTATCTCATCGTATTGACACTACATTCACAAAATCAAAGCAAAATCTTAGTGACACAAAATTTGTTCGTTGTGGCCTACAATATTGCTTTAAGCGTTGGCTGCCAGCCCTGGAAAATCAAAATATAGCTGGCTTCTAGGCAAGCTAAGTAATACACTTCCTACAAGTTTCTTCCACAGCAATTACCGAGCTACAGAATTCTAGCAAGAGTTGTGACAACATAAACCGCCACTTCGGTATAGTGCTTAGAGTCATGGGGCAGTAAAAACAATCCTGAGTTCCCAGAGTTTATCTATCCTTCGACATTATGTTAAACTACATAATAGGTGTAATGCTTTGTGGCCTCTGCTCAGCCCTGAAGAAGAAACCATGTGCAGTGCGACCTGAGTGAACCACCATTCAACTTCTTCTTTATGAGCTTCATTTCTGTAGTTCATGCCCGGTGCTTAGCCGTACCTAATCTTTAACATCATACATACCTTTTTTTTTTTTTGCACTCATGCTGAGTCTAAATTAACCGTTCATACTTTCTACGCTCAACTGTGCTTTCGATGAAATAAAACAAGCATTCCCTTCGGTTGAATAACAGGTCACCTCAAAACCATAGCAGTGACTTAACATTAAGCAATGCTTCACTGCCAGTGTACGTAAAAAACCATGAAGTGTCTCCTGCAGCCGTTCAGAGAAAAAAACGTCTTTTTTAGGAAAACAACTGCAGCTCCATCACGAAGCATTTGTTGCAGACTTTGGAACAGCCATCGGCAAACCGCTTGCTTACGTGCATACGAATTGAGTCACATTTCATGAACACAGAGAAAGAACACAACGACGGTAAAAATCGGGCAGCTATCATTCAACTCATGATATAAGCAAGTATGCGACAGGCAAAGTTCACTGACTGCAGCCGGCATTAAGCAAATCTAAAGTGCAGAAATAAGTAGCTAATATATGCTTGTCTCAGTTCTTTACCTTGGCCGAATGCAAGGAGAATTCATTCAGCTAGGTGATATCAACAGCATTTTTGTATTGCAGGAAGACGCGTGAGAAAAGCTTGATTGCAGAGAGAAGATGTAATCCCTTGAGCTCGCAAGTGAGTGATGTATATATCCCAGTAACATGAAAAGATGTGTGCTAAACCTGTACAAATAGCAAGTTTTCTTTTCATGGCGCTGACTAGGACTTCCCAAAAGACTTCAGCAGAAAAACAGGATATAGTTTTCAGTTCTGAAATCTACCACGCAGTCTACTTCTGCTGAAAAGTGTTATCTTTTCTCCAATTTTTGAAACCATAACACACTTCCGCATCTCACAAAATGGCTTCACATAAACATCGCAAAAGTATATCCCTAAATTCGGCGTACTTTCCAAAATTGTTAAGCTAGCTAAGATATCAGCTCATCCTCAAAGATACAATTCATTTCAAAACCTAATTACAGAATGGATACTTGCAGCACCGATAACAGTGAGCCCCATCTGGAATAGCAAATGTTTTGACACAGCAAACCAATGCATATGCTCGTATAAAGCCGTAACTTTACACTTCCTGTGAAGGTAAACGCACAAGTGAAAAAGGCACTGCAGTCGATAAAAAAAAATATCCGAGAAGCGCGTATGAACGCTACAAATGAGCAAAATTTTCAGTTACATTTATACCAGGTCATAAGGTGGGCTTCATGCGTAAGTACAAAAAGACTGCTCAAAAATAAGGGAATAGTACCGCTCAAGAAAATTGCTTACGAAGGTACTCTCACCAAACATGTTCGTCTTCACGAGTCCATGGGATTGTACTCCCCAAGCTGCATAGCGCAGCATTAACAAGGTACGAAATGCATTATCCAAAGCATGCCAATCTTTGGCACACGAAATAATGTCATCATAACGCTTTAGCATCGCTTGACCCATGCGCCCTTTCTCACATAACTTCTGAATGATGGCCGATTAAATTATGTAGCATCATTCTATCAATGAAACGCCCCAAGAATGGCACGTGCCCGGTCGTAACACCGTGGCGACAAACGGTTTCCACGCAGGCTAAGCGACCAGTTACACAAGCTTGCGACCCTTAAAACCCACTGTCAAACTTCATGATCACGTGTGACACCATAACTGACCCGTTCCGTGGGATTTAAGCATCCTATTCAATTGTCCGCTCTTTACACAGAGCTGGCTGGACGTACTCTCTAGACTGGTAAACTTTGTGTGGGGCCATAACCACATGCCACCGGTTGCGTTATGGTCCCAGCAAGCTATGATGACACAGAGCGAGTTCTTCATGAGACGGCAACGCTAGTTACGAAAAACCAGCGAGAGTACTTAATGAGGTTGGCTGAACACAGGTCACAGTGCCCTACAAAATGATAAATGTTCAAACGACATGGCGCCTAGCTCCTGCCAGCCATGGTGACTGTGACCATGGTCCGAGTCCCTTAGTAAGGCAACAGCTATCTCATGAAATCATGACCACCGCCAGCTAAAGAATAATAAAAAAAGTTATCTGTACTGCATACCCTTGCCTATTCTATCATGCCCATGCTTTTTCCATGACAACAATAGCCGTACACCTGAGGTTGTGTTTTAAACAAGTAGCTCGCACGTATATAACCCAAATGGGTTTAGATCAGCGGCAGTTTTGGCCCCAAAATGACATTTCCACATATGACACTCCCTGTATCCTTCCCTCACGTGCTAACGATTCTCTTTTCGTTTCCAAACACCGCCATAAGAGTTCATTTTCTGACAGCAACGCCTTAAGTAGTAACATGGGACACCTTGGTGAAGGAAAAAAAAGGAAATATGGAATGTTGCTTTCGAGTGTAGCAAAATCATTTCTAGGTGATTTTATCGGTCATGGGGTGCCTACAACAATGCACATGATGCACCGATGGCATGCACCACTGCACAGTTCACTGCCATAAAACACGTTTGTGTTCCGTGAAAGGCAAATCACTCTTGAGGAGCTCACTCCATGCGCTGATCATGCAGTATTTGTCACGAAGATAAGACACGCACACCTTTGTAGTTCACGACAGGCTCCACAAATGCAGTCTTCAGTTCAGGATTGGCGCCCACCGCTTGAGTTTGAACAGTAGGTGCCTTAAGTGATCGCGCACACGGCCCAGTCTCATCATCATGGCCTTGTCGACAACTTCGCTGCTTTCAACACCGAAGTCAGTTATTAGGAACTGATGCACAGAGCTGTACGGCAAAGCACTGAAGTCAGACTGGTCTTGTCTATGACGTGCCTTCAGGAACAAACTGCTCCATGGATGGTCCGGCGCCGTCGGCGTAGCCAGATCGAGGGCAGTTGACATAGGTAACGTTCAAGCCAACCCTCTCATTTCTCCTCTTCTTCTCGAGACTGGTGATCACATTTGACACATCTGTCACAAGCATAGCGAACGACGGCCGCCTCTTGGGATCGTCCTGCCAACACTGGAGCATGATATCGTACCTACAATACAATGAAGAAACGAAGCTATGTAAGACAGAACTAGGCAATCTTGTTTTTATATAAACATTCCTCCCTCGCGGGAAGCACTCAGGGACACAACAATGAAGCGGGCTTACAGTTCGTCTGGGCAGTAACTTGGTTGCTGCATCCGGCGTCCCTGCTTAAGGAAGTTGACAATGTCCCAGTTGTCCACCTCTGGGTATGGAGTCACACCACGCGTCATCAGCTCCCACAAAAGTACCCCGTAAGACCACTGCATGAAAGAAATGCACAAGCCAGCTGTAACCACGTTAAGATTACTTTTAAACAGCGTCACTTCAGCCTTTGCTGCTGACTAGTAAGGATTCGCATTAGGTTGCGCCGGAAAGCACGCTCACCACATCCGTCTTGTGATTGTAGATGCCCTTCTCCAAACTTTCCGGTGCCATCCACTTGACTGGAAGCTTCGTCTTCTTGTTGTCGCCACTATAGTAATCTTTCTCGTATACATCCCGTGAAAGGCCAAAATCTGCCACGCGTACAATGAAATCTTCACTCAACCTGCAATGTTAGTCAGGGTCACATGAGTAAGCAGCTACAAATGTGGTGTTGTTTTAACAGCAACAAACAGCAAGAAGATACACCACTTACATGCAGTTTCGAGCTGCGAGATCCCTGTGCACAAACTTTGTGTCAGCCAAGTACTTCATGCCTTCAGCCACGTGGATACCAAACGTTATCAAGTCTTTCACAGTGGGGCTCTGCAAAATAACAAAGATCCATGTAAGAGAGCAAGCACATGTAGCCTGCGAATCATCAAGAGCTTGAACAGACAGGCCTATAGTCACTGCCAGCGTTTATTGTAATGCGCCGTTGATAACACCCGCATTGGTTTGAAAAGAACACAGTGTACTGTTAAAAAAAAAGAAACATTATTTCTAAATGTGGATTACGCTAAACTTTCCACATGACATTAGAGTGTATAAAGAGATATTCAACGTGACTTTGAAAGAAAAATCAGAAAGAAAAGGCAGAAAATGTCCTCTAGTAAAATGTGTTTGCGATTCATTCTACTGGCCATTAGTACTGTCAAAAGTCTTACGTTTCTTTCATCTCGGATGTAGGAAAGGAGGTCCCCATATTTCATGTACGGTATGATGACCATCAGGCCACCTCCTTCATCGATGCTCAGCCCAATCAGCGGGAGCACGTTCATGTGGTGGAAGTCCTTCATGATGAGTGCCTCCTCGAGGAACGCCTCGCCGTCAGCTTCGCCCCCTCGAGAGTCTGCGGCGCAGTCACAAGGAACAAACAGTATTTTGTCGCAATGGCAGGGAAGATGCAAAGGCAGCACAGCGCATACCACAACGGGCAATTCATAAGCAACAAAAGTGAGTGAAATGTGCACACACAGAACCCGTGCCCGTGAAGAACAAGATGCCCGTCTGCATGAATCGCTACACAAGCGTTTCGGTGGCAGGGTCCATTGGCTGAAACTTTTCTTCCTCTGCACGTGTTTTCACGCTCAGACATTGAACAAAACCTGAACATTACACTAAACAGCCTGAAAGATAACAGCAAGTGCTCCGTGAAGAGTCACTGTTCAAGTAGGCCGGTCTTCATCGGTCAGACTCAGATAGAAATTATACCGTATAAACGCGTGTAAGGGCCGCACCCGTGTATGGGCCGCACCCCGTTTTCCCGAAGGCAATGTTTAAAAAAAAATAAATCCGTGTAAGGGCCGCACCCGAACTTTCCATGACCCAGGCGGGAATAGCCTTCTAAATGCACGCGCCGTGGCCTCCGCGATCGGCTCCGGCTGCGAACAACGGTGCGCTCGATCGCGGAGGCCAAGCACGCGCACAAGAGCTTCCAAAAACCGTCCATGGATGGCGCCCGAGGCCGCAGCCATCATCATCGTCTGTGATGCATCAAGTAGTCCCCTACTTTGTACATTCACCGTGTTAGCCTCCAGCTGCCTTATTTCAGACTATACTACGTTCTACAGGTGTATTTATTTATTGATTTATTTATTTTAGTGCCTCACCCCAAACAAGAGGCATTACATAAGGGATGGGTTGTACAGAAATATCAACAAAAAACAAACATATTCTGTACAGTGCCAACATCAAGGTTCAAAATACAAATGAAACAGGCAAACAGCTCAGAAAAACAAAATGCTCAAATGCTTTCGAATACAAAAGAAGAAACAAGAGAATAATAAAAGACAGGAAGAAGTGCTGAACGGTAGGTAAGAATTCAATAATGGATCAGAGAACAGTAAAAACCGCAAAGCAAAACAAAGTGCAATAGGTCAACGTTAGAGAGGAAAGGTACACGGAAACCTAGAATGTGTCTAATGATTAGAGCTTATCTTTGAGTACAAGCATGTCTTCTATTATTACAGCGGCATTGGGAAGGCCGTTCCAATCTTTTGCTGTTTGGATGAAGAAAGACTGCGCAAATCTTTGTGTTTTTGGGTAGGGCTATGACACGTGTTGACTGTTTTTGTCACGAGCTGAAGACAGGGAGTGTTTTGTGACTTAGATACTTAACGGCAATGAATAGTAGAAATGATGAAAAAGGGCTAAACTGTCTAGTTTTTGATGGTGCTTTAATAATGGGAAGCTGGATCGGTTCTTCAGATCGGTCACTCTTTTGTAGGATGAATAATCGGAATGAACAAATCTAATGGCGTGATTTTGATAGTTTCTATGCTCTGAGAAAGGTATTTCTCATGTGGGCTCCAAATGGGCGCTGCATATTCTAATTTTGGGCACATTAATGTGGTGAACGTTAGTAATTTTACATGTGCTGGGGCAAACTTCATTGAGCGTTGAAGATAGGCAAGGAATTGGCTAGATGCTGCAGTGATGTGGTTGATGTAAGCTGACTACGCAAGATCGTCAGACAGGTGTAATCCAAGATATTTGTATGCTTTAGTAGCATGTAAACAAGAACAGCAGATAAAGTAGCTATGTGGTATTAAGTTGGAGCGTCTATGGAAATGCATGGCCTTACACTTAGCAATATTTAAAGACATTTACCATTTTTCACACCAGTTTCCTACTGCTAGCAAGTCACGTTGTAAGCTAATACTGTCTTACAACAGTATTAGTTATACAACAGGTTGGTAGTTATACGAGTGCAACTCGTATGTGACTGTCGAGGTATCGTGGTCCTGCCGTGCCCTCACAGTTACTTTTGCGCTTCATGACTGGCACTATCATTCAATTTGAAATATTGTGAGATAAATATATCTGTTTCGTTTGTGTGTTTTATGGGGGTCCAACGTCCCAAAGCGACTCAAACTTTAAGGGATGCTGTAACAAAGGGCTCCGGAAATTTCGACCGCCTGGGGTTCTTTAACATGCACTGAGATCGCACAGTACGCGGGCCGCAAGAAATTTTCCTCAATCGAAATTCGACCGCCGCGTAAATATACATATATGAATTATATAAGTAAATGGTTACGTGAGCAGTATTCATATATAAATCATAAATAGATATGAATTACATATGAATATTGTTCACGTAACCATTGACATTCAAAGCATGAGTTATGGTATAACATCTTATCGTTCACCATTGATTTCTGAACAACAAAGTTCACAAAAATTGTTCTACAAATAGAGTGCAATTAAAAAATTGTTGTTTCTATTTTTTTTGGTATACAAAAGTCCGTCCACCCCCCCCAAGCCAATCGCTGGGACCGCCACTGCTTCCACGCGTAGTGCCGTATCTATGACATACTTGGCTTGCTGATCATTATGTTGATGAGAGAGAAACAGACAAGAGAGTAAGAAAGATTTCACAAAAGAAGGAGCTTATACTCACTGTTATGCAGTGTTTTCACGGCCACTTGCTGGACTTCACCCTTGCCTTCCAGCTCCAAGGTGCCCCGGTAGACGCAACCAAAGTGTCCTGGAAATTAAGTAAGACATGCCACTCACAGTTAAGTTTCTTGCACGCTCGAAGGGCAGCTGAACCTTCTTCCTTTTTTTTTTTTTCAGAATTCCACAATATTCAAGAGTTCAAATCTATAAAGCATGTAGGTGAAGAAAGCTCTGGCTTCTCCTCACAGCGTCTAAGAAGAACGGAGAAGCACCGTGATGACGTCAAGGACGATGAGATTTCAAATTTCCGCTGCTTTCGCCCACAACCTGCCGTGCGTTGTCAGAAGTCACCAAACAACACTCCTCTGGCTTTGCCTTCGGTGGTGTTGGTATCCTTCCTTGAAAGCAAGTGCTTCGGCGTTGAAGATGTACCGCCGCATAGCTGGCATCACATATTAAACTGCAAAACATCTCCAATCAAAACTTTTTCAATTCACAAATACCAGCGTTGGTTTTTGGTTGGAGATGTCTCGAAGTTTACTATGAGTTATCAAACCCAACCAGACAGGCAATTCTGTCGGAATGTATAGCATGACGTCATCCCGTGCCCCAACGCTGCACTGTGCATTGTGGAGAAGCCTGAAAGCCATAGCGTTTTTAATCAGCGAATACGGTACCATTTCAAATGCATGCTTTACCTGTAAGATTCACAGATTCACTTATTCTCTTTTTCTTTCTTTTTCGCTTATCTGTACCTCTTTTACTAAGTATGAAAGAGCCTAAAAGCAGACTTGATAAGCGCACATTCCTCCGTCCCTACCACTCGCTTTTTCTCCCTCTTGCCAGACTGCCAGTTTGGAAACTGGCAGTTCTCGGCGGCGAACATTTAAATTGAAGCTGGCTAACTACATAGTACCTCCCTGTTCCCAAAAGTGCATTTAAAACCATTAATTGCTATCAGAGGACACAAATACCAGCATAGTTTAACAGAGCAGCAGTGTAATGACATTGCTAGTTTCCGAGTGAAATTTAGATTAGCATATAGAAGACAAATAGTAGTTTACAAAGAAAACGTGCCCTTTGTCAGCAAACTTTTACTTACAACTGCGTTCAGTGATTGTGCCCACAACCTTTGAGTATTAGTGACTAGGACTTACTCAGATACCTCTTACAAAAATTTCTTTAGACAGTCTAGATTGTCCATAAGTTTTTGTCTATAAAGTCTCACAAATCCATAAAGTATCACAAAACAATACACAAATCTCAAACTGTCTCTAGGCGATACAAACTCCATAGACAGTCTATCGACGCTCTATAGATTCATGGCCATATACATTTAGTAGACTTTTGTCTGTAGACCATCTATTGACAATGAATAGACAAAAGGAAATATACATAGACAGTCTATAGACACTCTATAGATTCACGGCTATACACATTTAGTAGACTTTTGTCTGTAGACCATCTATTGACTATGAATAGACAAAAGGATATAGTATATATAGGAAGGCAACAAAGTCTGTAAGAAGTCTATAGACAGTCTATTGACCATTTTGATAAGGAACGACACTATACTGTGCCAGCGGCTGTACAGCGTGGCCACAAAACAGTGCACTGCTTCGTGCAATGTTTTGAGTCGTCATGCAATTTGATCATGTCCTGAGCTATCAAAGTCACTTACCTTGGCCGATAACAGGGCCCAGGATAAGCAACTCTCTCTTGAAGAGCAGCTTTTCTGCTTCAAGCATAGCCTTGGTCTCTTCATCCAGCTGAAAGGGAGTCATGAGAGCCTGACGCGCGTCAGCTTCGCTTCCTGCTACGTAGCCTGTAGGGAAGGCAAAAGGAAAAACACGGCGATGGCACTGCCCTTCAACCACTTCACTCATAATACGAAGACAAGACACTTCCTCGCGTTGCCCGGAAGAAATAAAAACCAAAGAGACAGGGTGCGTCATGCAGGCGGGTGCTGAGGAGAGTAGTAAGTCAGCTAAATGCCAGTCGTCGGTGAAGCGGGGCCAAATGCGTAAAAAGTACACGGTAAGCAGTAAGTCTTTGTCTAAAGTCTCGCACAATGGCTCACAACACAGTAGGCGAGTAACTGTCATGACCCATCTCTTGCTATGACTATAAAAGCTATAAACTGCCTTTGCAACCAAAGCTTTTAAGAAATGCTCGCGCCGTTGTAGCTGACCATCTACGTTCAAATTCCTACGCGTCTTGGAGCCGATTCCAGATAGCACTGATCGCCCTCACAAATGTGAACACAGCATGTTCCCTGATAGACCTAAGGGCATGAGAGCATCTTCAAAGTGTATCCTTTGCGATGCCAAATTCTGCACGCTTCCAGAGGCAATGTTGTTACTAGAGCGATCTGCCATTCCATTCGTCGTTTAGTCCACTTGCCTATTTAACGCACCCTCTAGACCACGGAGTTCGACCGCTTTTCTACGGCTAGGGTGTTTGTTTCGACGGAGGCGCATCAGTGAAGTTGTAGTTAGTGCTTGGCAGCTCGGTTGATAAGCAAAGTAGTTCTTTCTCTCACCGGCGCCACGTGAAAAATTATAGCTATACGTAGAACCAGTATTCTGTATCGTAACTCCATCGTCCATGACAAGCAATCTCCCGCTACTGGCAAAAGAAGTTTCACTGGAAACATATTTCAGTACCGGGAGAGAATGATTTAACAGCGAATCGCAGAGAAAGAAATTGAACTTGCCTGCTTTCAGGTTCGTATTATAAAGGAAAGGCATGACAAAGCTAAAAGGATCAAATATCCCGCTCTCAGTTCCAGCTCTCTGGGAAACATGATATTAAGTAGGTCTATGCATAAGCCTCATAAGCTACCTCAGCAGTAGTTCTTCTTGATAATATTACATCAAGAAATTTTGGGTGCAACAAGTACTCTCGGTGCCAAAAGTTCATGGCAGGCAATACCTTTTCAAGCTTTAGTAAGAAGCTTGAAATGAACAGGCCAACCCTGTAATCGCACGCACAACCAGTGCACAGTACTCCTCCATAGCAGGCTGCATACCTAAGCTGCACAGCAATTTAGGCCCATCGTTTGACCAGCGATCCCGCACGCATTTAGTAAGCTTTTGGAACTGACAGTACAATATGTTGCTAGTCCTTGTAATTATCACAGCTAACCCTTACAAACATACTTTGATGCATCTGTAAGGAGAAAGAAAGCACTGTTAGTAGGTTAGTTGATCTGGAATAACGCACCACCAACTAAACCAAAACTCCGGTCGTTTGATGCTCGGGGAGAGCCCTTAAAGTGAAATCAAGGCATATTCCAAAACAGTTCTCTTAATTTTAAACATCGTTGACAAGCAGCAGGCCTTTCACACAAAAATATCACGCTGACATGAATGTTTGCAGCCTATTTTACATACAATGTTTGACACCACCACCAACGCCGGCAAAAGAGAAAGTACAATTCCTCTACGTCAGTGTTATACTGACACACTAAATGCGGAGCCCGCTAAGTTCTCGAACACTATTTTTGGCCACCAACTTTAAACTCCACAATTTATCATTCGGCAATTACTCCTCAGTTCTCGTACGTCCGATCCTCCGCGCATGAAAGACGCTAATTTCGTCCTTGTATATCGTGCTGAGGATATGAGAAAAACAAGCCTTCGTCTGCGCACTCAATTTGAGCGTGATAGGCCTGGCGCACTTAAAGGAGTATAGACATCTAATTTTGGTGGCATATTTTCTTCTCTATAACGATGCGGAAGACACTACTATGCATGAATCAACATATGGCATTTGCCTACGACCGCTAAATAATTTACAATCAAATTTTTCTGTCATGCTGTTTCGTTTTCAGTTTCAACAGCCGAATGATGGCTGTGATGTCAAAGGGGTTATAGGTCACATGAGGCACAGAAAAACTGCGATACAATCACTGCTCATCGTTTTAACTCACTACAGTGCTGAAGCCAGCCTTCCTCAAGATCCAGAATGACAACGTATGCAGAAGCACCGATTATATTGCAGTTTTTCATGCCTCACGTGACCTGTAACCTCTCTTTGACGTCACAGCCATCATTCGGCTGTTGGAAGCGAAACTGAAACAGCACAAGAAAGAAATTCGATTAGAAATTATTTAGCGGTCGTAGGAGGACACCACATGGTAATCCGTGCATAACAATGCCCTACGCCTCATTACGAAGAAGAAAACACGCACCCAAAAATTAGGTGTCTATACCCCTTCAGCTGACTTTACCATGCTTGCGTCCGTGATAGTTTAAAATGTGGAACCCTAGGATGACCTCATTTCTGCCCCGCAAGGCAGAAGTGCCAAGCATTCCAACCAGCCTCCGTGTTAGCCATGCACTGATCAGCTCCAGAACTGGCACGAAACCAGAAAGCCTTGAGGGAAGAGGAGAGCCACAGTACACTGCAGGTTTGTGGGCCGGCTTTACCGTTTCTTACCCTGAATTTGCGGCAGACTGGTAGGAGCGGCTTCGCCTGGAAATGCGTACAAAAAGAATATGTGCTCGACCCTGAACAGGCCAATGGCGTGACGCAAAGCGCTGCCGCAACGTCACGCAGATCTGTCACCACTGACATCATCAAAACGCTCAAATTTGCTTTCGTCGTGAAAGAAAGTGAAGCATCGACACAATGCCTACTTTCACGAATTCCACCACCAAATACTGTCGGTTATCAGCGCATTGTTCTACTCATTTTCAAAGCACGTGCCCTCTTCTGCTGCAAATGAAGACTTGCTGAAGTACAAGACAGCGTAGACGTCGCCAGCACTGAGTGAAGTGCTGCAAACTGGAGTACAGCACCCTAGCGTCGAGCTGTTTGTCTCCCCACGCAGTTGCCACCACAACTTGGAGTTTACTTTTTTTGCGTGAAATAGTAAATGGCGTGTCGCACAATCCCTTATTCCCTTCCTAACCTTCTCCCACATTACAATTCCTGTTTTTAGAAACAGCATCTGTCTAGGTTTGTTGCTACCTACTTCAATCGTCTAACACTTCACTCTGATTTGGTTTTATTAAGCTTTTTGTTTCGTTCCATTTTATTATTAAGCAATCACTGCTCAAGATTATTGAGGCAGGATCCTGGTCACTTTTACCTGCAAAGTCAGTTGCAGGGGCTCAGTAATCTTTTTTACTTTGCTGTAGCTGTTGACAGTTTCAGCGAATGCTCCTTAAAAGCAGTTTAGCTTTCCACGACGTATAGCATAAGACTCAACAAGCCCTGGAATGGACTTGCACTGCAATACCAGCACTAAAACATCTCTTTTGTGTCCTGCGTCCGCTCTTTATTCATCTTTTTTTTTTTAACTTCGTTTTTCTAGTGGAGATTTCCTTCATTATCAGCCTTGCTTTTCCCAAGAGGACAGGAGCATAAATTTCTCGTTTTATTCGTACATGCTATGTGCAACATACGGTTATTCATTTTCTGTTCTTTTTGCCGGTGCAATCCATCCTCAGGTTTCACTGAAACTCGCAGAGCAGAGTGCTTATTTCGGAGTGGAAAGCTGCTAAGTATGCATCCTTACTATTGCCTCCTGCACCCCTCGCACCGTCTTCGACGTGGCGATTGTTGAAGTCGACGAAGTATTCCGGCTTCTGCACTTTCTTCGCGTTGCGCTGCCAGTAGAAGAAGAGCCCCACTGCGACAAGCACGACCAGGAACAGCGCTACTATGACGCCCGCGATGACGCCAGAGTTGATGTTCATCTCGTCCGGCACCAGCTTGACGACACCCACAGGGTACTTCCTGTCTGCGTACAAAATCTGCACACGAGAAAGCAAGGTTCAAGAAATGTATGACACTAAACTTTTTACCGAGGTTTCCCCTTCGAACACCTGACCAGAGAGCATGATGTAGAATTCAATTACTAGCAAAAAACTTGGCTTGCCAGCTTACTCCACTGTTTAGAGTTAATCTTCCAACATTCCCAGCATTTCCTGATAATTTTACACACACTGTGTGGATTGCGTGTCCCGTGCCATATCTGTGGCGTGTTGTGTACTACGCTGTCACCTCTTGTGAATTTTATTAGTCTGCGAAAAAGAGTAGCCAGCACCAACATCTACTCATATGCTCATGTAGATAAAAAAAATCACAGGGCTTTTCTTTTCCACAATATAGATTAGGTCTGTTATTCCTTCTAACACACTGCAATCGCCTTCGTCGCAGTAACAGAACGGTAGGCAATATTGCCTAAAAAATGAAAACGAACGTACAACGGAGTAATAATGGAGTAATTACTCATTGTCATCCATCCAAGTGCAGCCATACGTAATTACTGAATAATTAGTCCCTTATTGCAAACCTACTCCACTTTGGGAGACCACCCCAGACATTGGATCAAGCGACAGAGTAAACACTGCTTGCGCAGCATAACTTGACCCTCGGTCATGAATAACATGACCCGAGATAAGGGTGTCATAAGTCAGTACCATCAGTGCACATACACTACCACTATGAAGTGTTTACAGTTTTGTGACGCATAGGTTGACTGCTGTGACAAAGGCAACCTTGCTGAAGACATCTATCCAAATTGAGGTCTGGACTAGTTTGCTGTTCATGCTGAATATCCTACCTGTCTGTTTTGAGCGCTTTGTTCAATATCCCGTTCCTTGCGTTGCTTTTCAGAATGTTAACTGCAGAACTGAGCATAGAAAAAGCGGTTTCGAAGGTCACGAGCAAAATTTTGCAAAAACAAGGACTTTGGATTCACTGCAGCGTCACTCCGACGTTGATCCTGTTTCACAGCAGACTAAAATGGGTGCACCTCGGCATGAAAACAAGAGGCCAATAAGTGCAAAGTCTTCACAATTTTCTGAAACCTAGGAATCCAAGCTGCCACGGTAATCGGAACATCCGCTGGACATCCTTTTGGTACATTACAGATATCGCCGGACGCCCTGATGTCCACTAGGTGTCCAGTGTGCGTCCAAAGGAAGCCTTTAAAGGGTAACTGCACCGCTTTTTAAGAATTCCGTGACATTCACAGATACAAATCTAGGTAGGCTGTAGGTACAGCATGTCATTTCTTTTTTTGCGCTAGCATTACAATTACAAACTGTGACGTATTCGACGATTAACTTTTAGGCTTTTCCTGACAGCACCAGAGAAGTGCGGAGAAGCTCGACGTGATGTTGCAGATGGTAAGATTTCAAATTTCTGCTGCTGTCAATCACACCCTGTAGTGCATGGTTGGATGCTGCCAAACAACGTTCGGCGAGCTTTGCCTTTGATGGTGCTGGTATTCTTTCAAAGAAAAGAACCAGACCATGACTTCATCATCCTAACCCCCCTCCCCCAAACACTTGGCGCTGTGAGACGCGAAGCTTGAAGACCATCACGATATTAATCGGCGATTACGTCATTATTTCAAATGCTAGCCCAAAAGAACTTCGCATGCTTTACCCTCAAGTTAATACATTCAGCACCTTTAAGCTTGTTGAATTCTAAAAACTCTGCAGTTGCCCTTCAAGTATTTCGTGCATGTCCGATGTATGACTGGGGCTGACATTTGGTTCCAGCACCAAGAATAAGGCTCTATGGATTCAGGATTATTTTACACGCTTTAGGGTATATCACTGCCCACATAAAATCTTGAAACAATCAGGCTCACACAGAGGCATTCAAAGGCAATGGGACGTGCACTTCACGCCACTTATCTCAGCATTATACAAACAAAATTTTTTACCCCTTCATTAAAACTGCACCGCAAAAACAACGAGCAAACCACTGTGCTGAAACTTCGTCAGAGATGAAAGAGTGTACAGTGTTTACCATCGAACAGAGTGGACAGGAAAGGTATTTAATGATTTATAATCAAAACCCATATTTTGGTTTTGTGTCCTGGTTATCATCAATGCTACGTTCTTACAAATGTGCTCAAAAAATCATCTACTGGACGCTCAGTCTTCCAGTCAGATATCCTGATCGTAACTATAAAGATGCTTGACATGTCGACCATAGATAAATGTTCCAGATCTTCATTTGCGGTACTTCTTATCCGTAATTAGATGCTGGTGACCAGTGAATTTCCTTTGGACTTAAAACAAGAATGTCGACAGATGCGGGCTTGGACTTCAAGGTGGGCAATAAACAATTACTTTAATTTTAGAAAACAAACACAAATGGCAACGGAAGCATTTCCCACGAATTCATGCAACAGACTTTTTTAATATTTATTTAATTTGAATAGGAGCCCTTTTATAGCCCTTTCCATTAGAGGAGGAGTGTGGGACAGGCAAGATGGCGGGACTATGCGAAGCCTGAATACAAAACGTTTACGGGGGTTTAATGTCCCAAAGCGACTTATGCTATGAGGGACGCCATGGTGAAGGGCTCCAGAAATTTCGAACACCCGGGATTCTTTACCATGCACTGACATTGCCCAGTACAGGGGCCTCTAGAATTTCACCTCCATCGAAATTCAACCGCCGCGACCGGGACCGAACCCGCGTCTTTCGGGTCAGCAGCCGAGTGCCATAACAACTGCCCTTAAGCATATAGTTTATTCATAACTGCATAACAAAACATGCAGCATGAAATAAGTTGCATCCTCTAGATTGTTAGGGTGTACTCACGTCAAGTGAATGGGGCGAGTTTTCGTCCAATGCATCTGTCTTCAGCACGCAGACGATAAGGCTGGAACTGACACTCGTGACATTGCACAGGTTGTCAACACCATCAACTCGGACGGAAACGTGCTCATTGTTCATAAGAACATTAAAGTGGTCCCCCTGAAAAAAAAAAAGACAAAGGGGCTAAGCGTTACGGATGTCTACGACGGCACCACAACAACACCCCACTCTGATTTGCCTGTTTTGATGTCTTGGGCTTGTATACAATGCCTTTGACTACTGCGGAGCCTTTGAGTAGGTTCTGTTACATCCTCATTTGGCACAACTTTGTCAAACATAACTCAGAAGAAAACTTTGGCTGAAAACTGGCTGCAGCGTAATTTTCATTTTCAAACACCTGACGTTTTATTCGTGACACCTTGCCAACCGGTTATACGACAATGCATGGCCTTTGCCCGAATCCTAAATGTCCGTGAAGACACCGAGGAATGTGATGTACAGTCACGCTCAATAAGGAGGAGATGTATATTCCTATTCCAACACATCATTTCTGGTGACACAATCACCAGTTTACTGCATAAATTGACAGCACAGGAGAGAGAAACTATAGTGTCAGTTATGGTAATTTTGCTCAGCCCTCTTGCAAAAGTAAATTGTGGCAGAGCGCTTCTTTTAGGCCTTGGTTAAGCCTTCGCACGACACAGCCAATGGGGCCTCGACACGTTTGCGACCTATATGCGCCCGGAATTCCAGAAGGATGTGTTCCACAGTTTAAATTTAGCCACACTTGTCCCAGTGAAAGCTGGTGACTTGACCCATACATTATCGATAGCTGTTTGCAAAGAGCCAAAAGCCAAATAAAATGAGGCGATAACCAGGAGAAAGGCTTGGCTGCTCATCCGTGCAAATTCTAATATAATGCCATTCGGCATATACTCTCTCAATTCGAGCTGTGTTATGTGCCAGCTCACTCACGGTGATCTGGACAGTGGGCTTGCTGGGACTGACGCCGAATCCTTCTTCAGGAAAGCGGTCAAAGCGCGGCGCGGGCCAGTAGACGAAGTTGAAGTGGCCATCACGGCCGCCGGTGCCCGCCGGCAGATGCAAGCCGTCCATTTCGAACTTGATCTCCACCCGAATCGGAAGTGTGTAGGCCTCGAGCTCCTTGGCACTGATGACTGTCGACTCCGCCAGTGACGCTACGGGACAGTACATCTTCAGACCATTGGGCTCTGGGCGACAGACCTGCAAGACAATTCAGGCCCACTTGAAATTTCAGTAAAAAAAATTAATTTCAATAAATAGAAAAAAAGGATCACAAATTCTCACAAAAATGATCACAAAAAGGATCACAAAGTCTTGAATTTCGTAGTATTTGGTTTGACTCCAGCCTTGTAAAACATATAAAAATAAAGGCACAAAACACACAGGATGGAGTGCAAAATAACTGGTCTCCATTACATCCCAGCCTTTTATGCATGATGTTGAAAATGGGTGAAAGGAGTCGAGCTTAGTAACAAAATAAAAGAACAGAAATGCAGCTTAATTCTGAAAAGTATAGGATGAGATTGGTCCAGACCTTCAAAGACTGAATTTTTTTCAGCAAGAAACTTTTAAATTGGTCGTTTGTGCAGTTAGTTGCCTTCCTTTTCATAAATCATCGGTAATCTTCGATCATTCTTTTTTTGTCGCTGGCTTTTTCCTTTTCCAATTATTATTGTTTTACAAACTCCTCATGCACCCAGAGACGCGGAACTTCCTGGGTTTGTAATCTACTGACCCGCGCACCTTTGTTCACATATTCATTAGAACGCATTAAGCATAAAAAAATGCAGCTTTCGACTTGACCACGTGTATACCGATGAACCAGGTAGCAGTTATCGCTCTGCTTATAACCTGATCGTTCTCCAAGGAGTGCACTCATGCCACGTCCTGGCAGAAGGGAGACGGCAGTGTTCTCTATAAAATGGGCCCATTCACAATGGCTGATGACACTGCCAGCGTTTTAGTCAACCGGAAGCACTTTGAAGGGCTAGGTACACTCAGAATTAGTACAGTCCGATGCGCCCAAACATTTCAACAAGATGTGCACCTTGACCACCCGTGTGGTATATGAGGTACAGGGCCTTTTGCCGCTGTAGCACTAGCGGTGAGTACATTTTTCTTCTTTTGTTTTGAAGCCACAGCTAAATTGTCTCCTCAAGCGCAACCATTTCTGTGAAAGCCGGCTCGCTAAATACAAGTATTTTTCTCACTGCAAACTACAACTCCTCGCCGCAGCGCGTCAACTTCACTCGATGCCCTATAATGCAGTGCACTTCGCAGCCCATGCGCAACATCGTTGTTCATAAATGTAAAAATAAACCGCGATATCCTAGTATAAAGAGTGGTGACTTCTCACCTTCCTGATGTACGCCGTCTCTTTCCGGTGGCTTGGCGAGGTCACCCGAGTCACCATGACGGGCCTAGCAACACTGCTCAGGTTGGTGCCTCTCACTTCTATGGTAGAGTTCCCGCTGCGAAGAATGAATGGCGTTTTATAAGTTTCGAGCACTCCTGGGTATATTCTGGATGTTTACAATATTCCAACACAATGCAAAACGACAGAAAAAAGCTTTGAAGTCTTTAAGCAGACCGTGGAAACCAGATTCGTCACTCCCCCAATCGCTAACGTATCCATACATCCATCAGCACGTCTCTGCATTAAGCACAGCTTAGCAAACAAATCCGCGCTACTCAGCTCGATAAATTAGAAGCAAAGCACACTATCCTGTAGATAACAGCAGAGGCTGCATGCCGTAAGTCTAGTCTGGTTTTGCTTTTGTATTTTTTGTAGCCAAAGCTACACTAGGCTAGCAGAAGCGCATTTCGCGGTGCCTGCCAAAGGCCATTACTGTGCATGCGCCGTTACCATGGCAACTAGTACCATGGCAACCATGGCGCTGCAGCGCTGCCTCGCACTGCGCATATGCAGAGTCGCTCCGCGCAGCTGGGATATAAGCCGGAAGCGATGCACTCACTCCTCAAACGCGCACCATGGAATAAGGAAAGCAGTCATGCCCATCACGACAGCAGTACAGGCTGCGTGAAATTGAGTCTTCTGATCCAGAAGTCGTCGCATGGTACAAGGCCGGCCGACAGCGTGGAAACGAGGTGACAAAGGCAAAGCAGGCGGCCGAGATTCCCAAAGGACGAGAAGAACGTCTCGCGAAGAGACGCCGCCAAGCTGCTGAACGACGACGCCGTGTCACTACCGAAATGTCAGCAGACGAAACTGCTTTCGCTATGTATATCCTGGCCTAGCCGAGCTAAGCCACTGCCATTTTTTTTATTAATTTAATCTCCTTGCGCATATTACGTCGTAACCACAAGCAGTGAGACGTCTATACAGATCACGTGACCAACCAGACCAATGCTCTTGCATCTAATGATCAACCGCTGCTCTGCGTTAACTAAAACTAAATGGTGCCAGCCATAAACAAAGCAACACAGACCAAAGGAAGAAGCTCAGATATGTTAGCTCTTTTCTGAATTCAACGCTGAGTGCTATGCGATTTATTATTCAGGATAGAATTCATCATTCATCACTGTAAAAGACTTGTGGACGCCTTAATGACCCCAGCCATTTCAGCCCATTGCAGCATGCGCGCTGCAGAATGCGCTTTGCAGAACGAGTGTTGCAGAACAGAATGCATGCGTGCTCTACCACATTTCAAAATGCGTATCTGTGGCGACAACGCACAGTTTTTGCTGCTTACCTGAACGTTGCCGCTCTGGGTGAGATGCTGTCGATCACGGGATCTGGTTTGTAGGTGAAGGTTGAACCGAGGTTGTCCGCCGAAGTAAAGGGAACGTCAGTGCCGTCTATGCCCAGCATAACTACCAACTCCTGGTTGACCACACCTTCAGGACCGGCGCTCGTCGAACACTCCAGAACTGTCCTGTTGACCCTGTTGAAAGATTTTGGTAGAAGTGATCGTGGCGACGAAGTCTGACTGAATTATTTCTTCGTGATTTCAGGCAGTCTGACTTCATTACAACATGATGATAGAAACAGCTTGAAGGGCATTCACAGCTTCATTCTTGAGTTGTATACGACTACAAAATGTATAAACGAGGTATCCTTCCAGACAGAGAGCCCAACATCAAAAGCGTTGCTATCTAGCTGCTCAGCAGACTTACAAAAAAAAATGTGTACATGCTGATAAAATCAACTACGTCTTCAATTAATGTATTATTACCTACTAAATTTGTGGCAGCTCCTATACGAGGCATACCGTAGTGGAGGGGCTCCTAATTCATTTCGAGCACACTAAATTACCTTTAGTGTGCAATAATATGGCAGTATTCCAGCGCCTTTACACTTCTGCCTGCAAATCGAACCCGCGACCTCGGGCTTAGTAGGAGTACTCTATATAGCGTCTGAGCCACCACCAATGGAGGCTGCGCAAGTCACAACGACTGGCAACAGGGTTGCCATATACTCGATTAATACGTGAAAAACACCTATTTCTTGGAAAAAACAGTGCTAAGACGAAGGACAAAGAAAAGAGGACAACAGGACCGGCGCTGTTTTTTTTTTCCGGTCCTGTTGTCCTCTTTTCTTTGTCCTTCGTCTTAGCGCTGTTTTTTCCAAGAAACATGTACCAACTAGCTCAACTCTCCGTTTTATTGAAAAACACCTATAACACAGTCATTGGAAGCACAGCGATGCAAAGCTCACACTGCTGTAATTTGATCAAAAAGTGGAGTTTCACTGTTTATGGAATCTAGCCCTTACTTGAAAATGTGGCACACACTTTCGGAACCGATTATCACAGTCTGTTCCGATCCAATGTCGAGGTTGAATCCGTAGAGAGTGATGTTGGTCCCTCCGGCTACAGGTCCAAAACTTGGCTCCAAGCCAGTGAAAGTTGCAACCTGGGAACGGAAAAAAGCTGCAGCTGAAGGTGCGTCGGAAGGACGCGGTAATTTTTTTTTTCTCTCCTCTGGTATGTTGAACGAATCCGATCAGAGCTTTCTTGTTAAAGCAAAAATATGGCGGATGTACTTGAAAATATTTAACGCACATCCGGCATATCTCTCAGTATATTACGCATATGTTAAATGAATTGTGTCCCCACCTTTGACTGGTGACAATGCACCTTCATTCAACCCCTGCCAGTCAGTCACTCATAGCACCAAATCAAGCGAGTCCAGTCGATGCGGTGACATGGTGTCGGTCGAGTTGCAGTCTATACATGGTTTAATGGCATTCTGGAGTATGTCTATACTGCTTCCTTACTCAGTGTCCCTCTCGATTTTATCCTCGTGCCCCTGACGCCGATTACCTCTGATTCGCGAACGTCTTCCCATTGCCCAGAACGGGGCAAGTGACGACCGGTGGCTTTATTTCGAGTGCACGAGCCATGAACTGTGCTATGTTAAGTGCACAATAATCCCCATTCACTGTACGGAGTTTTGCTGCAGGGTGAGAGGTGTAAAATTGCTCCTGGTTATTCCCATGCACAGGAGAACCACATGCGCTGTCCTGCGTCAACAAGCCATAAATGCTGCCGTGGCGAGTACCGGGTTTTCTCAACACGTCAGTGCAGGAGCATGTCGCTTGCTTCGCTGCGTGCACAGGTTGCAAATCGCTGCCTATATGGACAATAATCAAACACCGCTGAACTGCCCACAATAAGCCAACACTATACGTGTCAGCTGTTTCCTCACGGCTATTTTGATGAGAATATCAGAGCATCAATGCATTCGCTAGAGTCTACTAATAACATGCAACCGAATCTGAAGCTGAGGGCGAGAACAAAAGCTCTCACCTCGTATTCGAAGCCAGAAGAAATTGTTAGACTATCCTCGATATCATAGTTCTTCTTCTTGTCCCAGTGTGTGTCATTCACAGATATCACGATGTCCACTTTCGAACCATGCTGACCGGGAGGGGTCTTGCATTGTACCCTGCAAGGAAGAAGAGCAGGCTTGTCACGACACTGATCTAAAAAAGCTTGGACAAGCACGACAAAGTTTTCGCACTTACATCATACTTCACTTCAGAGAACAGTACAGGCGCAGTGCGAATTTCTGTGCTGTAGGTAAAGAATGCCGCGGCATCGAAAATATCTCGGTGAGCCTCGCCGAACATTAAAGGCGCGTGCTTTGTCGGCTAAGAAATCTCCTACGAGTTCACAAGCAATATTTCAATTTTAAACCAAAATTTTGCTCCAATTCAGGAGAAGTTCCCAGTTGCAAAGATGATGCAATGAAGCAGCACATACGACATATATTCATTTTTTTCTCCCTAAAAAACTAAAAATTCACAGCTACAATGGCACAGCCAAATTGTCCTTCCTCACAAAAGGCAACAGCAACAGTCTGAATCTGTGAGGTTTTCTGCATACCTTTCAGAACGTTTTTCCTTTTATCACACTTGCCCACCGCTCGTAGTGTCGTGCCGTTCTTTAGTACCAACGACCCCACCTATATCCACCCAGCTTCCTCGAATCGAATTAAGCGAATTTAAATCGCAGCTACTTCAGAAAACACACCCACACCCATAAGTCGACAAAACTTCCCTCTTATATCAGAAACTACGCAGCAAAACCTGAAAACAATTATTAGCATTGAAACATGCGTACAGTATGTGGCTTCCACGCTTTATATTTGGCACCAGCTGCAGCCGCAACTCAATGGCTGTGAAACAACTTTTTTTTTTTGTCTTGACGCTTGTACGCAACTGCCAGAAAAGGCTAAAGTGCCAACTGTGCTGGTATGCCCACATGCCACGTATTTAAAAGTGAGTTTGTGAAGAGTACTGACAGCGTGAAGTTCCAGTGGAAGAGGGAGCATTCGTGGCCACCCACTGTGATCTTGATTCTGCTGGAAGGCCCAAGGCCCGGTGATCCGAAATTGTCACCCTGGAACGTAAGCAGGGTTCCGCCGGTCGAGGGGCCCTTGTTGGGAGACACCTCCTGCAGAATGCCGTAGGAGGTGGTTTGAACCCCTTGAACAGGCTCCAACTACAAACTGTCGCAAAGTTCCTGGTTTGGTGTCTTGAAAAGGTATGCACGTATGTATGGAGCTTCATGCTACGGGTTACCAGCACATGGGACCACGAGATGTCATTCTAAAGAACTTTTAAAAGGGGGACAAACCATCTAATTTTTGTTCTGCCACTCAATTCAATTTTGTGACGCCCATACCGTAATGGACTCCGTGATCACCATTTGGAAGTGGATGGTGGTGCTGCCTAGCCCCAGGGATCCGAAAGAAAAAAAAAACTGTCTCGACGCACCCAAGTTTGGTTGCGAAAATGGCCGGGAGTGGCGACACCTGTGCTTCATTTTCTGACATTTTCTAGCTTATAAAAGAACTATTTTCAGTGACAGCATACTGTCTTTGTCAAAACCATAATGAGGGACTTCAAAATAATTTCGACCGTGCATGGTATCTGACTTTCCGCCGCTCTACTAGTACACAGTAACTTTTTACATCTTAATACAGTCAACAACCCCCCCTGCTCCGCATAGTTGCCTAGGAGACCAATAATCAAACCGGTAACCTTGCCTCCAGCGACCAAAATCGAAGCCGAAAGTTGGGCAAGTTGGATAACGTTCATGATGTAACAATAGCTCAAAAGCAACACGAGGTATGCCGTCGTTTCCTTTCCGTCCCTCGTGTTCCTTCTGTGCTATTGTTACACCATGACCCAGAGTGCCCTGGCCAAAAAAAACCACAGCGGCGGCTGAATATAGGCCCATTTCCTTTAGCGTGGTGCCCGTCTGCAGTAAAATACAAACTTGCCTCAGTTCTTTCTGAACACAGGCGACGATCACAATGAAGAAATTTCATTTTACTCAAATAACCCGCGGTTTCGAGCACACTCCCTCAAGGATGCGGAAAACATGGAGAATTCAGCAGTACGGTGAAACCTCGATCGTTACGCAATATAAAAATAAAAGGGAGGGGGGCGAGAGGGAGGACAAACGACTTTGGAATGCACCCGTCTCGAAAATAATTCACCTTTCCACTGCCCTGATGGCCTTAGCGGGCTTAACGCGATCGCACTGGCGGCAACCGACGCGGAAATGCAGCGCGGGCATACGGAAGCTGAGGCACTGCCGCGAGAAAGCGTTGCATTTCCTGCGGCCCGGGTGCTCGTGCAGTGCAGGAACATCGACAACTGCTGCGGGAAACGCACTAGTATCTGCGTGCGCACGCGTCATCAGGAATTGCTAGACGCGCAGACTGCTCGCCTCTCTCGTACGACCCAAGTGCTGTACCGCTCCGGTGGTTCCCGGTCACGATTCCGTGAGATGTGTTGACGACGAGCAAAAGCAACGCTCTTCTCAGGCGCGTGTGCGGGAACCTCGAAACATAGCAAAGAACTCGGAACAAACTAAGAACAAGCCACTGCTCCACGATTGTTGGACGTCACGCGGGCAAAAGAGAAACAATAACAGCCACACCCACAGTTAACAAAGCCATGAAGATTAGAAAAAGGAGGGACGCATGAGTCTGCACACCCTCGATTAATAACACTACGTGACAGAGAAATTGAATATCTGTGTGATTAGGCATGACAATTTACAACTTGTTTTTTTTTTATTTCTGCATACCTTCCCTTTCCTATGCGAACGAGAAATATATAACTGACGGATGTATAATAACTTGTCAGCGCCGTGACACAACTCTCCTCTGTCTCGCGTAAAAGCTGTTTTGTAGCGAGAGCTACATTGGCCGTATTCTCGCCGTTTGGCCACACCGCGAGCTCAGCCGTTGCCTAGAAACCGCCGCAGCTGGCAGCGCTGCTCGCCGCGCCATCTGGCATGACGTCAGAGGAGGAGCCAGCGAAACCGCGTTGCAACAACAGAGGAGCCGGTGTTGTATCCCGGCCCGTTGATTTTGACAAAAGGAAAGGCGCACGACTACAATCTACAGACTACAGACTTAATTGCAGAAGTCTGAGTCTGTCTAGAGAAATTTCTCTAAGCAACAGGCGCTCAGCTTTTCTCTACCCTTACTCATTCTGTTTCGCTATTCTCTCACAGAATTGTTGGATTTTGTTTCGATATTCTCTCACAGAAGAGCCTTCACGCCCGCTTTCCCCCTTTTCTCTATCTTCCTCGCAGTCAGGATAAAGTCAACGCGCCCCATGTCGACATTGCTGCGAAGCGAAATGCTAGTGCGAGCAACGTTTGGATACACGTTCTACCAGGACCACTGCTTAAGCCGCGGCTCCATCTGTCGGGTACGATCCTGCCTTTTCTACACTGTTATTGTAGCCCTCACTGCCGCGCTCAGTTAAAACCCCGCCAGGGTCATATGTGATCACAAATGGTCATACGTGATCCAGGCAGACGTTACTTCATACGACTTGCTGGGAAACAAGCACCTCCCTTCGTGCACTACTCGTATATTGGTACACGAGGAGAGAGAGAGAAAAAGAGAAGAGGCTTCTTTGCTCACGCCGTCCAGGTGTATGGGGCAGTGGGTGTCGCTGAACTTCTCGCTACTGCACTCGCTGCGATGTGCGCACTGGCCTGCGCACCAGCCGCACTTCAACGGGTCTTCGCTGCTGCGCATGCACTGCGAGCAGGTGCTGTAGATGCTGCACGAACCGACGGGAAACCGCACCACCTGCGCAACGGAACATGTGAAACGACATGATCGCTTTCTTTGATGGCAGGAATTCTGCGGCGTTGAAGGTGCTAACCGAATACACTTCACATATCGGTTTGGTTTTATGTGGTTTAACATCCCAAGGCGACTCAAACTATGGTCATAGCCGGAGCCCTCCACTGCGGCGTCCCTCGAGGGACGCCGCAGTGGAGGGCTCCGGTAATTTCGACTACCTGTTTTTTTTTTTTTTTATTAAGTGCACTGACATCACTCAATACACGGGCCTCTAGCATTTCGCCTCCATCGAAATGCGACCCCCGCAGCCGGGATCGAACCCGCATCTTTCGGGTCAGCAGCCGAGCACACCACAACCACAAAGCCACCGCAGTGGCTGCTACACTACATATCACTTCACGACCTTCTGATCTGTATCACATGGATTTATTTTAGCCGATATGCATTTACTAATAGCATAATATCACGCTACAACCTTCGGGCCAGATATCGATGATTGGCTTTTCAGTCAATCACCGTTTCCTCTACGTCATAGCATATACGCGACAAGCTTCGGACCACAATGGAAATGCGCTTATCTGCAACTAAGCAGCTGTTTTTATCGCGTGTTACAGAAATAAACGCGCCCCGTAAAATGCTTCTTTCAGCTAAACGGGCGCATTGTTCGAGCGCAAATTTCGCATAGAAATGGCATTTGGTCGGCAGAATTGTTTAATACCACGTTTGCTTGGGGTACTTACCTGATTCGAAAAGAATAAGTCGGATATTCACATCGGCGGCGGCGACGACGAAGGAAATTAGGCTGCTCTGTCAGCTATCGCACCGGTGGCGCCATCACGTTTGTTGGTCGTGAAGAATCAGCAAAGGAGGAGGAGGGTTTGAAGACGCTCTTACAACTGCCTTTTTAATGCTCACAAAGAACTGAACTTGCTGAAAACTTAGTTTTGCCAAGCTAAGTTTTTTGTGAGCATTAAAAAACCAGTTGAAAGAGCGTCTTCAAACCCTCCCCGTCCTTTGCTGATTCTTCACGACCAACAAACGAGATGGCGCCACCGGTGCGATAGCTGACAGAGCAGCTTAATTTCCTTCGTCGTCGCCGCCGCCGATGTGAATATCCGACTTATTCTGTTCGAATCAGGTAAGTACCCCAAGCAAACGTGGTATTAAACAATTCTGCCGACCAAATGCCATTTCTATGAGAAATTTGAGCTCGAACAATGCGCCCGTTTAGCTGAAAGAAGCATTTTACGGGGCGCGTTTATTTCCGCAATGCGCGATATACACATATCAACGCTGATTATGAAAGGAACTGACAGCTGTCAAGTCCGTGCCTGTTGTTTCACTTGGAATTTGTGTGCGTATGGAATTTGTGTTTCAATTTTTGGCCGATGGATTCTCAAGCCCAATTCAGACTTAGGACGTTATACAGCAACTCTTAATACATTTGCACCTTCTCAAAACACGCTGCCAGCTATCGCAGTCAACATATAGCTTTCTGCTGCTCCATTTGAACTGTAACAGTGTAAAGTTAGATGGCTTTTATACCAATTGTTCATGAGGGCTTTCTAAGAACTATAGATGATGTGTCTTGCGAACAAAGAGCAAAGCAAATTGGCGCGAGCGCAACTCGTAACTTCAAAGCATACTGAATCTAGCCTACAGTTGGCTCTCACTGCAACTTGACTTAAAATCGCTGAATAAACCGCAAGCGGGGTTTTAAAAATTCTGTTCGTTCTACAGCATGTTTCACAGTGGCGTAATTAGTATTCAGAGCATAGTGTGAAAAAGAGCTAGTGCGACGGCCTCGCATACAAATCACAGAGGTGCATACCTTGTCCCTCAGCAAGAAGTAGGCGTACGTCCCGTTGCTATCCACAGCTGTGCTCTTCTCAACACTTACGCCTTCGCCATTCGAGAGGTCCCTCGAGAAGAGCATTTTTGGCGAATCGCCCTCCAGCACATACTGCAAGAAAGGGGATCTGAATATAGCGCTTGCAGCAATTCTGTTCGTCACTTCTGCGCAAAAAAAAAAAAAACAGGTGCATAACACATGCTTTTTCAACCGGTGAATCGATTCCATTCCAAGACCTTTGCAGAAGCGATCGCCGGCCTTGATTACCTTTCAAGGAAATTTCGTTCACTTTAAAGGGACTATGCAAAGAATTAAAAGCCGCTTGTAAATGTTAGAAGTGATGCTCAGAAGAATTCACACCAAGTATGAGTCTTCGGAACTGAGCCGGCAATTTATTGTGAATTTTTAAAAATCGTGCATTTTAAAATTCGCGGCCGTTTGGACTCATTTTGAAACCGAAATCGCGAAAGCAGACGTCACTAGTCCACCACACTAGGGTCCCTAGAAAGACTTGCAAGTATTTCTAGGGACCCTAACCACACGCTGTCATTCGCTCGAGCCGCGGCAGCTACGACGTCACGGGCACACTTCCGGTAGCGGTGAAAATCGTCTGCTCGAGCCGCCGCGCGACCCACTCGGGCGAGCGCGAGCCAGGGCATTGCTTTCGCGCATATGGTTTTAATTTGCCTCTGCCGCCTCTTTCTGTCGCGAGTTCGGGAGCCACTCGCAGTGCCTTTTTCGACCGCCCAAGATGAATACGCCTTGCTGTGTCGTCGGCTGCAAACCCAGTGACTGCCGAGGTGTTGAACTCGGGCATGTTATTCCTAGAGACGTGCGTGAGCGAGCAGCCTGGATGGAGCGCATCGGACTGCCAGCGTCGCACGCCCGCCGAAGACTCCGCGTTTGCGGTCGACACTTCGCATCTGACGCTTACTACTATAACCCAGCGCTCGTTCGACAGTCAGGCATGAATGTCAAGCCCCTGAAGCTTCGACCGACGCGCGCCGCAATCTAAGAAAGCGCAGAGACCGGAGAGACGCTGCCGACGCCATGGAGGAAAGAAAGCCGACGCACGCTGCTCCTCGGGAGTGCGACAACCGGAAGTCGCAAACCGAACGTCAGCGTATTCATGGGCGGAGCCCAGACCCGGAGCTGTTTTCTTTATTTTTTTATGGTGCCCCGCGCGTACGAGTTGAGGGAGGAGAGGCTCCTCCTTACGCTCCTCCTCTCCTCAAGGAGGAGAGGAGGAGCGTAAAAATTCTTGCGCTGGGGTGACGAGTGATGGATTCCCTTCTGCTTTACGTAGTCTCAATTAATTTACTGCATAGTCCCTTTAAATCGATTAGGACATTTACAAAAACGGAGTGGATTCCAAGAGAAAGCAAGCAGGGGGCGGCAGAAAGTTAGATAGGCAGCTGAGAACAAGTTTGCGGGGATACGGTGGCCACAACTTGCAAATGACAGGGTTAATTGGAGACATGGAAGAGGCCTTTGCCCCGCAGTGGGCGTAGTCAGCCTGATGATGATGATGAAGCACCGCCATGTTCCTCGCAAGACTGGGCCCGTATTACAGAACTTTGTCAAAAACCTGTCAAAAGTTATTGACAGTGACGTCAAAATGACGAAACGATGTGACGTCGACGCCTGACGCAACGAGGAATCACCCAATTACAGCAGAGCGGCGCCCCGGAAGCGTTTGCCTGCACGACGAGGGACCGTCTGCTAAATTTTTGCTAAAAGAGTAAAGAAATGCGCAGCGATCAAAATAATTATTATTTTATTTTGCCAAAAAATGATGTTTAAAGCTAAAAAATATTAAGAAAAACAAGAAGCGCAAGAAGTTAGGCTATTAAATTTCCTGGTGGGTAACTTTTGCTGCCGCGGGGGTGCGCAGACGGCGGTAAAACGTCAACAAGCCGCTTTGCACGTGAACAGCTGTTCCACGCCTTGATACTGTTTTCTTACGTGGCGACGAAAATCAAGGTACTGTGCGGTTGTTCTAAGTGCGGAAAAATCGACGAAGCCAACTTGTTAAGGTCTGTGTTGTTCGGCTCTTACGATCGGTGAAAAAAGTGTCAAAGCGTGAAGCGTTGTATGTGATGTGTGGTCGTCTGTTTCTTTTTCCTCGACCGGTAAACAGAAGACGGCCACGAAGTGCGATTTGCAGGTGAAAATAAAGTTCTTTGCCAGCATAAGCATGTTTTATTTGTATGTAGCTGTGGCACAGAGGTGTCGTCGGCTGCCGAAGCTTGCATGAAAGCCGCCGGTCGCAAATAACCGCTGTGCACACAGCACCCGCCGCTGCACCGACAGCGCATTCGCACGCAAACCTCCAAATTCATCGGCGAGTTCGTCGCATAGCCACACCGCAGTCTGCCTCTCCAGTCGAAAAAGGCGTCGGAACAGCTCGTCCGGCAAGTCAAACGCGTCTTCGTGCGCCCTCCTTCGCCGTTGCTCGCGTCGCCGCAGCCGCCTCAGCCACATACGACGCCGCTGCCGCCGCCACCATTTTCTGTCAAAAATGGAACGGTCCAATTTTGACCGCCTCGAAGCCGTCAAAAAAAATCGTCAAAATGCGCCTGCATAATTAGGTGTGCAACGTCACCACTTCTGTCATGTCCGTGACGTAAACGCCAGCCACCCATGACGCAAGAAAGCAACATGGCCGCCGGACACAGCCGACCAATAGGAGCGCGACTACGGCGGGGCTTTTTGACGAGTTTTTGACGCGTTTTTGACAAGTTTTTGATTTGACAGTTCCGTAATACGGCCCCAGTTGTGTGCACCTGCGTGACGTTTCCACAGTGGACTTGGTAGCGCGAGCTGCCTGCACCTGTTCGTAACAGTTAAAGAACAGGTGTTCTGATATTTGCGTGAGAAGGCATCGATGTGCCGTGGCATAGACTTACCATAGGACTACATGTAGGCTAGTGCGACATTTTAAGCTTTAATACCTGCACGAAACAAGGCACAGAAGACAAAGTCTATGTGTCTGGTTATTGTTCCCGTGTTAACTCAATCGATACATGGTTTATTACTCCCTTTGATTATACAGTAAGCAACAGGTTATGCAGAAGGAGGGCCGACAACCATTCAAACAGGACCTGCGTTTACCGTTGCGGTCATCAAGCTTCGAATGGGTTAGAGAACATACGTTCTCATAAGATACGTACTAGTTGAATACACGTGCAAATCGCACCATATAGAAAAAAATGTCATCACCCAACCTGGTGCCAAAATTTTACCCTTTATAATACAGCTGTTCTACCTGAGGTACACGTTTAAACGCTAACTCCCAATGTTTGTTTCGTACGATGGAGATGCGCACAGACCTGGTCACCATGAAAGGCAGACGAGGGAAAGGAGGTTTCGCTGGGAGCAGCCGGTCCAAATGGTCGATCTTTTGAGCTTCACATATGCCTGAGCTTTTTGTTCCTCCATTCATGTTACCATTCCGGCATGCCATTTCTCGTTAATGGATGACAGCCTCTCAATCAAAGTCAACTGGTTTCGTTCACATGCTCGATTGGTGAAGAGAGATGTGATTTTCAGCCCTATCCCTACGTGAATTCCAGTGTGACTGCGAACGCAGCAGGTGAGAACTCTGGGCAATAATTTTTAGATGTTTTCCCCAGCTATTTACTCAACTTCGAAAATCAACTGATAGCAGCTGAAAGTCAATTGTTCCCAATCAGAGGTCAGCTTAAGAGCTATTCGAGTCATGAAATTCTGATTCTGGACACGCGTTCATTGCAAACTTGAGGGGAAAATGTTCAAAAGAGCGAGCTGCTCATGTTGATCACTGCCGACGAGTCACCGCTTTAGAACGGCGCATGCGTGACAAACACCTTTTCAGAAAAAAAAGAATTTACGTACCTTGTAGAGGAACCCCTGACTGTCGCCCACCCATATGACAGTGGTGTTGTTTTGCTGCATGACAGTGACGGAAGTAGCCAGTCTCTCGTTCAGCTTGATGGTCGCTCTGCCGTCGAGTGGTCGCAAGCGTTCGACGTAGTAGTTTAAGCCAGGAGAGCACAAGGCGGATTCGGCATTGGTTGGTTCCTGAGAATAAGACGCAGCGCAACATCTCAGCATTGCGCGCATACTCGCCTGCTACCTCATGCAGCCACAAACAGCTAGGTGATTGAACGTTTCTTCACCATTCCACCACATGTATTGAAGCTAGGCCCAAAGATAACGTTAATCACGAAACCTAAATATGTACAGGTCTTCTGTTACAGTAGCTGTCTAATATAGGGTGATTTTTTTAGTGTTTACAGGTTTTTATCTCAAAAACAGAGATACGGCGGTGCGGTCTGAGCAGGTCTATTATACAGCAAGGCGGACATTTGGTACGGGACAGAGCTCAACAATTAAGCGATCAATTAACTAAAATTAGCTCATCATTTTCTTAATTTTAGATTTCAGGTTCAAGGTAATATTGCGAAATTGAAGGCCGCCAACATCGAAGGTGAGCTCTATTAATTTTTTTCTTTAAATCGGCAATGTGGTTTGAAATATCAAAAGTCAGAAATACGCATTTCAAAGATCGAAGAGTTGGCTTTTCCACGTTTCATATTTATAAAATGGCGTCGCTCGCATTCCTCATGCATCAAATACGGACGCCGTGAGTGTATTTGATGATGTAGAAGAAGTTACCTTGGTTTCGGCGACGATACCATGGCAGCTTCGCCATTTTATAAGTATGCAATATGGAAAAGCCAACTCAGCAAGCTTCCAAATGCCTATTTATTACGTTCTATATTTCGAACCAGATTGGTGATTAAGAAAATTTAAACACCGGGCTCACTTTCAACGTTGACGGACTTGAATTTCGCGACATAATCTAGCACCCTAACATCTACAATAAAAAAATAGGGTCGATAAATTGGATTGATGAGGTGGAAACGCGAGAGCATGCATTCTTCTTTCACTCGTCAATCAATTCCAGTTCTGATTCTATTTCAATTCTGAGCCCATTGTCTTTCACTTTCCAGTCTACTGTAATTCGGATTGATTCCATTTTCGACTACGCAACTACGCAAAATGTTCCACATTGTTAGGCCGCGATGAGTCCTCATACCAGTATAGCGCAGTGGCGCTCCTGTTAAGCGATGCGCCGTTGGTCTGGTAGGTAGCTATTTTAGACAGCCACCGGTGAGGCTTATGAAACTCAGGTTGCGATTACCGAGCAATACGGGAAGGAATACCTCCCGCAAGTTTTTAAAATAACCTAATGGTCACTGGATCTCCCTTAACCATCCTGCAGACGTTCAGGACGTCTGCAGGACGCCATGGTAGTTTTAATTTCCATTGCGGAAAGTCTGTAACTTTTAAAAATTTCAGCCGGTATGTACTTCTTCTGTACTTAAGCGAAGACTCAAAATGTAAGTTCAAGGATGGTTTGCTGCTGCCAAAGCAGCCTGGAGTGCCTGAATGCAAGGCCGCAGGTGTAAGGAGAAACTTAACAGAAAGCTAAAACAAACGAGAGGATGAACACGACATCACTCACGTAACGCGCGCACTTCAACTCCGCCCGGTCGTCGTGGAAGAGGCGTGACAGCTTGGCTTCGTTCTTGGCCTCGTTGCAGCTCACGACCGTCTCGCGGAACACTTCCTCGACACGAGTCATGTCGAAGAAGCACAGAGCCGAGCCCAAACTCGGGTCGTTGACGTCCGAGCGGCCATCGAAAGGACTTCCGAAGGCCACGGCCAGGACCTTGTCTCCCGAACCCGACGGCCCGAGGGAGGCGCTGGTAGCGATTGTGAACCGCAGCCCATCACCCTTGGGGCACCCTATGGGGATCTCCGTGTACGTGAAGAACGAACCGTCGTTTTCGCAGACGCGCACGAGCCGAGTCTCGAAAGTCTCCAGGGAGGCACCCTTGTTCTGGACCGTGACGAAGTAAGCGAACCCGTTGTGGCTGAAACCGTACACGTAATGGATTAAGTAGGACTTCTTGAAACGCTCGATGACGTTTACAAAGGACATTTCCGTGCTGTCCGCCGAGCGAAGGCTAAAAGAATCCGCCTGTTTGAGCACCCTGGCAGACACAGCGTAAGGGTGGTACTCCAAGGGCCTGCCGTCGTACGTGGACCCGACGAAGAGTACAGCCTTGCTATTGTCGCTTGTACCGAAAAAGGCAGCGGTGCTCTTTTTCGAAGCGACGTAGTTGAATACCAGCTGCTTGTCCATGGGTTTGGTGATCTTCAAGTCACGCAAGGGCGCGTGCAGAGAGCACAAGCCCTGAGAGGTGGTTCCGCAGGCCAGCACGATGGGAAGAGTGCCCAGCTGCAGAAGAACCCTGTTGTCATTATCCGTAACCGTCCTGTTGTGACTGCAGTCCAGAGGCTGGGGACGACATTGCAGACTGTCACTTTCAGGTCCAGTAGTGTAAGTAGCTTCGAGCGAGAAATTGTCCGTGGATAGCTTGTAAAGGGCGTTTCGTCCGCCCACCACTAATACATCGCCTTTCCCTGCCATTGTGAAGTATAGCACGTTCTGCACAGGTCCTCCCGGCGCCTGGAACTCTCTGATGTCCACAGCGCCTCCACTCACCACGCACGCCAGCAGCGTCACGGATCGCAGTAGCGATGCTGGCAACCATCTCGATTTCACGTGTCGCGCCATCACGCAACTCCGACGAACACAAGAGTCGCTGAATGTCATAACCGACAGAAAACGATTGCAGAAGTCTTGGCCATACCTATAAGACAAAGAAAAGGTTTAAAAACAATTAGTGCATTTTGCACTCGAATATCCCCTTCTCTTCCTCGTTTCCAGCCCAAGAATTTAATTTCAGGTCTGGACATCAAATCGGAATAAATGAGTACGAAACCTATACAGGAAAGCCATACAGCTTCTCCACAAACTTCGTAGATAAGAAAAATTCGATCCGGGATTCGGACCTGGGACCACCGCCTCCCGGGGCAGTTGCTCTAACAATTGAACAAACCAGGGCTTTTTTTTTTTCAACAAGATATTCATTAGAGCGATGAAATTTTCGACGCCCATGAACTACGAAAATTGCACCACTGTATTGAATACTTTGAACTGAAATGAGCTACGAACAAGCCACAAGGAGAACAGCGTCAAATCAACACGACGCATAATACTACGCACCTAAGCAGCCAAGCACTAGAAAAAAGGCAATGCAGAGCACATCACTAAGAGTAAGTGCCACTCAGGTTCAAACTCGGTCCGAGCATACGCATCCTCTATATAATCATTTTAGTGGAGTGGCCTTATGAAGAAACAACAGATTCACAATGTCGGTCCATCATGCATTTTTCCACAGGTTGTGTAGTCAATTTATAAAGAACATGTCTATGTATTCATTAACAAATGGAACTGCAGTGAGATATCGTGCTGACTGCGGCGTCAATTTTTTTTAAAGCCCGTAGCATGATATCCTAGAATATTGAATCTTTGCAATTGATGAAACAATGCTCAATTGCTTCTGTAGCATTACAAAGGCAGCAATGTTTTCACCCCGTGTTTTCACGGAAAATGTAATATTTTTGCACACGTTGAGAGAGCATTTTTCGCACTTTTTTGAGAACGTCTTATATCGGTAAACCAAAATACACAAAACGGCACATGGGCGGAGGGAAGAGCATACAAATAGAACGTACAATACTTGCACAACCGTTTCCTCGACACTGAAAACAGGAACACAGAGGAGAAACGAACAGCCAAATACACCATATGCGTTAAGCCACATATACACGGACGATCAGAAACATTAGAAGACACAACGAGCATCGGTAAAACATGAACAGAATGCCCGCACTATTCGGTGTGTAGTGTCACGGAAAAATATCAAACGTGAAACTGCCTGTCGGACATGCAGGTAGGCTAAACCAAGACTGCCAGCGCTTACAAGCCAGAAAAGTTTATCACGCCTCATAGAATCAAAAGACAAATCCCGCACAAAAGAAGCAAAAACCTTCCGAAAGCGCTGATTATAAAGTCTTGAGCAGTGAATAATTTGCAGCACATAATGAATTTTAATGGCAAGAAACAGATTACAGGCGGTCACCTTGTCAAAAATCGAGATGCCATCTGTGGCATGTCCATGACACACCAGCACATTCAGCAGGAGCCGAACCCACCAAACCAGAGACCTCAACTCTTAGAACGATGAATCAATCCCGTTCCCTCCTGACACTGAACCAAATTCCTCCGTTAAACTAAGAACCTCATCGACGTTTGGCTTATCAACGCAGAAAATCGCGAGGTCATCTGCGTAAGCTAATACTTTCAGTTCGCGACCAATAATATGAAAACCACTGACGGCTCTACTAGTAATAGCACTTATGCAATGTGGCTCCAAGTATAGTGCGAACGGGAGCAGAGATAGTGGGCAACCTTTTTTTCACAGAGGACTGAATACGGACTGTCTGCGATAGACGGCCATTAACAATCAATCGCGTGGAACAGTTTTTGTAACAAAGGCGTATCCCACTTTCGAGAGAGAGGGAGATACGCTACCCTACACGTGGGAAGGAGAACGGAAGGAGAAAGGGAAGAGAGGACAGGGAGATCACTTTTCCATGTGTACGTAGGCCATTACTAACTGGGTACACAGGGCCCGTGATTTGAAAGAGAGAAAAAAAAGCAATGAATGGCGTAACATGTCAAATGCCTTTGCCAAATCAATTTGCAGCAGTGCTAATGGTTCATGAGCGTAAATGCAATACTACAGCACCGTACACGCTACATGTAGATTAGACCGGCTCCTCAAGCTACATGTTTGATCCAATCAAAGTAGGCATTGCAACCTGTAGCCGATTTGTGAGGATTTTAGCAAAAATCTTATAATCAGCTTTCCAAAGTCTGATAGTCTGTAGCCGTCTACAAATCGGAGCTTTTCTTTATCATCAGTATTTGGCATGAAGACAATATATATTTTTGGTCAACGACTGTGGAAAAAATCCAACATCAAAGATTTGGAGTAGGAAAAGGGGATAGAACATATTTAAATACCTTGCAAAATTCCCCGTGAGAGGCCGGCAGGCTCCGGGGTATGCGAAAGTAGCAATCGATCAATTGCATCTTCCAGTTCACCAAAGGTTAATGGACCACTTAATACCGTGCACTCATACTCAGAAAGCGGCGTAATCATAGACACCAAGCGCACGACATGAACATCATCACCAATGCTTGAAGTGGCAGCAAAAAGAGAGAGAGGTGTAGAGATCTGCAAACTCGCTAACTATTGCACCCGTACTTGTGACCAGGGCACCACCACAGAATAATTCAGAGACTGCCTTGGCAACCACCTGGCGACGCTCATCAAGCAAGTACTGCCTAGCTAGCTCCTCAGAGTGCGAAGCACTGCGGGATTATACACGGGCCGGCCGAAAGTGTTCTGCATCGAAATTTTGAAGGTGACACTTTACAGTAGCAATTTCCTCTGTGCACAGGCCAGGAGCCTCGCATTACAAAGGCTATGAAGCATCCCTGTGTTTAAGGTAAGGCTTCATTGAGCCTATCTCAATTAGCTAAGCCACGAACTTCTTGCTTACACATCTATCAGGCTGCAGATAATGGGAGACTCATAGTCAAGCAAGCTTCCGAAGCTGTCTTCACTCGCTGAGCTAACCGAAGCGGCTAGCATGTAGTAGGGTGAAAGCAAATTGATTAACTTGCAGTGGTTACAGTGTTGGCCCAATGTTCAGGGGAGCCCACCAAGGTGGAGTAGATTTGCCATAAGAGTAATAATTAACTATCATCCACCCTACCGCAGCCTTACGGCTACAAACGAAACCTATAAACCTGCAACATAAACTTCGTAAATGAAGAAAAACTTGTCCACCATGGTCCCAGGTTCGAACCCGGGACCACCTTCTCACTGGGGCAGTCACTCTAACAACAGCCAACAGGGTGGCTAGCATACGATTGGGAGAGCGAATTGATCATTGTCCGCAAATGTGGCAGTGCATGATAGGTGAGGTTTAACGTCTCTGATCGAAACAAAGGTAGTGAGGGACGCCGTATAGTCAAAAGTTAGGGATTAACCGAAACCACTTATGATTTTTTTAACTCACGCTGACATCGCAAAGCGCACACTGCAGTGAGTTTATTAATACAACAGTAAGGCTTAGGTGACTCGACAAATCTTCCTGAAAGACCGCTAACAAAACCTTAGTAGGAAAAGTTATCGAAAGCATTCGGAATACAAACTGTAAAAGAGAGAGAGAGAGATGGCGCCATATGCCAGCACCTGACCCATGGAGGTAAAAACCATGGAGGTTTTTCTTCCTCCATGACCTGACCTATCGGAGCCGCCTGCGCGTGGGCACTGGCCACTGGCAGCCACGATAAAAGGCGAAGGACTATGCTAACGCCATCTATTGCTGGGTGTCGGTGTCGTAGGCCATCGTTGTAACAGGAGAGAGGGTGTGGAAGGAAGAGGCTAAGCCGCGGGCGAAGGAATGTCACTACCGTACACTACCGTAGGGTGCCTCGATGCGCGCGCGCTCCGTTGAGGGTGAAGACAACTGCGTCGTCTGCTACGGCGGCCGCCATTGCCATGCCCACTTCAAAGGCGCGGGGCGTGCTCCAACAGGCTTTGTGCACTTCCCGCTGCAAAAGCGCGCTTGTCTTCGCGACCAAAAGAAAACACAACTGCGTTTCGCGCCTTTTCTAATGAAGTGGCAACAGAATAGGCTTGTAAGGGACAACTGTCCAAATATTTTAAGATTTGGACGGTCGTTTCTCCTCGCACACGACGACTCCGGTGCTGGATTGGAAATAGTTCATAGAGCGCACTAGGAACCTAACTGCAGGATTAAGATAAATAATAACAGCAATATCGTAAGCAGGTAGATTGCATTCAATCACTCAATTGTAAATAATTAAGAACGCTCCAATAAGTGATAGCAGGTACCAAAAAAAGCCTATGCAGATGCACTGAAAAAGTGAAGCTTTATTTTCGCATGGACGACTAATCGAACAAATTCACTTTTTCTCAGCTGTTATAAAATGTTTAGGAGAGTACAACTAATTTTATTTGTAACAAGCTCAGGGGCACAATTATGCCATGTGTACTATAAGCGGCTTTCCGCGCATATCATATCGAGCAATGAAATCAGGCAGGTGGCATCACCGATGTGAGCTGCAGTCGGCAGACTGTTACGGCTGTCACTAAACGTTTTAATGCGAGAGCTGCTCTCGCATTCCTTGGCTCGTTGTGCGAAAAGCCCGCCGTCACCGCGGCAGGAATGCGCGGCAGGGCTTCCTCGCTGCAATTAACCCAGGGGGGGGGGGGGGGGGGTTATGACGAGTGTATTGTCACCGCGGGGGTGACAATGCACAAGTTTAAACCTGTAGGCATGGTGAAGGAAGGAGCGAGCAGACAGGGGAATATTCCTGCAGCTACCGAGTGCATTAAAAGGAAAATCCCCGCGGCCAACATCAGCTGGCCTTCAGTTTTCGGAGAGCGAGGTTGCGGTGCTATGCCGTCTTCACCATCTCAAGTTCAATCACTCGCATCCACATCATCACGCGAGACAGCAAAGCGTGGCCGTAGGCGGCAGAGCATGGTCGTCTCGCTTTGTCGCGACCTCATAATCAGCAACTTTCAGAGCCTCACAAAAATTACGTAGCCGCACTAAACATTGCAGTAGCATTTCCCCGCAACCCTACATTCAGAGACAAGTAACGCTCTCGCATTTACACATCACAAGGATTGCTTAAGTGCCCCCATAATCGAAATGGACTGCACTTCTCCTGTATTTTACTATGAAGGAGAATTGTTCGCGCCATTGTGAAGAGATTTCATGTTCATTGTTTCAAGTTAAAATGCAGTCGGTGAGTCAGAAGAGCAGGCGCACCAAAAACCGGCCTCAAACTTTTTTCAGCGAGAAAGTCTCATTCAAAGGAAAATACTCGAACAACGCCCTTTTTTTTCTTTTTTTGCAGTCCATCTCGTCGAGTGAATGCGGGCATTTTTGTTTTCTTAGAAGGTGCCGAACTTTCCGGGCAGTGATACTTGTTCTGTGAGCAATCTAATTTGCTCCCAAATTCGCCACACAATCCCTGTGCACCAAGTTGCTAATCCTCAGCGGCACTTAATTTCAGAGCGATAATATTTACATTTCCCTGTTCAGACCTTCCACATTTTCTCTCAATAAAAATAAATTGCGTACCTCAACGGCACGCACATGCGAATCCTATGGCGTACGAAGGAAAGTTTTACTCATGCTGCAAATGCACGATCTGTTTGTCTGCTGCCACTTGTCGCGCTTAGTATTTACTGTCAAAAGCAGCCTTCTCTTGGGGTCCCTCGGGAACTGAAATATTCTCCATCCATTTCTGGAGTGGTTGGTGCACTGCGGCACACAACAACCCGGAATTTTTCGATGCGCGCCCGGTCAGCACCAAGAGAAAAGGCGACAAAGCGAACGCACGTGTTACGGCCGCCGCGCCGCCGCGAGAAAGGGCATGAAAATGGCCGCCGATGGACTGTCACGGCCGGCGAGGCGGCACTCGCCCTCCCAAAGGGTGACTCCACCCTAGAGGGGGCGCGCGCGCATCGAGGCACACTACACTACCGCAGTGGCACGCTCCATCTGCCGTGGCTGTTGCGAAACGCGCCGCCACAGGAGAAGCTAAGCGGCGGCGGCGGCGCGCGTTTTGGATGGCGGACTGGAGAGGAACGCTAGTCGAAGAAAATGTGCGTACAAAATAAAAATGGTGGCAAATAACTACACGCTTATGCATGAATCTCTCGAATTTTTCGTCCCAATATATCGGTAACAAATTACCACAAGAGCTGCGCTGAAAAATTTAGGAGGGCACTTTGACGATCTAAAGTGCGCGAGGCAAAAGCCTCTTCGCGCCGATTTGACTGCCTGTGTTCTAGGAAACGTCTAGAAACGTCTTGAAATGGCTAATGACTAATTACTAATTAATAGCTAATGACTAATTAATAGTTTGGACATAGTATGCCACGATGAATTCAATGAATTTTGTTACGGCGTATTACACCCCTAATGACGTCATCAGGATGATTGACAGCTATAGTGTGACAGTTTTCGCCGACGGACGGACGGACAACGATGAGCCATAAAGGCTTTCGCCTTAAAATTCGTATTGCCGCAATCGTCCACTGAGTTGATTTTCTTTTTCTTGATTCTGTACCGTGGCAACGTCTGGTGGAGGCTATAGCGACGTGGGAACCACCAAGCCGTTGCGCAATCTCAACATGTGCGCGAAGCACGCGCGCACTCTGGAGTCGCTTTCAGTCTCCGCAAAAGGAAACACCGGGCAGCATCTGGGCGCTGCGCCGGAGGCCCAGATTTCGCCAACACCCTGCGCGGTTCCGCCCCGGGGGTCATCGACTCGCGCTCAAGTGCGGCGGCGGCGTTCCCGGGCCACAAGTTACAAGTTGCGGCCGGGCTCTTCCTCCTCCCCCGCAAAACTCCGATAGTGCGGTCGACCTGAAAGCGCCTATTCAGCCCTCCGCCATTCGGTGCTTGTGTTTGGATAAGCGCCGATCGCACAGGCAGTGCAGCCCCCCCAGTTAGCTGCAGCACGGCGCGGTCATCAACAGTTTCGACAGCTCGCATATTCCAGCCAAGCGTCACTGCGGCCTCGAGCATTCCCTGCAGGCCTGTTTTGCGTCAGTCGGTCGTCAGACAGTAGCTAGCGAATACTAAGTGTGCAAAGGGTAGTACAGCCGTCCAGACACTAGTCTAGAGCCTTTGAACGGCGTGCTCTATTGTGCATTGATGACACCTCCGCTGCCTGGCGGGCTCGATGTAGCTTTTATAGGCACGGGGAGTTAAAAATGATCCATGGAAATGTGCATGCACGGTACGGTCTTCTTTCGAGCCCTAACCTACTCGTAAGTGGCGCTATAGTATTCTCGGCGGAGCGCCGTTCAAACGCCCTTGACAGCTATGTGGACGACTGCACTCCATGAGCAACGCAAGCACAAGGTTCTCGCACCATCACAAGACAGGCAGAAAAAAAAGTAAACAAACTAAATAACGACTTTGGTCAGCGGATTGAGGCGTAACTTCCCCCCGTTCCTTGCTCGACTTCTCGCTGTTCCTGAATTCCATTTCACCTTGCTTATTATCAACTAAGAAACTGGAAAAGTAAACGTGGGAAAGAAAACGTCCGCAGATATGCCAGAATGCAACAGCGTTCCATAAAAGGCGCGTTAAAAGAATTCTCTTTGGTTCTCATGCACAAACACCGAGCTCTTCGCGAGCTTGCGCACAGCCGGTCTTAGCCCCGCTGCATGGGACTAGATATGAAGCGTCGTTGTTGAACGCAGTAACCTATGGATCGGGCGCCTGGCTCCGCGAACTAAGAAAGATGGCGACGGCAGGGCTCTGGTGTTCGCAGCAAAGATGGGCGGGGACCCGTTTTCACAGCCGGGCCGTCAAAGAAGGGTCGTATATGCCTTAATCCACGGTGCCATCGGCGCACAAAGGGCTGCTTTGTACCACTGGCTGAAAAAACTAAATTGCCCCGTAGAGTCTATGTTGATCGAAGGGGGATTTTTGTGCTGCTTTTGGGGTGAACTGATATGCGACAAAAGCCCCTTTCTTTTCGTTTTCTACATTTATCAGACACTCACAGAGCATATTGTGGTAGCACCCACCCTCTAGACGTGTCTCTTTTTAATTTCGATTTTCCTTGCCTGAATATTACTAGTGATTCTTCCATATCGTGGAAAAAATATGATGCATCCCCTGAAGATTAGTCCTCTGGACGAAATTACTTCCTCAGACACTCGTGCCCTTTCGAGTGCAATAAAACATTGCAACAAACTGACATAATCACGCGCATCCCATTCCGACAATCTTTTAGTGGCAGCGTCATCCATGCTCCGCACGGCAGGACAGGCCGGCCATTCAAACGATATGTTTGTGTGGCTTACACATTCACTATACAAACGTGGTAGGAGTTTTATGTTATACATGGTGCACCGAAGAAGGGTGATAAGGCGTTCAGTGGAAGTTAGCGACTGTGTTCTGTCTTGTCCCTGCTTTTTGTGCTATGGAACCTCAAACCTCATAGCACATCGATACGTAATCACGAGGGTGCATATCATTCCCAATGTGTTGTTTGTTTGTTTGTTTTTGATTTTTTTTTTGCTGATAAAACAGCTAGAACCCCACGCGTAAGACAATTATCCAATACTAACTATATCCAAACTATAAAGTCTCGATCGCTGCTCTTTGTCGACTATACTTCTCTAGTTACATACCGTAGGCAGCTGAAAAGTTATTCACGCATCGCGTTCGCCATCCAGCTTGATACAAAAAGTTATCTTGGGCCCCTCCCGAAAAACAGTTCTGGCTACGTGCCTGCCTCTGGACAAATTTTTTTCGAACAAGCTCCCATGGAAAAACATCCATAGAGAAACTTCTGTATTCACACGGGAAGCGAAAGAAATCAGATCTATGACGGGATGGAGGGAATGCAGCATGCAACATAGCAAGCGTATATCTGAGTCGAAGAATGCAGGAAATAACGTCTCGCGTGTCTTGATGACGCAGATGAGTAGCACGTAAAAAACAGCGCGCAGGCATTTGCAAAGGTATCTCAGAGTGCGACAAATGATACAACTATTCTTCTCCACGAAAGGTGTCGACTGACGCCCGCCGTCATTTGATCGCTATAGAAAGAGACAAAACGGCACGCTCGAGATATCGTTTGAGTGACGCACAGTGAAACAAATAACGTTCAAGTGTACATGTTGCTCAGCACCCTGGATGACAGAATTGAGTGCAGAAAGTTAACAAAACACGTGGCGGGGCTAGTTGGTTACGCATTGTTTTATTGTGAAAGCAATACTACTTGCACTTTCAGCCCGTCGCGTAGCGAGGCCGGTAGCTACCATATTAGCATATTGGATTGGATTGTATAAACGATGCATCACCACAAGTCTAACCACAAGCACCACCACCAGCTACACTACCAGCTGAACCATGGCGTAGCTACGGATATTGCTTTCGCAATTACCGGGCTTAACCAAGCTAAGCCACAGCCATTTTTGTCCTCGTCTTAAAGCGCAGCGCTCTATTATTTTTTCAAAACGCAGAAAGTTTTTATTCCTTAATATCTAGTAGGTGCGTATACAACTATGCAAGGCGCCTGCTATGAAACTGTATAATATGGCAGCGCGAACATTGCATAGGAGTAATTGTTTCTTTTTTGTAGTATTGCTGGCTTATTTGCACTAAAAAAATATTTTCATTATTTAGTCGATTGAGTATGTTGACTACAAATTTCAAGGCGTCAACTGTGTAATGGCAGTGAGCTGTTCTTGTTTTTTTTTTCTTTTTAAATTTTACCTCCCCCAAATGGTGCAAAGACCCCCACCGTCTCTTTAATTTGGTTCAATAAGCACTTCATTTCTCAAAAAAAAAGAACACTATGCTGTATGTTAACATAGCTTAAAAATGCCGTGGACAAAAACTACACGCCACGGGCGTTCACTTTCGGCTAGAAATTTTATTCAGAGAAAATTAAATACACGCACTTTCAGAAAATCTATATAAAATGGATGAAAGACCAAATCGTGTCCGCGAAGAGGAGAGGTTCAATTCGTTTTTTTTTTTTTAAATGCGAACACCCTAAAATACTTTACGCGCAATCTTACATCATTAGCATTACTAGCACTGAGAGCTGCTCTTTTTCCTTTTTTCCCCTTTGTTCCCCTCCCCAGGTGTAGGGTAGCCAACTGGGCATCGCCTGGTTAACCTCCCTGCCTTTCCGTCCTTTTCTCTCTCTCTCTTTATTTTAAAACATAACTCGTTATGTCGAACGGTGAAGAAAAGTGCACAACGCGAATTTAATTTCTGCCAGAAAATCGGCCTCAAGCTCGTCATAATGCGAAGCTTACCGCACGCCCCAGCACCCCCTCCTAGACAAGAAAGTGCTGACGTCATCTGCAACTGTGACGTCTGTATGGACAGCTGGAAAATGACTTCGCCTCACAGCAGTTCAATAACGCGTTAGAGCCAGCAGCTCTTCTTTTCGTGTCTGCTTGATAAAACGAAGCCTATCTGAGCTGCCTGTTCACCGAACCTGTCTTGCGACATCTGACAATTTTTTTTTTTCTTTTGACCGACGCTGGCACTCCAAGCCCAAGTATCGCTCTGGTACGAGGCACACAACACACTCAAGTTAGCGCGCCGAACGGCAAGAACTCGAGAGAGATATAGAGTACTTTATTTCGGGTCAAACTAAGGCGTATATAGGTCTTCCGTCGCCAGGAGGATCACATAAGCGCAATCGGTTGCAGGCCGTTTACATACCTCGAATGAAGGCGGGGTCGAGGGAGTAAGCTGTACTCGGAGCACTCCCTTCTTAAAGGGCGTGCGCTAGAGGACAACTTTACTCCCTCTTTACTCACTCCTTTCTGTTTAGAGTGTAGGTTTTGCTGGCAGGCCCGAAACAGAGGCTGATCTCCCCCCCCCCCCCCCCTTTGCACACACCAAAAAAAAAACAATTACGTCACACGATATACCCCGTTTCATACATAGCAGGCAACGTGGACACAGCTAACGCGCCTGCTCGCGCAGGCTAAGTCCGCACGCAAAAAGTAGTTCGTCATACAACCAAAGCGAGCACAAGCATATTTCGTACCTCCTGGACTTCATTTTACCTCTTGCCACATTTTCGTCCTGCGGCTCGTCGCGAAGCAAAAAGTACACGTGGCGGTATGATACGCGATTAGTAGGGCGAATCGCTTCTACTAAATCCGCGCCCAAAAAGTAGTTCACTCTCTGTGAAAATTATACTGAGCGCCTCACAGCTACGACCGTGTTTTTCGATGCTATCACATCTTTTTATACCGCTCTTTGTATTCGTCCAAACAATAACCGGAGTTTCGAGAAGAACGAATGATAAGTGGCGGAGTGATATGGTTTCGCGGACGCACTACTTCGGCAATCTCCGCAGCGTTGCCTGCTATGTAAGAAACGGAGTATAGTTCATTCTTGCGCTGAAAATTAAAAATGTACTGCCATTGCACCCTCGCTGACTTTTCAAAAATTGGAAGAAAGGGACGAGGAAGTATAGGGGAACGTAAGAAAGTTAACCAGATTAAGCCTTACACAGTTTTCAATCCCGTACTAGCGAAAAGGAGTACGGTTAGAAAATGGAAAAATGGAGAAAAGAAAGAAGGACCTGAGATCAAGGAATCAAACTTTCATGTAAATTAGTTAAGCGAGAAATAAATTTTAAAAAATCATAATTGCATTAACGTATGCAGAGTGTGGCACGATGCAGCTTCGGACACAGCATTTTTACAGGCGCCATTTTTTTCCTAAATAATTCTACTATTTTTTTTGTTTCCTCAACATACGTAGTACTTAAAACGACATTTATGCGCCAAAAATTAGTAATGTATTGCGCCCAGCTCATTCGTGCGGACGGGAAGTTGCATCTCTTCACTGCGGCCATCAAACCCAGACGTGAACGGTCATCCAGAAAGTTGGTCATAGTAACCCATGAGCAACAGACATGCTTTAAACCCGGCTCACCGCTACCGATGCTCGCAGCCCCGCCAGTCGCGATCCTGAAGGACCTCGTTCGAAACGAGAATTTTCGAGATGTAGTATAGGTGGTCCAATGTCGAGCAAGCGACACGTCGCTTTTCCAGACGCAGCAACAATGCCGAGGGTTCAAAATTAGGCTTTACTGATTAAAAAAAAAGTACCAAGAGCAGTACACAAAAGACACTCTTATAAATGGGTCATACAGCAAGGCGGCCACACTGAGAAAAATTGCCATCGTAACCTCAGCAATTAACTAAAATTCATCAACTTTTCACTCACTGCAGTTAGCGTGCACGTTCATATTGAAAACTTGGAAGCAGTGGCATTCAAAGACTATTTTAATCTGCACAATTTTAGTAACGCGCCTGTGTCCTGAGATATGCACCATCAGGGTATAACATGGCGCTACCGAACAACTGACGCTCGTTACTTCAACGTCTTCCATACGGCGGCGGTATTTTTTCGCTCACAGCGCCTACATCGGATTTTCCTGACCGCGAGGCCTTTAACGCTAACGCGTTAAAAAGTTAATTAATGAATTTTAGTTAATTACTCATGTTACGATGCCAATTTTTCGCACTGTCTGCGTCTGCCTGGCCGCATAGTCCATTTACATTAAGGACTTTTGTGTGCTGTTCTTGGTATTGTTTTTTAAACTCGTAAAACCTAATTTTGAACGCCCTCTATTATGCGTATATATGCGACTCGAGTCGTATGGCAAGGAGACTGCGCAGTATATGACTTCCCAGCGACTGTCACTTTACCAACAAACTGCCGCCCGACCTCCATGACTAGTCCGAATGCGCCTTTGGATATGATTTTATTCTTCGAACGCCCTCAAGAGGGGCGCGCCTGCGACTTACCTTTCAGATACCGCCATCCTGCACCGCGCCTTGCTATGACTAACCGGCTCCGCCCAGACACATATATAGTTGCGCAGTCAACGATGACCTGAGCTTCTATTTCAGCATTCAACAGCCCTCCCCAGCACACGCTTACATCTGCTAAGCGCGTCAGTTAAGTCCTTTAAACTTATGTACCCATAAATTTCTTCTCTGTAACTCAATTTTAAAAAAATATGAGCGCACCTTTTTCACTTGCAATTTATATGAGCAAAAAAACAAAATGATGATTTTGTGACGGTCAGTAAATATCTAGAAAAAAAAAATGGCTTCCACGCGCTACCACTAGAACAAGGAACACAATAACTATCACAAGCGTGGATCCATCGATCTGCTCAATCAACTAGCCCCAATCGCCGCCTTGCTTAAGAATATGAACGTCTCATAAATTCTCAGGAAATACAACACACGCAGCAAGACGGGCACCGTCATTCGCCGGAAACTATAACTCACGCACTAGGCTTACCAGTTCTGTTCTTGCGTTTCCTACTTTCTGCAAACAAGTGAAGTCCGATGACGTCACGGGTTTTACACGTGCTGCAGAAGCGTGGCACACGCCGTGATTTTGTCTCCGATCTACTGCGCTACTCTGCCTCGTGTACAATCTCGGCAAAAGCGCGCGCGGAAATGGCAAGAAATAAGCTGAGATTTTGAAGCCCCAATTTTGCCGCACACCGTCTTAAAACTCTCGTTACCCGGCCACCCGCTCGCCCTTCAAAGTTCACATCTTACCAGATAAACACGACACCGGCCCACCAACCGCTTCTCTTGCCGCCGGAATTTCGAGAATCCCTGCCACGCTTCTGTCTCGACCGCGAATGACGTCATCCCGAAACCCCCGATTTGTTCGTTGACCTCACTCTACGCCGGCGCGAACTAGACCTCGGATTCAGGTTGCACGGTGGATTGCACCTCCCATCCGCCATCTCCTACTACGATGACTGGACGCCCGGACGGGACGACCAACCGGCTGCGCCGCTAACGAAAACGGACGCCGGTGACGTCACGCGCCAAGAATGAACCATCGTGCGTCCTCCTGAATGATCCGACGGAACGGTGAGGCGAGGGAAGGGGGTGAGGAGACCTTGTTTCTGGGCTGCGCGCCATGCGCGCGCCGTCCTCGTTCAACAAGCCGCGAAGAACGAGACGGAAAACAAAATCAGAACGAAGAAAAAAAGCCGGTTTTCCTCGGTTTATGCTACGCTGTCTCTTTCCCTTTCGCTCCAACGGACGAACTTGCGAGCGAGCCGTCAGTAGCCATGCCTTGGCATGCCACGCTTGCGTTCTCAAGGGCGCAGCTAGGCAGGCGGTCGCGGTGGATGCGCGTTCGGCTGTAACAAAACAAAGAAGCCCATCGGCAACGCCGACGAGCGGAAGGCGGAGCCGCGGCGGCGGAACCACGGCGCACATCCGGCCGGAAGTGGAGCTGCTGCACGGACGCTTATATCTGCGGTTCGGTGGCGAACGCACCGACGAGAGAAATTCGAGACCGCCACCAACCGCCACTGCTCTAGTCGCGTAGGCCTCGTCACTGCGAGGAAGCCGATAGGAGAAGATGCTCGCGCGCGCCGCTGCGATGCGAACTGCAGCCGCGCGGAGTGAGCGACGTCTGGCCCAGATAGAAATGTCAGAAAAGGAGGATGTGCAACTGCGTGGTAAACGGAAACAGAAATGGATAACGAGCGTGTCGGGAAGGCTCTTATCTTGTTGTGTCCGCCGAGTGCTCGGAACGAAATACTTTAGGCGAAGTCGGTTAGTTTGCTCCCTGGAGGGCGATGCCAATTAAGCAAACAAAAGTGGCTCGTTTGTTCGCCTTTCGGACGCTAAACGTTAATTACAGATCATTAGGAGGCGTGACCACGACTTGTTTGTTCTTGAGAAATCTGGAAACGATTGCAACTTTTCCCTCAAAAATATTTCGATGTGATATCATGGACTGTCTGAAGAAATCGTTGTAGCGGTACAGTTTCCTCTAAGACTAACAGCAACGGCTGTGCCAGAAGATTTCGCGGGTGTGTTTGCAAGGGTTGTTACAGGAGCTTTCGCGGGGTTTTCGCAGGAGTCTTCGATGGAGTTTTATGTCGCGCTACACACTATGTCGACGCCAATTATTCCAGAGAAAGTGCAGCGTACAGTTATCGCCGCATCAACTCCCACTGCGCTGCAGCTTCAGAGCAGTGTTAAAATTCAATGAGCGACACTTCAGTTCCGCATAATTATGCCGTTCTTTGCTTCTCGTTTTCGAGCTTTCCATTCAACCGTTCATGCATTCATAGCCCATTCTACATCCCTGCCTTCTTAGCAGTGCTTGCACGTCTCCTGGCTGCGAAATGAGGATGTTAATATAATGTTTTTAAACACAAAAAAAAACGTGCGGCTTTTGTTAAAAGCAAGCAGTCCAATGGCATGCGTGACCCAAGCTGTTGTTGCAAAACAAGGCTTCGCTCCTGTGGCGCCTGAAACTTCAAAAAAGAATCACGAAGGATGTGGACACCGTCCACATTGCACGGATCATTTACAGCTGTACCGCTTGCCGTGCGCGCAATGGCTTCTATACGGCTTTGTACAAGCTACATTCGCATGAGCGACGATGGAAAGTTCGGCGGGTTGGTAAGTAGCGTAATTAACGCCAAGGGACCAGCTGAAGGGGGTGGGGGAACCACACTTTAGCAGACGAGAGCCGCCCCCTTCAAGTAAGGCTCATAAATCCGCCCCTCACGGGAGCAGCGCCAACTACAGCAAGCACAAAGAAAGAAAGGCGCCTGCGTTGTACGTCTATAAGTTCTTTGAGATTTGTCTAGTATGCGCCGTCCTTGTTAATTACGTCGTCGACATTCGATGTCTTGTTCGTCCTTCGGGTACAATTAAGCACATCTAAACTCACAGGATTCAAACTGACACCTACCTGCCTTGCTCTCCAAGAGCCATGACTACGCTCGCCCGAGCCGTGGTTGAAAGAACCGAATATCGAAAGAACTGGAGCGATTCCAGTTAATCCCGAGGAAACGTGGCAGCACGTATAGGCCACACAGTGCAAAGGATCAGAAAAGCGTGAGCCGTCGCTAGTAGGTCATTGGCGCTTGATAGGCGCCATTCACCAGATCCAGGAGAAAACAGAGCGTAAACAACGAGGAGGAAAAAACCGGTGTTTCTGTGGAAATGGCAAGCATAGGAGGTGACTCAAGTTGGACCACGACATTACTGTTGCCCTCGAGCCGAACAAGATCCTGAAATCCCCGACCTGAGCCGTTTTACCGCTTGAACCGAAGATCACAGAGGAAGAATTCTCTTCCGGAGCCCATGCTTCGGAGAAAAAAGGCGGCTGCGGCAACACCACCATGACCACTAGGTGGCGCTAGCTGCGGCACAGATGCTCTGGACTGGGCCAAACGGTGTTGGCTGCACGGGTCAGTTTCGTTCGTCCCTTCTGGACCTCGTAATTCGCTTCACCGCTCAGAATCGTGACTCATTCGAGAAGCGCCAACCGAAAGAGCACCCCTCTGTCATTATACTAGCGCAAGCGTGACCGGCAACATTCTGAGTTTTTTTGTTTACGATTGTTATTATTCAACCACATGCAGAGAGAATCTTGCCGGCCATAGAAAGAGTTCCGGTCATTATCTCAACCTCGGCCCACGCTCCCAGCTCAAAACACGTTCGCGGCACGAATTGTCACGACGCATCGAAATGCCCTTTGTTTCCTTGCATCAGACAAACCAATTAAGTGAAAACCGTAGGGCACGCGCTCAGATGTTCTGACGTTTCGCTGCAGACGTTACATCGTCAGGAACAACGGCATTGTTTCGCTTTCTGAGCCTAATCTAAGTAGGATGTGATGTCATATACAACGCTGTGGTGGGGAAGGTGCGCAAACGCGAGCTTTCAGCAAACTTTTCGATGCCAGTGACAACACCAGGTCCCAGGGATATCCAAATCATAGCCAAATATCCTAAAACCTTTGAGTACATGCGAGGGGTGTCCGTGGCAAGCCCTTGCTTTAGATATCCTGACACGTTACCTGGTGGATATCCCGATCGGTTGATATTACGGGCACTAACTTGATACGCACATTCTTTCTATAGAGGCGCCCCGACACGTCATCCGGTGAACATCCCGTTCAGGTGACATTCCGTACATATACTGGAGTCACGTCTCATTACGTCTGCATAATGTTCGCAATAAAGATGGCAGAGTGGACTCTTTTTTCTAAAATTTTCATTTCTTGTTTGTGTCATCACTGATTCATAATTGAATGAAATAATATTCCTTAATGTGCAAGAGCCACTGGCTTCAAAAGCAGAATCTTTGATTTGGAGTATATGCGGTCATGGAAATTCTTTGTTCCGTGGATGTCTGCTCAGTATGCTGCTGGTGCATGACTTCTGGTTTGTAGCGTTTATGTAGCCTGATCTATGTTTCGCATATACTTGTCGGACATGTTCGCCGTGGCAGCGTGTGATGCTATGTAGATTTTACCCGTAAAAATGTCAGCACAATAGGCATTAGCCCATTAACTTTATCAAATCATGCCTTTATGGAGGAGCTACAACAGAATGAGGATTTGAACGATCCACCTAGGTTCGCCTAAGCGATATATTTTCTTAATAATTCACACGGCGGTTACCACCGCTCTACGCGCGATTGAACAGCAGGCGTTGAAGTATTTTCATTTCGAGGTATATTGAGGTAAAGGATTCGATAGCGACACACACGCACACGCACGCGCGCGCACACACACACGCACGCACGCGCACGCACGCGCACGCACGCACACACACACAGTTGCAAACCACTCTTCATATTTTAGATATACTCGCTCGTCAAGTATAACATTTCTTGTAATCTGAGATATGGCAGGAGATGACTGAGGTGTTGGGCCAATGTCTGATACTGAACGACGAGGTCTATGCATGTTTTTTTTTGTTTTTTTTTTTAGGTCGTCGTAGAAGTGGGAGGGGTTATGAGGGAGAGGAACTACGCTGTCACACGCCACTCAGCTGATGCGTCGCCATGGCGCGTTCCTGTGACGCTATGAGCGGCGTCATTGCAATCCTCCTCCTTACCCACTCCGGTTACGCCGACCACTACTACGACGAGGACGCTAAACGCAGAGAACAGGCATTTAACAGCTGGCGCTGTTAAGCACTAAGGGCAAGTAGAATCGGGTTTTAACACCACAGCTCGTCAGGCTGTGTCCCCTGAGCATCCGTTTTTGCTTGCCCTTTATGTGTTTCACACTAGACACTACTGTGCCGGATCTAATACTACGATGTCGGAGCCCAACTTCCTCAGAAGTCACATAGCAGCACTTCAGAAAAAAAAATGCGTATGAAATAAAAAGGAAAGAAAGCAATCAGATCATTCCTTCGGCTTCAAGATGCCTGACGATCTACTAAAGAAGATAAAGGTCATTTCTATCGGGCAGGACACATTCCTTGGCTTGTAAGGTACTTCAAGATCACGCCTCCCGCTCGAAGTCACCGTGAAAGACGATAACATGCTCGCCATGTGTCTGGACAACTTTTCAACAACAGCTAAAAAGATGGGCTTCCAATTGCACACGCAACGCCACTCCGAACCGTGCTCTCCCGTCAAGTATAGTTATGTACTTCTGGCGTCATTAATCAGAGTTGAACCTCTGTTACTTGGCCCCAAGGGGATTAGAGGGGTAGCGGAAGTCCCAAAAAAAAAATCTGCCGGAAGCTTCGTTCAGCCCATCACGACGTGATTTTCTTCGCCATGAAGTGCCTTACACGTCTCAGTTCCTACATTCGTTGTAGCTGGCAAACAAATATGCGAAGCTGTGTCGATTTTCATAAGCAGGAATGAATAAGTCGTGCCGACCAACAAATCATTCTTTCCTTCACCCACTACAAATACTCTAGCGCCGTTCCTGCTCGATACGGGGCATGCTTTGCTAGTAAATCTTTCTTCACATTTTTTTTTTCCGTATTGCACGTGCAAATGCGGATGCGCGTAAATTACGTAAGAAATTCAGAGAGACCCTATTCTGGCGCTCCGATACAGTATTAACGCCGAAGACACCTAACCGTGACCAGCAGTTTGTCACCATCTGTCATTTCCTATCCAGACAAGTGCCAAGCCACGGACGGTGAGTTCGAATCTCAGGTTGAATGAGTTTTCACGGCGATTTAACAACTTTTTCCTATACCTCAATGTGGCTTGGTTTATAGGGTTCACCGTTCCAAAGCGACTCAGGCTATGAGGGACTCCGGAGTGGAGGCCTCCGGATACACAGTAAACATTTCGCCTCCATCGAAATGTGACCTCCGCGGCCGGAATCGAACCCGCGTATTTCAGGTCAATAACCCAGCATTATAACCACTGAGCAATCGCGGAGGCTTCTATACCACCAATGTATTTCCTCTCTCGCGATGGTTCGTAACGGATTCTTGCCACATCACTCCGAACGTAGCGAAAGCGTGGGCTAATTAAATGACATAGCTTCACCAGCGAAAGTACGAGACACCAGGAAAAGAACAGAGGACACCAGCGTTGTCCTGTGTTCTTCTTTTCCTGGTGTCTCGTACTTTCGCTAGTGAAGCTATGTCTGATGTACACCAACTAGCCCACATGGGTACCTTGTTACTAATTAAATGCTTCCTGCAACGGTATAGTCACTGCATAAAGAGACAGCCGCGCGGGAAAATCCGTTGCTCTGTAGCGTTGTCTGAAAATTCAGGGGACACTTTGGCTCTGTAAAGTGCTGCAAGGCGAAAGCCTTTCTTGGCGCACTATCTGGCATTGACTGCGAGACTGTTTGTGCTGTACTATTGCTTTATTTGACTACACACTTTGACTACTCATTACAAGCCGCCGCGGTGGCTCAGTGGCTATGGTGCTCGGCTGCTGACCCAAAAGACGCGGGTTCGATCCCGGCCGCGGCGGCTGGAATTTCTTTGGAGGAGAAATTCTAGAGGCCCGTGTACTGTGCGATGTCAGTGCACGTTAAAGAACCCCAGGTGGTCGAAATTTCCGGAGCCCTCCACTACGGCGTCTCTCATAGCCTTAGTCGCTTTGGGACGTTAAACCCCATAAACCGAACCTACTCATTACAACTACACACTTTGACTGCCAACTTTGACTGCTTCTTTAGCACGACTCTCGCTCTGCTTCGATGAGTTCGGTTGCATCCATGGCTCTGTTCACAGTAACGAAGTATGGAATGTGGTCACCCACGGATGCCTTACACCCCCTGTCGGAGCGGACGACAACTATTTTTTATTAGTTGTCGTCAGCTCCAAAAGCGAGCGTCAGGTTAGCGTCAGACATCCGTGGGTGACCTCACTACTTCGAATGCGCGCTCTCTGACGTCATAACCATTTCGGCCAACCGAAAAGCGTGATAACTCTGCTGACAACCTTCTGTCGACAACGATGAGGCATTAAAGGCTTTCGCCCTAAAATGCTCCTTCTATGGGACGGACATATATGTCCGGGTAACATATACGCACCATGGAAGGAAATGCCACAAGTGTAGAATCCACCCTCCGCCTCCGTCTGATTCCTTCTACGCAATGAAAACGCGTTCCTCTTCGAAATGCAAAGTCAGAAAGGCGTGATGCGCGCACTGCAAGGGCGTTCCGGTCTTGCACGTCCACGCAGTCCTCGCAGCGATAAGCTGGAGAAATCCGATCCGCTATCGCATTCCCTCCGAGAAGGCATCCCGGATATAGTGGGCGAAGATTTTTACTTTTTTTAGATAAAACCGGCAAATACACGTCCGGTCTCCCACGGTCAGCTTAACCACAGAACCTTGAACGCACACAGCGTACGCACGCCGTTGGCTGAAGATGGGCGCCATATTTAAATAAGAGCGACAGCGTATCGTCGGCGCGAGGATATCTCTGGTCATGTCAGAAACGTTTGAGCTTACCCCTTGGAGTTTCTCTGACAGGTCACCTTTGCCCGTGTCATTTGATTCGCGGCTAGTTTTTCTGTTCGCGATATATACAATCTGTCAGAGCATTTAAAGATGCTGTATAAATTCTAACAGTTAATGAATGAAGTCGAAAGAAAAGCACCGTAAAAGAAGAACGATGCATGCAAGTGATTTACTAATGAAGACAGCATGTCGGTTCACGTTAACAAGGTTTTTAAAAAGGAAACACGCGGTTTAACTCGAGGACGTCATCCTTCTTCGGCGCTTCACGACGATGCCTTTTGCATGCAGCGTTACATCAACTCTGGGTGTGGTTGGCAGCGTTTCTGAAACGTAGGCCGGAGCGTTTAGAATAAATTTCTCTCTGTCTCTCTCTGTGGTGCACAAAAACATGTACGGTACATTCGCGACTTGATCTTGGGGCTGTACATATTATTAGTTTAGTTATTTCGAGCAGTAAGCGATTGTCACGTGCCTTGGCGCTGTTCGTTTATTACATGTAACGATTTTTAAACCACCTTAGCCCTTATTAACCACCCTTATTCACAATTAATGCACCTTAATTCACTGTAGACACTTTCTATAGTCATTAATTATTGATTGGATTTCGATTAACTGCACATTTTCTCTCGTTTCATCTGAGTATTCATTCCAGACTTTCCAATTTGGCGCCACGCGTTGGCTCCGCCCACAATTCCGGTCACGTGGCCCCACATTTCCGTTTTTTTTTCAAATTTGGCAGCACTTTTTGAACATTTTTGGCCCTGATGAACTAACTATTCATCCGATTTCGAACATTTTTTTTTCTGCGCAGCATTCTCACATCATCCTCTTTCTATTACAACCATTTGTTTGACGCTATCTCTTGTGCGTTGCCCACAACTACAGCCGACAGATTTTGCGGACAGAGAGAGAGAGAAAAAACTTTTATTTGAATTGAAGGTTGCTCGCGCAACTTGGGTGGCACCCCTAGTCCAAGGCGCCACTGGCTTTAGCTGACTGACGGGTCTCGCTCGGTCAGGGCCACCTCCCACTGCTCATATGTCGGGTTGGATACAGTTAAGTGTTTTGGTTTCATTGTGCATTCCCACGATATGTGGTAGAGCGTAGGGCAAGCTCCACACCAAGGGCATGTATTCTGATATTGAGTGGGGCTAATCTTGTGCAGGATGAACAAGTTAGGGAAAGTGTTGGTCTGAATTTTCCTCCAGTCTATGGCTGCGGAGGAGTCTAGTTTTATGTGAGGGGTTGGGTATTTTCTGCGTTCCAGCCGAATATGTTCTAATCTGTCGCCATAGGTGCTAGGCATGGGGTAGGGATGAGGATCCGCCCGGTTGGTTAACGATCCCGCCGACATAGCCTAGTAATGCTTTCGGATTAATGAATAGTTGCTTTTTGTACACAGCGCTTTGTACCGTTGTGCCCCCGCTTTCAGAGGCTAGCATCGACTGCATAGGATGCAACGTACCGACTGGCAAGCTGAAAGCATTGTTCAGAAAGCAACGGGTAGCTGCAATCGTGACAGCGGGCCGATTGTTCCCGTGGTTGGACAGGACATGACTGACGGGCACCCCGCCTGCAGCCAAAGCGTTGGGGAAGCGAAACTAGGCAGCGAAACAGTGACACATGCACGCTAGCCAGCAATGGTGCCATTTCTGCGAGTCGTGAAACTAAACTATCGGGCACTGAAATCGCGGCTACTTATTTTGCTTTTAACGCCTTTTTACTTGTATTCATTTGAGCAGTGGTAATCTGCCGTCTCTGCAAAGTTAACATATCCGCGCTGTCATAGTTTCTGATTTGTGTCCCTCCATTAGGCCGCCGTTATGTTGCTATTGGTGGTGCCTATGCTTGTGTGAAATAATTATGACCAGCGTCCTTACACCATATACGCGAATACTTTATGAATGATACAACGTCATTTGCTCACTGTCTACTCGTGGCCAACACTAATAAACATTACTGCCCTCTTGAAGGTGAGCACACCCTTATCAGCTCAACTGCGCCCTGACAACGCTGTGGAAAGAACGTCGTAACAGTGGCTGTCCAGGGCCCGTTGCGTTCAGCCTCAAGCCTACGTTGCGCTGACAATAGATAACACCTTAGTCGACGGCTTTAATTCGTTCGGAAAGCAAGATTCCAACGTAAAAGCGCTAGTAGGCAAGAGAGTTCCAGCACACGCGGTAAGCATGATAACTACGGCATCTGCGACCGTACAGTATATATATATATATATATATATATATATATATATATATATATATATATATATATATATGCAAGCCTGGCAGCGGCGACGTGTTACCGTATTCGCCGTAGACCAGTCAGGCTATGCTAAAATTCCGTGATATCGCTACGTGCACAGTACACACCCAAACTTCCAGAATTCCTTGCGAGAAGAACTAGAAGGCGGGACGTTCTAATGACCAAAGGGCGAGAATAATTGTAGACGCTGCAAGTATCCGCATTTTCCATACTTCTTCCATAATGCTGTACCAAAATGCTTAATCAGCATCACGTGTCATTAAAGTGTGACGACCTAAAAGCTGTCGTGGCAGCCCGGCTTGTTTCAAATAACCAGCTACGCGTGTTCGTGACAGGCGTAGATAAATCAATGCGAGAGAGTAACGCCCTTTCAACGTGATGTTCGTTTTCCCCCACAGGAATGCGCATTGTTGCACCTGCGTCACGACGAGCCAGTCCGCTCCGCAACAGAAGACGCGCAGTGGTATTTAAGGAACGAACGCCGCATGAGCTATATTTCAAGCACAATTAAGACCACATTGGTAACACTCGAGCCGTTTGAGTGTGTCTAAGCTGACTGGAGGTCCAGGCACCTAAGAAGCTTAGGTAACCGAGATGGAAATTTAAAGAAAACGTACTGAAATAGAAGCAATTATCAAGACGCATATGTTTCCTAAATGGGAGCGGCAGTTTAGGATCGGGAGGACACCAGAAATATCTAAAATGTGGAGTATTTTCGAAGCAACGTGACACTCCGGAATATCGTCAGGAACCGTGCAAGCTGTGTGGGAAGCGGGGTATCTGTGATACGAACACACAGCCCCGCGTGACCTTTACGCTAACGATGCGTGTACTTCAACTACAAGCTGCCTGACAAATCTCCTACGCTATAGCGACTCCAGTAAGAGCGAACGCCTGTCTTAGCACACCGGATGCTTGACTGACAACGCAGCAAACCGCTCGGTTCCTATCGACGGCCCGAGGTTACAATGGGCACATACGTTAGACGGGCTGCGACTGTGTTCCGTTATCGTGGAAATGAACAAAAATAAAGATAAAACGCGCCACTTCTATTGACCGACGACGCAAAGGCAAAGGGACAATGAAGCATCACCGGACAAGGAGATATCAACATAATGAAAGAAAAAGACGCGAGAAAAGATAGACGAGCACGCCAACACCCCCGCAGGCGTCTGCCGTGGGCTCGTCGCGGTGTCTTTCCAACCCACCTGATGCGAATACCGGCTCGCTTCGCTGGCGTCGCCGGAAAGAGGGCTGGAGTCACGGCCGTTCGTCGTCGCGCACCCAGATCGCGGTCATGTGGACTCGTCGCAATACACACACACCCGCACAGGAGGCTCAGAGGAAGGCACAGAGCTCACGTAGAGAAACCACTCGCAGGCGGCGCTCACCAAACGCGCGCGCTCTCAGGTTCAGAAAACCAAATGGTGAAACACGAGAGACGCGCGTTAGAAAAAGGCTGACGCTTTCGCCGCTACCGGTGCGACCGCAGACACACGGCACGATGCCAACGTTGCTCTCGAGTTGCTCGGTTTGACAGTGGTCAGGATTTTGCGCGGTTAAGCATGCTATGGCTGCTGGCTGCGTTGAATGGAGTCCGGGTGACTCTTGCGGCTTGGCGGATGTTGCCGTAATCGCCGCGGCGTGCGTCGACGAGGTAAGCGACGACGTCCAAATCACGTGGCACGCAGACGTCGACGACTGCTCGTTTAGAGGCCGCGCGTCCTCGCCGTCTCGTAGCGAGATCGACGCGAGGAACTCGCTGCCGACACTCTTGCTCCTTGGCTTGCGCCGGAATGTGGGCGGATCCGCTCCGCCACTTTGCGTCCCCCCCTCCCCCTCCCTTGTTGGAAAAACTTGTCCAGCAGGGGAGAGAGTGCGCCTTCTTCCTCGCTCGCTCTCTTGCGAAGCGTTATCCTGTGGAGCGCGCGTGGATGCCTTCGGAGCTTCCCCCCGGCGAAAGCTGCAGGGCTTCGGAAAATTGGCTTCTGGCGGCAGCAACGCGCATGATTCCCAGCGTGGTGAGAGCTTCGCGCGGTTTGAGTGCCAGCAAATTGTTGACACTCGGCCGCTTGGGCATGTTCAGGAAACACAGCAAACGACGTGTTCTTTTCTAGCTCCGTGGCTTAATTTTTTTTTTTTTGCGTTCTTTCGCTTGCCCGTTTGTTTTTCCTTCTGTGTTTTCACATCTCCAATCGAGCTTCGGTTACACGCAGTTCTGTTTCATGAATCTATGTATTTTCCCCCCATATATATGATCTTATGTCAGCACGTGCTACTCCTTATATCATGTCTTGCGCACTTTTCCTTCTAGAGATCATATGCGAGAAAGGAAAGAAATCCGTATTTGTGCAGCCGGTGAGGATAACGGCGAACATGAAAGCTGCGTCTTCGCACGTTCAGAACCGTTTCAAACCGTGATCCTACAACAATGTTCATTTATATCCGCAGTCATGTTAGCTTCCCAATAGACATTAAAACTCTTATGGATGTCTTGCGGACGTTCAGGACGTCCGCAGGATGTCCATGGGAGTTCCAGTGTCCATTGGGTTAGGACCTCTTGCTGTTTTAGCAGCAGCCCAGACGACCAGGGAAGGATAAATAATTCGTTTACCGGTGCATGGTTTTCCGCAACTACATGCGTGACGTATTACTCAGACTAGGGTCATTGTATATCACAATAATACCTGCCATTACGTCCGAATTACATGCGCGACAGGTCATTGAACAAGAATCATGGAGCGGTCGGTCAGGGCCACTTGTTAGCTTCTCCTCTCTCTTTCGTTGTAGGCGAATTCAATGCGTTTACTTTTTGCGTTTCGATGGAGGCGAAGCATGAAAGGTGCCCTGTACTGTGCGATATCAGTGCACGTTCAAGATCCCCAGGTGGTTGAAATTATTAATGCAAAAGCATTGTTTGTCCCATTAGCACAAATGCCACCATCTTTCTCCGTCCGTGATATGAAATTCCTCACTGATGTCACCATGTCCTCGCATGACGTCAGCGCAGTGAACCATAAGAAAGGGACGACTACAGCAAAGAAGAAAAAATAACTTTTTCCGAAGGTGCGGGGAACTGAACCAAGGACATCCAGATTACGAGGCGAGCGCGCAACTTATAGGCCACAAAGCCGTTTTTTTTTCTCGTTATGATATAATTATAACTGCGATTACTTCTTAGCGAATAAAGTTAGACCTAGCGCATGCATTACCTTACGCCTCTATGCTAATTAGCAGGTTTGTAATTAGAAAGGAAGGAGTCTTTAACGAACCTCGCAACAGATCTCACGGATGTTTTCGCATTCAAAAGACGTAAGCGGTCTTAAGTGCCGTCCGTAATTTTTTCCGGAGCAATCCACTATGGCACCTCTTTCTCTCTATATATATTCTTGCATTTCCACCTTCTTCATTCACTCAAACCCTCTTCCCTTCACTCAAGGCGCGGTTGAGGTGTCCACCAAGAAGTGAGACAGTTACAGCGCCATTTCTTTGCCTCTAAAATAAGGCTTCTTCGTGAAAATATAGAGTTTTGGTTGTCTGAAACACAAACACATAGAACATGCTTATTTAGGCAATAAATGATTCGTATCGCTTACCTTGACTATGTATTTCGTTTAATGGCTGCAATTCTGGTGCCCCCATCCCCCCGTACCACACACACACTAGCCCATTGATATGCGTAGGCCTTTGTGTGCAATCGATCGGACAGATTTCATACGCACAGAATCAAAAGACGGCAGAAACGGTGGTGAACACAAAGTATTCGCAATGCAGACACGAAATAGGTTCCAGCGTTTGCATGGTGTTGCCGCCGACTCAGGGAACCGGCTAGGACCTAAAATTTACAAACAATCATGTCACCTTTGGCAAAAAAATAATTCTGCTCAAACCCAGGTAGCACCGAAATGTTACAACACTGATACTTAATTGTCTTGTTCGAACGTTCATAGATTCCCCGCGTTTGTAATGTTTCCGAAACATTACGAATCAACAATGTAATCACCTTTTTTCCTAACCTTAACTAAACAGCTAAACAACTATGATCCAACTTTCGCTAAATTGGTAAAGTAACCCTGCAGCCAGACCCGCCAGTGGTGATCGATCACAACTGCAATCAAATTTTTGCGAGGAGCATGGGTCAATACGGGCGACACGCCCTACAATTCAGCGCAACTACACCTTCGAACGAGCATCATGGCCTCAAGCTTATAAGGCGGAGGAGGCGGAGCGAGCGCTGCTGCGGCCGCTTATCTGTTTTTTCAGCCAGCGTCCGCTTCGGCGGACGCGGTTGTTGCCAACGGTTGTTGCTGCGACGCGCGTCTTTTCTTATCTTTTTCTCTTTCCTATGATCTTTTAACTCTCCTCTGTCTGCACGTGGTGGTGGTGGTGGTGGAACTTTATTTCCAGCGGATATAGAGGAGCGACCCGAAGTCGCCCCCCGCTTAAACGGCGGCCGCTATCCCTTGGGCAGCGGCGGCGTCTTCAGCCAGCTGGAAGAGCTTGATCTGTGTCCCCGGGTCGGGGCTGAGCAATAGAGCCTCCCAATGATCAGAGTCGGTAATGAAGCGACTCGCGGGTAGGGACTGCGGGCAGTTCCAGATCATATGATTTAGATCGGCTTTCGCATCACAATTTTTGCATTTGTCGGAGTAGAGTCCATCCGAATAGAAGCTACACAATTGGCGATTTGGATAGGTGTTAGTTTGAAGTTTACGCCAGGCTTTGGCCTGTTGCTTGGAAAGCGTTTTATCTGCTGGGGGAAATCTGAGTCTTGCAAGCCTGTAGTGCTGCAGGATTTCTCTGTAAGAAAACAACCTGTCCTTGCCGGAGTATAGGGCGGGTGGACTGCACGACCTAGCTCGGCGGGATAGTTCTCGAGCTAGGTTATGAGCCGCCTCATTACCAGCAAGGGAGGCATGAGCAGGCGTCCAGATTAGGCGAATGCGCCGCGTGGGCTGATAATTTAGCAGAATCCGTGCTGCTTGTGGAGAGATTCTTCCAAACGTGTAATTACGTATCGCCAATTTTGAGTCGCTGACAATGGTTTCTGCCGAGGATCCCGCAATGGCTAGAGCAATGGCTGTTTCTTCTCCAACATGTGTGTGCTGAGTGCGTATAGTGCCCCCAGTTATGAGTGTACCACATTCCGTGGTGACCACAGCTACCATCTTGTCAGCCGAAGAATCTGCTGCCTGTCTGCACGTGGCAGCGGTGGTGGCTCGGCTCGAGCCAGTAGGCAGGCCCGTGCAATTTCCTTTTCATCCTTCTCTCTGTCGCAACAACAACAGCAACAACTTTTAAGGCATCCGTATTGGATGCCTGAGTGATAGTGGTGGACGGCCAACATGCCATGTTCTCTCATTAAATTTTGTGGCTGTGCACGCATTCTGTCGCAGGCTCCATCTGAGATATGTAACTACTAAGATGTGTTAGTTTAAAGGGGCTGTGGAAGGGGCTCTCGATAATGTTGCGGTATGCCTTGGATGTTATAGGAAGCCGCTTCACAAATATCCTCCAGCAAGAATTTTTTGATGCGTTTTGTGGACCATGATTTATCTCTAGTTAAAATTTGAATTTCCGCCTTTTCGCGCCTTTTTCTCTCCTCGTCACTTTCGCAAACTGAAATGTCGGCGCTCCTCCGCCGGCCCCACCCACTCGGCCCTCCGCCGGCTGCCGACGCGCACGGGAGTTCTCCGGGGGGCGGAGCGGGCGGAGAGTTCTACGCGCTCATTTGAGCTAGAAACTGCAATTATAAGTTACCGGCTCTAAGGCCCTACAAATAATTAAGAACGGATTGTGGAAAAATATATATACACTGAGTGTACATTTTTCGTTGTCGTTTCCATCTCGTTTTTTTTTATAACAGCCATTTGAAGATCATTCAGTAGAGAGAGGCGCCGCCTACGATTTATAGAATTATTTCTATAATATAGAATATATTTATAGAATATCTATAGAATTATTTCTATAGATAGTCTATTGACTATGAATTGACAAAAGGAAATATCTATATGAAGGTTGGTGTGGTTTTATGGGGTTTAACGTCCCAAAGCGACTCGGGCTATGAGAGACGCCGTGGTGAAAGGCTCCGGAAATTTCGACCACCTGGGGTTCTTTAACGTGCACTGACATCGCACAGCACACGGGTCTCTAGAATTTCGCCTCCATCGAAATTCGGCCACCGCGGCCGGGATCGAACCCGCGTCTTTCGGGTCAGCAGATGCCGTAATCACTGAGCCACCGCGGCGGGGTAAGATGACGCGTTAGACATTACAATGCATGGATCACCGCGTGGTATTAGCTTACGACCGCTAAATGATTTTTATAATTGATTTTTCTTGACGCTATTTTGGTTTCGGTTTCACCAACCGAACAGTGGCTGTGGCGTGCAGTTCATCTTAGGTTACGTGAGGAACGAAGAAAATGGCAATATAACTGCTGATATGCCATTTGTTGTCACTCCAACTCTTGAAGCATTCTGTTTGAACGGCAGTGAATTAAAGCTATGTATCAGCGTTTATATTAGCGTTTATATTGCAAGTTTTTTGTGCCTCAAGTGACCTAACCTTAGGATCTGTGAGCTGCAGGCCACAGCTATCGTTCGGTTGATGCAACCAAAAGAGCGTCAAGAAGAAATGCAGTTATTAATTATTTAGCAGTAGTAGTTAAATACCACTCGGTGTTCCATGTATTCGAATGTCTAAAGCATTATTTGAAAGAAGAAAACACGCAACTAAAATTAAGTGTTTATAGTCCTTTAAAGGAAAAGGAACCCCAAATGCGCGAAATAGTAGTAAACTTTGGTCACATGAAGCAGGTATTGACTGTCATATGTAAGTCACTTGTTCCTACTTCCACCCTCCCACAACTAGACCTTCGCGCCAGCAGATAACTCCTTCACCTAGTCATTGCTTCGTCGTTCTAATTTGTTCCAGCCTTTACGCCAGCCTCTTCCGGAAAACGTCGAAACCAGAAGCGAAACTACTTTAAGGAAGAAACTTTGTGGGTGTAAAATTCCTCGTGGTGATAGATGTCTTACGCACAACTGTCAAACAAATAATTAATAATTGAATTTGTTTTTATAATGTTTTAGCTTCAGTTGCATCAGTCGAACAAAGTATTTCGGTTGTGACGTCACGTGAGGAATAAAACTGCGACATATTCGCTGCTTCATCATTTTAATATAGTTCTGCAGTATATTCTAGGCACTGTAATAGTACTAAAAAGCTTAAACTAGTCTGTCTCGGAAGCTGAAATGGGAACGAATGATGAGGCAGCGATTACATTGCTGTGTTTAACGTCACTGCCTTGAGCAACCAAAGAAACCGAAACTGCAATAACAAAAAAAATTCAATTCAATAGTTGAAAAAAAAAATGGCACATAATTATTTTTGTGTATTAATATTTTTTGAATAGTTACAAACAAAAACATTTAACTAATATTTAGTGTGTCTGCGTCTTTGAAACAAGAAAAAAAAAAACGACTATTTCACTCTGAAACACTATCTGCTTTATCTGGCAATGTAAGTTCAGACGTTACAAAAAAAAAAAAAAAACGATAGAGAATAGTTTTGTAGATTTTTGTAGGTTTGGTTCGCGCGTTGCTCTTGATGCAAAGTGATGCAATCTATTTAAGCGCGCAAAACTATGTAATTTGGCCACGCTGGTTAGCTGGCCTCAATGACGATGCGTTGCCGCGAACGCGAGAACTGCCAACAACAGAAACTGAAGAGGCCGATCAACCGGAGCTGGCTGTTCGTGCGCGAGATCTTGTGCCAGCTAGAGAAGACCAACTTGTATGAGGTAGCAGATTCATCTGCCTCGGCCGCCTAACACAACCCGGTTTGAAGACCGGGTTGTCAAAATTCCTTAAGTAGGAGAGGCTGTTCGTCCTTGACGTGCCAAATGTGGATTGCATATCAGGAGCGCGTTGCTTCGCCAAGTAGTAACCGATTATCTGTCCGCGGTTTCATGAAATGCTGAACGGTGAGTGACCCCTTGATAATACCTGTTAGGTGTGCATTTCTATGGTGTTGTGACATATTTGGGCTAGCAGTCTTGAACTGTCGCAGAACGAAGTCCAACACATCTGAATTTGCGCAGTGCGCAAGTTGGGGGGTTGTTCGGATGCTACGCTGATGGTCGGTATCTGTCTGTGACAGCAGTTATCTGAAAAATCAGAATCCACCTACTATGCGACGGAATGGCACCCAGGTCAATCTACCTACGTAGCAACCTGAAGAGAGAAAAAAAAAGGAAAGAACCAAATGGTGGCACATGAACAGCTGTAAATCTTGCGTCTGAACAGCTGGCGTGCCTCTGTGAACTGTTCAGTGTACGCATACTGAAAAACGTTTTCGAGCGTAGTGTTATAGTTGGAAAAATGAGGTCCTTTCACTTGACTGGCGTCAAACTTTTGGTGTGCCGTTGCAGTTGATATCTGACCATTCGAATTTCCCGTTTTGCACTGTGGAACATCTCGTGATTAAGACCAAACTTTGTTATCAGTTTGTAAGTTTTTCATACGTTTAGTCATCCAGCATGCTAAGCGTACGTTCAATGGTGCCATTTATAAAGTGACAATGTTTCCTTGAAATGAAAATTACACTGTTATATTTGCAGTTTGCATTAAACTGCACGCATTTTACGCACTTTCGTAGAGTACTGTCCACGGCTTTGATATCGTAAACAAAGCTACTGCAATACCAGTGGTCTGTTAAATGTCACTTTCTGTCTGTTGTATACAGTTTAACTCTGTGATGACATCATACAGTGTCATCTGCCTTGCCTATCTTACAAATTTTAATCGGCCCAAAGAAGCTGCTAACTGTTCATTTTCCAGTAAACTGTGGGAGCATAAACAAGGCAGTCTTGGATTTACAATTAGGCTAATGTTAAATTCACATGATTGAGTTGCTTTTTTCTTCCTTTAATTTTTAATCCTTTGCACGTGCTTCTCTTGATTGCATGCAGCTATACGCATATACAACTCAAGAACAAAGCGGTACATGACCGTCAAAGGAGGCCTTCCAGCTGTGTGTTGACCCATTATTATGACCTGCCAGTAGCTGGTGAAAGGTAGTTGGTCACGATGTCATTGAAGTAGGGCGACAACTTGAGTTGGATGGCCTCCTTTCTCTGGCATATGCCATGCCATTCTTGACTTGTATGCGGCTATAGGCAGTTTCAAGTGTCAGCATTCTCTATTTGCTACATGTTCGTTTGATTACTCTTCATTCGATGTCAGTGCATGTTAAAGAACCCCAGTTGGTCGAAATTTCCAGAGCCCTTCACGACGGCATCCCTTATAGCCTGAGTCGCTTTGGGATGTTAAACCCCCATAAACCAAACCAAACCTCATTTGACAAATACTTAAGCTTGCTGACCTGGACAGACAAAGTGTGTCTTGGCCTCTAGAAGACCAAACATTGTGCACTTTGTTGCATGATTGAAACCCCTTTTGCCTCCAGAAAGTTGTTCACAGTTCAGCATTTGCAACGATGGTTTGCAAGGGAGGCTACATAGAAAGAAAAGTGATAGTGGGTTCTATGGGACAATAGCATACTGGTGCCTCCTTAACCCTCCTTTAAGTGTGTTCACCCACAGGCGGGCCTGATCACATGACAGGAGGCGGTACATTCTTGAGGGAACCCATTTCTCTGTCCACCTGATCCCTTGTGTCTCAGTCTCACTTGCATAATGTTCTCATCAGCATAGCACGTAACTACACAGCATAGCACGTAACCTCTGTAGTTTTCACTTGCAGTACACAAAGGCAATGCTGGTTGCCTGAGACAAAAATCTCCATACACCTATCGTCATAAATGGTTCCAAACTCACCTTGCTACAGATATCACAGTGGAAAAAGCACACTACTTTGAGAGCACTAGAATACTGTATGCAGCTGTAAGGGGGGCTCATCGAAAAGAGCCAGGAAAAAGTGTGTAGTGAAGATCTCTTATCACTCATCCCAGCTTTTGTGTGCAAACAGTTTTATGCTTTGAAAGCAGTGCAGTTTTCCACTATAAATCAACATCAACAAAACTGCATTCTTGCATTGTTAGAATTGTACGGCAAAACAGCGCTGACGGACGGGACGGAAGAAGACGAGACAGACACATGCGGTGGAAGAAGACGAGACAGACACATGCGCTGTGTCTGCGCATGTGTCTGTCTCGTCTTCTTCCGTCCCTTCCGTCAGTGCTGTTTTGCCGTACCATTCAACATGAACCAACCAGCCCGACTCAGCCCTATCCTTGAATTGCATTGTTAGACACATCACCCTGTGTAACTGTGTCGTTTGTAAATGTGGACCATGGATTGGTCTGGAACAGAAAAGGAAGAAAAACAGAGCTGTGCAGTGAATTTTATCTCACTTAACTTGAGAATATGGTCATTATACACAGTTTTACTGATCACTAATGCAGGATGTGAAATGTGCAAGATTTTTGTTTCCTTGATATTTTGCAAGGTTTCTAGCTTTATCACAAGTGGATGTTCACCATGGTGTTAATTGTTCAACTTGCATGCACCTGCGGCTGCAGATGGGCAGTGCCCTCAAGATTTAACCAATGGAAGAGGACCCGGCAATGTCGACCACAACCAATGATTTTGACCTGAATGATGCGCTCGCCAAGAGCCACTTCTACACTGGTCTCATACTGGCGATAAGCTCTAGCATCTTTATTGGTACCAGCTTCATTGTGAAGAAGAAAGGGCTCCTGCGCATCAACAGCAAGGGTCAGACCAGGGCAGGTAGGAAGTTTCTTTAATTAAAGGAACACTGAGGACAACTCAGTTTAGTTTTCTTTCTTACCAAAATTCAACTGTTTGGCCTTTTGTGGTTCTGTCAACATTTGTTCGGCATCTAAAGGCATATTTGTTGTTGACAAATTTGGAGTTGAAAGTAAAATGTTTTTTCCATCCAGTCCATTCAAACTCGTGACATAAGGGCTCTGTGATCTCCGACTGTAGGTAGATGGCAGTGTGGTCAAGCCTCAGAGATCCGCGTAATATATATTGAGATCATTGCAGTTTGCTTTCAAAACTGGCCTGTGGCAGTGATGTCTGTACTTCATTTTTTGCTCTGTCCTAGCTTATAAAAGCTCAGTTTTTAGTGAAATTAAATTTTCTTTCATTACAGTACGGTAATCATTGAGTATGGGACAACTTCATTTGGCCCTTCGTATCCCCATAAAGGGCTTCTGGTGTGTTGTCTATCATATCTGAGAAATATGCCGTTCCAGTTTCTCATAAATCTTCTCCTAGGTGCCGGAGGCTATGGCTACCTCAAGGAATGGGTCTGGTGGGCTGGCCTTATTCTCAGTAAGTACTGCAAAACTGTATCTTAAGTACTGTTTTCATTCATTTCTTCCTTCCTTCTCTCTGCTTAGTGAAGGAAGCTGTGAGAATTGAGTGTGTTTTTCCTTCTTTTTTTTCTGCTTCTTTCAGTGGCCGTCGGAGAAGCTGCAAACTTTGCAGCGTATGCCTTTGCACCTGCATCACTTGTTACACCCTTGGGCGCCCTCAGTGTCTTAGTGAGGTGAGGCCATGGCTCATAGTATAAAGGGCATTTCAGTACCCTCTTTTACACTCCTATACTAGAGTACGCCGCCGTGGTAGCTCAGTGGTTATGGTGCTCGGCTGCTGACCCGAAAGACGCGGGTTCGATCCCGGCCGCGGTGGCTGAATTTCTTTGGAGGAGAAATTCTAGAGGCCCGTGTACTGTGTGATGTCAGTGCACGTTAAAGAACCCCAGGTGGTCGAAATTTCCGAAGCCCTCCACTACGGCGTCTCTCATAGTCTTAGTCGCTTTGGGACGTTAAACCCCATAAACCAAACCAAACTCCTTTACTAGTGCTTATCCTTGGCTAGAAAATGCTTACTGGGTGCAGGAGTGAAAATTTGTGCATTTGTTCGGAAACCTTATTAACTGTGCTGCAGCTTCCAGGAACCTTTATTTTAGCTCCTACTGCAAGGGGTATCCACGTGACGTCACTAGCTTTGCTTGAATGGCGTATTATGAAGATGTTGCCCTTTTCACCACTGTATGAATATGAAATTTTTCTTGGCACTAATCTGTAGGCATTAAAAAATATAAGTTTAGTGAACCCACAGCCAACTTTCCTGTGAAATTTAAACTTTTTCCTCACAGTGAAGTCAATGGTTATGATGAAAAAAAAAAAAAGGTTCTATGTGGTTGTACTAAACCAGTACGCTGCACAATAAAAACTGAATTTGTTTGATAGCTGAACTGTATGGAAACATAGCTGTAAGAGCTCTAATAGGGGAAAATATGATATTAAAATGGTTTACACAAATACAGGCCCAACTGTGCAACATAAGTAACCATGTGTATCAGTTGAGTTTCTTTGTGTTGCATTGCCACCTGCCACATCAACCATATCATTGTCATGAAACATTTTGTTCTTATTTGTGCACTAGTTACAATATAGCCTGGTAGCTTTTCTCATGCTGCTGCTTATATTATGCAAAGTCAGCGTAACATGATTCATAGAGCAGCTAGCTGGAAAACTTCATAACAGACAAAGGCGCGAAAGTAGCAGCACCGACTGACAAACACAAATGACAAAGATGTATTGGTTCTCTTCTAGAGTTGACTGACAAGGAAACTGCCTTTCTTTGGCAGTTTAAATAATTGGTGTCACCATGTTCTTGATGCTTTTGTTTGTAGTGTCCTGTGCTGTTTTCTACATTTTTCTTCTTTAGGTGTGATTGATCTTCCATAGTGTTTATACTTGCTTGTTTCAGCAGTTACGTTATAGTTAGAGGATGGACTGTTCGGTTTAAACCGAAAAAAAAAAAGGATATAAGTACATCAAATTCAGTGTTCAAAATTAGGTTTGAACTGGTAAAGATCAGTATTCTTGACATGCTAGGCATAGGTAGCCGGCTGTTGAGTACAAGTTATGCTCAGTCAGAGTTGAATTTTAACTAAGTAGCGAAGCTAGGGTTGTAATGTGATGGTGTTTTTGTGGGTTAAACAGCGCAGTAGTGTGATTTCAGGTATTTCCCCACTAGCTTGCACGCCACTGCAGACCGGGAAGCATCACCTCCTCACCGCTTGCTAGTTTATCACTGTTTGTTCACTATCATCACCCACTTAGAGCACTAATCGGTTACATAGGTTTATCGACTGCATCTAGGACACTGACACAAAACTGTGCATGGGTGTCACGAAAAAGTATTATGTTCTGGCTGCTGCGGTGGCTGAGAGGCAGTTTCATTGCTGCCATCAACACGCACACCACGTGATGACCCACCCTCTCATTCAGCCTAGTGCGACAGCCCAACGATAACAAGGCAACTTAGTTCTTGGAAGTACACTTTCATTTCTTTTTTCCACTTTCCCGTTATCCATTCCTCCGCTCTCGCCATGGCAGGTGGCATTTCACTTTGCTACTACCTCCCAACATGCCACCTGTAAAACGTCGCACACGCCACCTGTGAGGTGGCATGTTACGCTGACAATGCCGACGGTGCGGAACCCAGGGACAGGCGCATAAGAGCTGCGCTCTAAAACACAAAGATAGACTCTACACAGAATTGCCTCATGGAAAGAAGTCAGTAATTCAGTTGTTGAAAATAATATCTGCCGAAAAAAAAATGGAACTTGCATTCTGAAATAAACCAAAAAAAGGGTCGGCTGAATTTTCAAATAATAGAGACCAAGAAAGTCCAACTGCTGATTATAGTTTGAACAAGGAGTGTTGTATCCGATCTTATGCATTCATTTACTGCACTCCTCTTTTTGCACTCGTGTCCGTCATGAAAGGACAGCATTTGACAGTAAAATGGGTCGTGGTTTCTAGCTGTGCTGTGATTGTTGTTGTTTTTATTACCTGTCAAAATACATACGACTGTTGTGCAAGTGTGTCAAAGGGCTGTTGCACTGTGACACTGTTTTTTGTGTTGCAGCGCTATCCTGTCGTCCAAGTTCCTGAACGAACGACTGAACCTCATTGGAAAGGTAGCCTGCTTACTGTGTGTGCTTGGCTCCACTGTTATCGTTCTGCACAGCCCCAAGGAAGGCAATGTTGAAAGCATGGAAATGCTTGGCACCATGATCGTCGAACCTGGTGAGTCTTCACTGCTTTACTGGAGGAAGAGTTGGCATTATGGATTACTGTCACGGGACTGGTGAGCATGTTTCAATGCGGAAATGCATACTTGGGCTTTCACGTGAAATTTTTTGCCCAGCACATTTTGTGGCATCACATTTTGTGGTAGCACTTTTCAGTCCTCACTGCAAAGAGCTCACATAGATAATAGCAGAGACTGCCAATCTCTTTTAAAGCATACACAGTATATATATGGCCACATATAGTGGACACTGCACACATGGCTGTAGAAGCAGAATCTAAGATATGTTGTCTATGTTATCTACGTGAAAAGTGGGAGTTATAGATGTATAAGAAGAATATAGCCTCAATAGGATACTGGGGCTTCTATGAGTGGATAGTGGGGATGCATTTCTGCACCAGTGTCTCGTGTTGTTAGCAAATAGTTTATCTGAAAATTTCTTTTCATTTTTTTTTCTGCTGCACTACGCCCCCTCCCCTCCTCCCTCCTTCCTCTACAGCGTTCATAGTATACGTGATCTTTGTGGTGACGGCGGCCAGCATCCTGATGGTGATCTATGCCCCCAAGTACGGCACCTCCAACGTGGTGATCTATGTGGCCATCTGCTCGGTCATCGGCTCTCTCTCGGTCATGGGCTGCAAGGGCCTGGGTCTGGCATTGCGCGAGACATTTGCTGGCCGCAACGAGTTCACCTCCTGGGTGACCTGGGTGTGTCTCATCGGTGTCATCATCTGCATCTCTGTCCAGATGAACTACCTCAATAAGGTGAGCTTGACAGTGGCAGTGCTGCTATATGGTGTTGTCTCATATATGGGTCACTCACGGAAGGCGCGGTTCTATGGAAGGGCAGTTCTGTTTCCCCACTGAATTTCACGATCTTTGATCATTGAAGAAAATTGGGCTTTCTATAGTTTATGTATAGAAAACTTCACACTGAGGTCTGGCGGCAGCCCCTTCCTCAGTGAACAGGTCATTTATCAAATGTGACCTTTGAACACTGCTTTGCTAAAGAATTGACTTAATCTTTAACACTTATGGACTTGGTAGGAAATCATCTGACAGCATTTATAGTTTTCCATATTGTTTCCTGCTCGAAGCACAACTTACGGGATGGCACTGCTTCTTTCAGGCACTGGATGTCTTCAACACATCTGTAGTCACGCCAATCTACTACGTGTTCTTCACCACCTTTGTGCTGATTGCATCGGCCATCCTGTTCAAAGAATGGGGAAACTTGAGTGGGGAAGACGTGCTAGGTAAGCTTTGTTGTCAAGTGGTTAGCTTCATTCCTTATGTTGTGCATAGTTTTTAACCATTGAAAGCTGTTCAGTAGTGCAGCACATTTATAGGATTCGAGCTATTTGTGAGTTAGTGATTCCAGTGTTATGATTGCTTAGTTAATTATATTAGATACGTGATTGAGTGCCCAGCATTAAACAACCTCTTTACCTTTATGTAGTGAAATGTCATGAAATAAAACCTGCTTAATTCATTTTATTATTTATTTTAAATGATGCCGCAGTTTTGTCAACATCAGATGCATTAAAACAGTGTCCCTTAATTTGGACTTTGCATAATTAAAACATAGTTTGGTCTCCTTGGAGCTCAAATTACTGAGAAATGACTACACTTTTTCATGATCTGTCGGCAGGTGCACTGAAACTATTCTCTTTAAAGATAAGGCTTTGGTTCAGTCGCTTTGAGACGTTAAACCCCATAAACCAAACCAAACCAGTTCATATGTCCACTTGAACCTCTGTTGCCCCTTGTTACATTTGCTTTCCCTTATACTCCATTCTGTTATTCTAAGCGACCATCACTTATCTGCTCTCTGCATTATATGTTCTCCGCTAGTTCTCTGACGTTTCACATGAATAATCATTTTCTGCGCATATTGGCCCAGGTAGCAAATCACACAAATATTCAATTTGAATTTGGTTCGGTTGTTTCAGTATTAATTTCATATTTGATTCAGTTTTTAACTGCACTGTGTGTATTCAAATCGATCTGAAAGCTTTTTTTTTTCATGGCCTATTTGTATTCAATTCAGTTTCGGAAAAGTATTAGTTGCACATCGCTAATTGAAGGGACTATGAAACAATATTCTAGAGGCCCGTGTACTGTGCGATGTCAGTGCACGTTAAAGAGCCCCAGGTGGTCGAAATTTCCGGAGCCCTTCACTATGCCGTCCCTCATAGCCTGAGTTGCTTTGGGACGTTAAACCCCAATAAACCAAACCAAACCAATATATACTGAGTTTAAGGAAAGTGGTTGAATGACAGGTATTCCATTACTCATCACCCCGTCAGAGGAATTTTTTGGCTGTAGTAGGATACAACTAAAAAAAGAACAGCAGTTGGTAACAGTGGGCCACTGTCTACAGCATCCTGTACTACTCCTCTGACACACAGTGAACAAAATCACCTTTTTAATGTTTGACTGTATAAAAAAAAACCAGAGGAATCAGAATTCTTGAGCTTATAGTTTAGGTCTCCTGATTAGTGGTTTACTTTTCGTGACGGAAGGAATTCTGTTCGACTCTCTTGAATATGGGCGGAGCTTTGCTGCAGACTGGAGTCGTATCTGATCATAGATTCATTAACACAGAAGATGTCGGCGAATCAGAATGATGCTCCTCCTCCTCTCCCCTCAGATCATACACTCGGGGGCACCTGATAGAAAATAGAGGACAGATTAGGGCTGCGCCCAACGCGTGAATATGTCATGCTTTGACGCTCAGTTTGCCTACTTCCAGCCAGTGTCCGATGCTGGCAGTCCGATGTGCTCCAGGTAGCTCATTAATGCACATCTTCAGGAAGAAAGTGCTTGAGCTTGATGCCTCGGTAGTCGCAACACTGCAAAGCGTGTTGATCTCAGGCGAACACAAAAGATACAGCAGATAGCTCCACAGCCATCAACAGAAAGATGCGGCAGCGACAATTCAGAAACATGTGCGCGAGAGACCCTGCACACGCGAGGGTTTCACATAGCTATATGCGGGCTGACGACTTTTGTCGGCTGCCAGAAATGTGCTCGCGACGCCATGGCTGTCATGACTACAGCGAATGGCAGTGTCTGGTGGTTTGCCACTCACCATGACATCACCAGTACCTGTAACGTATACATTCTCAGAAAATAGTTCCAAAAACAATCATTATGCGGTGATCGATTAGCCCATTAAGTTTAAAAGTCACGGTTTTTAAAAATGAACAACAAATTGCTGGCTCCGTTCCAAGGTCTCTTACTTGGTGTGAATGCTCAAAATCTTCTACGCACTGAATACATTTATCGGCAATCTTCGAAATCATCTCATGGTTCCTTTGACATGTCCCCAGTGTTGTGGGTCACCACTGGGCCATGTCATTTATTCATGCTCTGCAGCCACGTATGCTCGGTCACACGATGGAGCTACGGGCGAGATTTTATTGTGAGGCCTGAGAAAGGGGGCCTCACAGTAAATAAATTCTGTCCTACAGCTTCATCGTGTGACCCGGTATTCACGACCGCACAGGATAAATAAATGACAAGACCCACCGGCGATCCACGACGCAATGGACATGTTAAAGGGACTGACCAGTGACCAAAATGTACCACTGGATTATGGCAGAAATAAAAACATCCTGCCCCATATTGTAAGAACTGAGCACTGCTGTATCGAAGAAACATCGAATTTTAATTTCCAATGGAAAATTGCATTAAAAGTTCTCATGCGGTGACACCCACCATTATGACTGTATCCCTCCACGTGACCACATCTCATTAAAGTACTGCTGATTTGTTTTAAGTGCACAGTGTATTTTTTTCTCTCAGGGGTGTTTGTCATGTTTTTTTATAGTTTACACACTGTCTAGTGTGCCCTTTGATGACAAGCAACGTTCCTTTTGCATTGTTGACCATGTGCTTTTAGCTTTTGGTGCTAAATGATGCCACAATGTTTTGCATTTCTTAAATGGACCGGCAACCACAGTCCACTAAAATTTTTGTCCACGAGGAGTCCATTACTGTGCCGGTCCACAGTCCACTAAAACTTTTGTCCACGAGGAGTACATTACTGTGCTGTAACTGCTTTGGATATGGAAACTAAAATGGATGCGACTGTATTCTAAAAATGACTGATTACTGTTTGACGGGCAAGATTTATGTTAGTTTTTGGTAGAGCACTTTCACCGATATGCTTTCTATCGCCTTAGTGCTCGCTGATCATGGTTTCCAGCCTTGGGATGCATAAAGAAGGGTGGATGCGCTGACCATAAAATTCTTGGTAAAAATCTGCAACAGCATTCGCAATGCAGCTGTTGTGGAATCCATCACCTTAGACAACAAGCTTTCTGTTGTGGCGAAAAAAATTGGGTGCTTAAAATTCAATGTTCGGTCCCTTTAACTCTTGTTTGGTTCCAAACCCAGTCTGCTGTCTTTCTGTTTCTTAATGTTACATCTGTCATTTTCCTTTTCATTGATTCTTACTGTCCTCAGTTTGATTGATGCCGTTAATTATTTTCCTTCTGATTCCATTTGTTCATTATTTTGTATTTGTGTCAAAGATAGGGGTTCCATTCCTACATGTACTCTCTCAGTGGCCCAGATAGGACATGCTTAAAGGTGCACTGAAGAGGAATCTAAACTCGTCTTTTTGCCGCGGGAACTCGATCTACACGTTCTGAGCATTCTTAGAAATGTCGATTTATTGCCCTGTGTGGCTGATTGTCCTAATTAAATCGAATTAACGTCCGGCTCCCGCCTTTTTTTAAAATTCTCCCTCGTACGGTGGGCGGAGTCGACCAACGCGTGGAGTGCCTTGCAGCCAGCTCCGTGGAGGCTTTGCTTTCTCTTTATTTTGTTTTTTAGGTTTCCGTAAATAAATAGTTTCATTCGCAGATAATATAGCTGCAAAATAAGCCCGCAGAAATAAAAATACGCGCGGACTATTTGCTTCTACGGACGACTACGTATTACTCCGCCGATGGCAGAGCGGCAAGCCGCCGCGGGACTGGCTGCAAGGCACTCCACGCGTTGGTCGACTCCGCCAAATGTATGAGGGAGAATTAAAAAAAAAAAAAGGCGGGAGCCAGACGTTAATTCGATTTAATTAGGAAAATCAGCCACACAGGGCAATAAATCGAAGTTTCTAAGATTGCTCGGAACGTGCAGATTGAGTTCCCGCGGCAAAAAGACGAGTTCAGATTCCTCTTCAGTGCACCTTTAAGTGTCCAAGCATGCAGTGGCACAGAGGTTGAGTGGAAGCTCCTTTTGCTCGTCCCGCAGGTAGCCTCACGGGCTTCATGACAGTGGTGTGCGCGATATTCTTGCTGAACGCCTTCAAGGACTGGGACGTGTCACTGTCCAGCCTTCAGGGGCTGCTGCAGAGCACACGCGAACAGCAGCAGCGCGGTGCCTCGGGTGACGGCACCTTGCCGGACCTGACCACAGCCCTGCTGGACTCGCCGCCCTCTTCATCACAGCGATCTGGGGCTCTCGTCTCGAGTGGGTACCAGCGCATCGCCTCCAAAGATGATCCGCTCGCCGTCACTAGCATACACTGACACTTGTTTCCGTTAGGCATGAAGGATGATGGGCATCTTCCTCAGCTTGCGTTTTGTGTAACAAAGGAGCCAAGGTGAAGTTCTCTTCACTTCACTTTAAAAAAAGCAGCAGTTTTTTTTCGGTGAGAGCACAGTGCCGAACTAGGTGATCTCATCTTTCATAAGATGGTGATAAGACTGCTGTTGGTGTACATAAACTTCTGTGCTACAAGTTTGAGATAGAAGCCGTAGGGTTCCTATTGCAGTGAAATAGATGAGAGTCGCCTTGTCAGCTCTGCTTATAGTTGAGAGGACCTGGTTGCATGCCTTTTGAAGTTGCTAAATTTGTCATCTCTTTCTCCACAAGCCAGCCCAAGTTGTCCGTATGAAGACCCAGCACTCCATTGTAAGGAAGCTCTTTTCTTTGTTTTTCTTTGATCTATATTACTAGCCTAGCTGCTTTAGTCACATCAGCAATGGCTTGGTTGTTTGATACATTATAGTCTTTAGCTTAAAAACAGACAGTGTGGCTTCATGCTGTAACCTGGTTTATCCTTTGTTGCATAAAACATGTGGATGGCTAAAGTCTTGTTTATATGAAAGCCAGTCTCGCAATTTATTTCTTTTTTATTTGACTAATTTTTATATCCTAGTAGTTAGGAAATGCATTTGGAGTAGGCCTGTGCGTAATAGTGGTTTTTTGTCCGAAGCTAACAGTACTTCGAATAATTTCAAAGAGAATTTTTGGGTATTTCTGGCACACAAAAAAGGTTGAACAGCATAATAGGCATTTTCAAATTCATGCATTTTCTAACAAACAAGGTATTTATATGAAAAAGAGAATGTGTTGAGGCTTTGTCACACTCTTTGAAGTGGTGTCAACTCTGCAAAAATGGCCTTTGAAAATTGGGGAGCCAGCCTGCATGTGGAGTCTATGTCTGTACGGGGTGTGGGACCTCCAACTGCTTGCTTTAATTGCGGTTGCGTTGTTGCGAAGCTGTTGCTTTTACGCGGTGACTCCATGAACATGTACTAGGTGTATGCACCGTGTGCCCAGTGCCACCTGACATCAGGCATCGGAAAAGGGGCACTCATCTCCATGTGCCTCGTGCCAGCTCCCCTGATGCCCACACTGTCTCGCTTTGTTGAACCGAAATTACACAAAGCAAGCGTTCCAGTAACATTATTTGCTTGAGACAAATACTTCAAGACTTCCAATACCAAATGTTCAGATCGGAAACTGAATATTTGCACAGGCCTAATTTCTAGTTTTCCTGATTGAATGAAATTCTTGGTTTAACATTATAATTAAACGTTCCTGCAACTTTGTGGAACTGGGTGCATATGCAGCAGAATGAGCATATGCAGCAGCTTTAGCAGTGTACTTTGTTAGTCATACGTAATGCTTGTTATGTTCTGTTATAATGGATATATGTTCAGGGTTTTCCTTGGAGGTCCCGATTCATTCTGTGTGTTTAGAAAAGCAAGCATAACATAAAGTCTTTCATTTATAGTGGCCTTTGTTAGTATATGTTGAATAACATGCTGCCAACTTTTATCTCCTGTGATTTTTTATCTCTGTGCGGTCAGTGAAGATTTGGTGCTTACTTAAAAAATTGGGTAGCTTAGTAATGTTGCTAGCACTGGCTGTCTAGTGCTCATGTATTGTGATTGTTGCACATATGTTTTATTAGTTTATTTCACTTTTGTCAGTGTAGTAGCATGCATATTCCTCGCTCACTGGCTGTAAGACACATGAGTGAACAAAGATATTAAAAAGTATACTTGTATCGTTATTTCTACTTATAGTGGTTCATAATTTTGTGTTACATTTGTATTTACTGTTTGTCTCCTTGCGCTGTTTGCCCACCTGTGCCACATCCCGTTAACCTTTCGGCGCCTTGATCATGTTTATCATTGGCCTTGCAGGTCAGTGCTGAGTGGTTGTTGTTTCCGGAGTGTTTCTCGCATTTTAACCTTTGTGAAACTGATTTGGTTAGTGCTCTTTTTATGTGTAATGTGACAGACAAATAATGTCATGCTTGTGAATAATGTAAAGATGCAAGTAACCCAGAAGCAGAGCTTTTGTTTTCATAAAATCTATAAACACTTTCCATGCTGAACTCAGTACTAGAGCTAAAGGCAGCACAGAAAATATTAAGATAAAATGAATGCAGAGGAGGAAGCCCAGCTTTGTTATCAAGGTTGTTCTGGTCATCTCAGTATGTAGCTCAAAATATCAAATATCAAAAACACACATTTGAAAGCTCGTTGATTGACTTTCTGGCATTGCATATTTGTAAAATGGAGTTGCTGCATGTGGTATCATTGCCAAAATCAATTTAACTTCTTTTACGTCATCAAATACATCAACTGTGCCTGTATTTAATGTGTAAGAAGTGCGAGAAATAGGTACCATTTTATAAATATGAAATGCAGGAAAGCCAACTCTTGAATGCATGTTTTTGGTGGTCAATATTTTGAACCATGCTGCCGATTAAAAGAATTTAAAAACGACTCACCTTGTATGTTGATGGCCATCAATTTCGCAATACAACTTTGCCCACTAAAATAAAAAATAAAAAGTGTATTAGTTAATTTAAGTTGGTTAGTCATCTAGTTATTGATCCATATGATTTGCATAATGTCTGACTGGCTGTACAATCCTGCTCAACAGCACTGACGTACCTGTTTTTAAAATAAAAATTTATAAAGGTTAAAAAAAAATCACCATGTACAAGAGCCTGCTGTTTGATTGTTGCAGCAAGCTGCTTCTAGCATTTATTCAAGTTAGTTCTTCATGTTCTGCTGCCTGTGTTTCATTTTCTCTTTTTTTATTGTTTTGAAAAAGGAAGTAAGCAAGAAATGCACTCAGAGTATAGCTTTATAGCTTTGGTAGTGCTTGCTCTAGTGCGTTTCACGAGTGACTAAGAGAATGTGTACACAGCACTCACAGGCAATGTTCTCACACTTACCTATTCTGCTGTTTGGCTTTTGTTGCTGCTTTTTGTTAACTCCACTTTTTTTTCTCTCTCTTCTTCCTTCTCTCTCTTACAGCTCTAAAGAGTCTAAGAATCGAGGTAGTACAAGCTGACTTTCTTGAGAAACTCTACATTTGTTTTGGTTTGTGTTTTGCCAACATGTTTACAAAGCTAGATTTACTTCACCCCCAAAGTGCAGGAGGTGCGCTCTCCTGCAGTCCAATGTGTGCCAATATTACAGTGTGCCTTGTTTGGGCAAAACTAGTGTGCATTAGTTTTGTGTAATATGTGTAGTGTACAAATTCAGAATTAACCACACTGTACACTGACAATCGGTTGTGGCAGGCAGCCTGCGCGTCAACACTACTGGAAGTAGCATTACTGTTTTACTGCTGTAAATATCACATTTTGTACGGAGCGAACAAGTTGCCACTAAAGTAGAAGTAGCGGCAACTCAGAGAAGTTGACAAGGAAACACTTTGCACAGTGTTTTCTTCGTAGAGTGGGACAGTTTCAACATCCAAGGAGTGTATTGTGAGCCAAAAGAAACTTGCTGAAAACAACTCTCGTGTTTCCTTACGCAGCAGAGATCAGTGCATACAGCTGCCATTGCAAGCAACACTTTCCTTTGGCCGCCGCGGTGGCTCAGTGGTTATGGCGCTCGGCTGCTGACCCGAAAGACGCGGGTTCGATCCCGGCCGCGGTGGCTAGAATTTCTTTGGAGGAGAAATTCTAGAGGCCCGTGTACTGTGCGATGTCAGTGCACGCTAAAGAACCCCAGGTGGTCGAAATTTCCGGAGCCCTCCACTACGGCGTCTCTCATAGCCTTAGTCGCTTTGGGACGTTAAACCCCATAAACCAAACCAAACCAGTTTCCTTTGGGCATCATGTGCTCTCCTTGACTGTCATAAAAATGTAATGTGATCAGCCTTGAATGCCCATATATACATAAACTACCCAACTGTTCTAAAATTTCACGCCACTCGTGAAGAATCTAAATAAAGCCACCTCTTTTCTGGATTGGTGTTGTCCGTTAATGTGTCAATCTTCTCGCAATAGGCGCCTAGAAATATAATATATTCGGTAATTCCTTGTCCGACCTTTGTTTAACAGAGCGAGTCATCTCATCTCGTAATAACTAGGCATCATGTGTAACAAGCACAAAAGAAAATAATGTAATAAAAGCAAATACATACACAAGAAATCTCAGGAGAGTTAAAAATCCCAAATTTTTGTACAGGGTTCAGGAAGCACTCTTGTTCACTCCCGTTTACAGACAACAGGCAAACATTTGACAAACTTCACATTTTGCAAGGACGCATACGTCCATAATCTGGGGCCATGTGCTTTAAATGACTGTAACACTAGATTTTTGAGCGCAACTTGTTCCAGGTTTTTTTTGATAAAGTGCCTATGCTATTTACATAGCCATGGTGCGGATGCAAATTTGGTAAAAGTTCCCAGATTAGTTTCGCTCTTACGCTCGGCAGTCAGTTTCAGTCCAACATTTACACTGCCATGGCCCGTGAGGCTGCTTCCCGCAGGCAGCGAAGTGCTGCCTAGGAATATGTGATTTTTTTTTTTCACAGTGAACAGTAACTTGCTTCAAACAATTTTGAAGCCAATACTTTAAATCCTTCTTTGTACTTAAAGAAAAGCTGATGAGCACACTCAGGCGTTTTCAAAACTACTAGTAATTCCTCGACACAAGACCACTCTATACAAAAAGATGGAAGGCAACAGCCACAGAAACCAAGGAGCATACGGGAACTTTTTTTTTTTATTTGTGGCATTGATCAATGGTTACTGTTAGTGATTATTTTATTGGCTAAAGATATTCGATTAGAAAGCATGAAAAAAAACAACCACATGCCACCGGTGGGGTACAGCGACCTCCGAATTACGCATCCGGTGCTCTACCAACTGAGCTGCGGCGACAGCTGTCTAATCTTCTGCTTTTGAGGGTATTTGTGTTTATGTGTAACCTAACGTTGAGAGTGTTCACCAGCACCACCCTCGTCCATAGCGGCTGACGTAGTATGTCCCGTAACCCATCAGCGGCATGTGGTTGTTTTTTCTGCTTTCTAATCAGTTACCTTTATGTGATAAAATAATCACTAACAGTAACCATTGATCAACACCACAAATTAAACAAAAAACAAAGTTCCCCTATGCTCCTTTGTTTCTGTGGCTGTTGGCCTCCTTCATATGCATAATGAGCCCCTCGTTTCCCTTCCCTGGCTATACAAAAAGAGGTGTTTGGCTCCAGAGTCCAAGGTCAAGAGTTTGAATACTGGCCACAATGGCTGCATCTAATTGGAGGGGCGAAATGCATGAGCGCCCGTGTACTGAGTGATGCCATGTTACAAATCCCAGGGGGTTGAAATTATGTGGAGCTCTCTACTATGGTGTTCTCCCTTAGCCTATGTGCAGCTTTGGGATGTTGAAGCCCACATACCTCACCAATCAATGGGACACTAAGGACAACTGCATACAATTATTGTTCTTAGTAAAAATATATTCTCTGGATATTCCTGGCTATGTTGATGTTTGTCCAGCTGCAAAAGACACATTTTATTGGCAAAAAAAATTGGATTTAAAATCTCGCCAGTTGATCCTAACTCGTGATGTCCTTGCTGAAAAGGATGGCTTGCCACCATTTTGAAGTGAATGGCATTGTATGTACATAGGTTCTGGTACCAACACCCAAAAATACTTGTCAACGCATGCATTTTCCTTGCGAAATCAGCCAGTGATGACGACGCATGTATTTTGTTTTTCAGTTTCTAGCTTATAAAAGCTCCATTTTCATTTAGAGTGGCCTCTTTAGGATTAGAACACGGTACTCATCAGTGCAGATCAGTGCAGGTAAACTCCTAGTATTTGTTTTCAGTGTCTCCTTAAGGTTTAAAATGCAATTTCAGAATTTGAAAACACAGCTCCTCAACTGCAGTTTATTAAATATACTTGCTCATGACAAATAACTTAGAATTTCGGATACCAAATATTTAAATGGAACTTAATATACTATTAGCTCGGATATTTGAAAGTTGTGATATTCACGCAAGCCTGCAGCCACTCATTTTCATGACTGTTAGCTGTACATACATAATATTAGTCCGCACCACATTTTCCTGCTTATTTAACTTGGTTGACCACTTGTTTTTAGATCAAATGATCAGTTTTTGATAGCTGACACCGACATGTGGTGGAAGGCATCAAGACAGGGTAATGGGCACCTTAGCCCGAAAATTTTTGTTGAAACTAATTCGTATAATGCAGACGGAGATCAGCAAGTCTTATATAGTGCACGTAAATTTTAGTTTCTAAACACAGTTAGTTTAGAACTTGTATGTATTTGGCTGTTTATAAAGATCTCATCACAAATGCTTGTTGTTGCCTTGTTTCCAGGTTGAAGGCAAGCAGTGTGGAGATGCTAGGCGAGAAAGCACTGCACAAGAACAGGTGGTGTTGAACTCATCCCTTTGAGCCCTCAAACACAAGATTGTACATATTAAAACTTTCAATTCATGGAAAAAAAAAAGTGCAACGTCTTTTGTCTCCAAATTTCATTCTTGACATTTTCATTCAAATTTGTTCTAACTAGACAGAGTTTGAATTAATGAGAAAAGTAGTAGGCCTTATTTAGATTTACTTGTCAGTATAAATCGCTGCTTCAAGATAAATGCTGTGCTGGCGGACTTTTCCTATTTCTTAACATGCTAACATCAAAAACTTCACATTCTTAGTGTCCACTAAGGACAAGAAACATTCATAGCGGGATCCAGTCTTGAAGGAAATTTACAATTGGGTACAGTCCTTAGAACAGCATCTTCATGTGTTTTTATGATACAGCTTGTTCAGCAAGCAGAACAACCACCCACTGAAGATCTTTTTCTATCGGATTCTTGTATATTTACAGTAAATGTACATAACTGCAAACTGTTGTGTTCACGTTTGTACAGATTCTCCTTCGGGAGCTCTTTTCACTTTTGCTGCCTTTTTTCCCTTCTGCTTTCTATGGAGAAGACGCTGCTGCTGCTTCTTGCGTTTCTTGGCTTCCACCTCATCAGGGTCGAGACCTTGCAGGAGCAGCTTCTTGCGCCAGTTAATCAGCTTGCGCTCCTCGAAATCTTGCTCGTCCAGGCGAATTTCCGCTTCTCGCAGTGCCACCGAAACTTGCGTCAAGATCTTCAGAACTTCCGGCTCTGTTTCAATAAAGACAAAGACAGTCAAAAAGTGCTACGCACCACAACTTCCCATAATGTTACACACAAACCATAACCACACACAAATAGGGGCCATTTAGTCTGAGCAAACAAGAATGATGGACTGGATAGGATATGCAGATGATGGGCTCATTGGTATCTGCACGCAAAAAAAAAAAAAAAAGACAGGAGTGTATGTAACTACCACTTATCTATAACGTTTACCCAATTTTCTCCTCTAATCAACGTGCCATAAAGAAAAAAACTGCCTAGTGTTTACGCTCTGCTGCATCTTGGGAGCCCGGCTCTCACCCTTGGTGGGCTGAAGCACAAGCTTAGTCTTGATTAGCTCCTCAATCGCAGCCACCAGGTGAATGTCGTGCTGAGTGACGAGGGTGATGGCCTTCCCCCCGCGGCCAGCCCGTGCTGTACGGCCCACACGATGCACATAGTCCTTGGGGGCTGAAGGCACGTTGTGGTTGAGGACCAGCTCCACAGACGGAATGTCCAAGCCTGCAATGAATTAAGGTGTGGAGTGCTTGAAGGCACACAGGTCTTGAGAAATGGGTTTAATGAAATTGCAGCAAACCTTTTTCTGTCCAATGAGCCACAGCATAGAAGCCATAGCAAAGGCACTTTTAAGAGCGGTAGTTGCACAAAATTGACACTGTGTGGGTTAGAATGCCAACGCTTCTATGGCCGAGCTGGAGAAGAATGTAGCTGCCAGGAGTCTGGCAGTGATACTATGTATACATGTACCACATAAGATAGCAGATCCACGGGAGAAGTGCTTGCCGGTCCACCTGCTGTCTTTTGTCATCTCTATTGCACTACATGCATCCCCAAATAGCATAATGAACCAACTAGTCTAGCAGAAAGTTTAACTTAATGCAGAGAGCTAGATGCCATGCAGACAGTTAGATGTAGACTTATACAAAATACTGACAGTATCGCTCTGAAGCTTGCACTTTTCCTATGTTTGTTCAAAAGAAGCTAACACTAAGCCGAAGCTTGACAAGCAGTAAACAAGGCAGGCTTCCATGTTTTTCTATATTCTGCATTTCATATTTTATATAAGAGTCTTGTTAGAAAACAGTTGCAAGCATGACTGAGGCCTGAAAGAAATTCTGCATTACTGGACATTTTGTTCAGAAGTTTTTGTAGCAGCACAGGTGTTAACATAGCAGGTAACACATAAAATCAGCTGAAAATCAAAAGCATGATTGCATTAAATGTCTTCATGCCTGGTGTTTGTCTTCTATCCTGGTGCGAGGCATGAAAGGTCATATGCACTGCTATGTTTGCAGCATTTTGATTGCTGCACACTAGACTGCACAATGATGTATGTAAATAACGGCCTGGTTTTAAGCCATGGCAAGTCAGACTTGAAAACAGAGCTTTTTGAAAAGTGTTAAGTCAGCTTCACAGCAATGCTTCTTGCCCAAGTAATGGCAGGACAGCCTATTTCTTAAACAGCAAATGCAGGCACAGCTCATGTGTTTTACAATGTAGGAGATGTTGACATGGTTCCTGAGACAACACTATGCGTGGCTGCTAGGCACTGGCAGGTGTGCTCTGCTGCTTTGTCTTATTTTACTACTGACCAGCAGCACTTATTGCTGATCAATGTGCAACACTGGAACGGCAAACTACGTGCTCTTGAAAAGTGTCTATTGTTGACTGTGCCTCACATTTGTGCTGCAGCTGAGTCCCTTCAAATGCACCCTGTCCTCACTGCACAGCAATGTCAAATGCACGTTACAACATTTAACCCTTTGAGGGTCGAATTATTTTGAAGAAAACTTTCCCAGGTGGTCAAATTACTTTATTGCGGATCTTGAATCTACAAAATGTATATAATCGAGAATAAATAGTAAAAAAAAAATTAGGAACAGTACTTTGGTGACAGCATCACTCACAACTGGAAAATGTTCAATAGAATAGAATAGCAACGGTGATAAGCAAGCTAAGAGCAGCACCAATAAAGATAGAAATCAACTTTCGCCGCCTCTGCAAAACAGTGCCCACAAAGAGAAAACACGTTTCGCGCGACTCCGTTGCGATCCTGCGGCGGAATCGAAACCGCGTAGGCGCGATGCCACAGAGGGCGAGAATACCTCGCGAGCAACGGTGATCAGCAAGCTAAGAGCAGCGCCAATAAAGATAGAAATCAACTTCGGCAGCCCCTGCAAGATAGTGCTGAGAAAAAGAAAACTCAAATTTCGCGCGACTCCGTTGCGATCACGCGGCGAAACCAAAACTACAAAAGGGGTGTTGCCGCAGTCTGTGCCGCCGCGCTAAAGCTAGACATAAGTTCTGCTTATCTCCGTAAGAAGGCAGCACAAAATTCAAACACTTCTTGTAAGTCCTAAGAGGTGGCAGCACCCTCCAGTGAGCACGCATTGTTCTTTTGGCGCAAAATTTCAAATGGAAGATCGAAACCGTACCCGTACGGCAAAGACCTTGCGGGACAGAAAACCGCCGCCGTACATATACGGCAAAAACCTTCAAAGGGTTAAGTTTTGTCACAAGCAGAGGACAAGGTAGGCTTTCACACCAGGAGATGTATAATTTTATACCAAATTATTTTATACCAATATATCATGCATCAAACATGGGTCAGTGCATGTGCAGAAGGAAAATCAACAGTAAACTACCTACCCCTGCTGGCGACGTCAGTGGCTACTAGGACACGGGTTGTGTTCGATTTAAATGTGCTGAGTGAAGCAAGCCGCACCCTCTGTGGCATCTGAGAATGCAGTGGGGCGTTTGGAAAGCCAAGCGATTTGAGGGCTATAGACAGCACCTGGCATCCCCTAAAATGCAGAAAAGAGAAAGAAAAAGATGCGCAAGTTCACTGTCAATGCTAACTCATGCTCTCTTGCCTGTGCGTGGCTATAAATCTGCCCATGCCAGTAACAGTCAATACCAAAAGGACGCAACAAAGTGTAAAGATAATGCATAGCCAGTAGGTTAGCAAGCAAGGCATGTGCTCAAAAAATAAACTTGCAGGTTGCTTTCATGCGTCTTATGCTTCCTGGAGAATTTCGTGGGTTCCTAATTATGCATCTGTAGACTTTAGAATTTTACACCTCAAAAAGTTAGGGGTCCTTAGTCATGGGTTCAGGCTTGAAGAGCGGAGGTGGTTTCCCTTTTGATTGAGGGGCTATAACTAGGCGGCCAACAAATTTTCCTTTTAGGAAACTATTAACAGACTTCTGCATAAATAAGTCTCCTAGTATACTGTTTTTTATACTTCCTATGCTTTGCTTCAAGTCACCAATTAATGCATTTTCACAATGCCGGCATACTGGTTTTCTGATAAACTAGCTCATAGAGCTGTGGACCCAGTGAAGCAGCAATTATGAATTTGCATCCCCCAACATTTGGAAAAGTTTTGTTCACTAGTGAAGTTTCCTTTTATGAAACAATTGGTTTCCTCTGTGCCAAAATGGTTACAATTAGGTATACAGAAAATTTTCCTTTCAGCAAACTCCCTTCATCTTGACATTTAACAGAACTGTCTCACTTATTAGGCACTGTGGGTGGAGGAATTTTTAGCACAGAGAAAGCCACATACTTGCAGGTGCCAGTGAAGATAATCACCGATCCTTTAGGCATGGAGTCGAGAAACTTCTGCAGAATGTGCACTAGGTATGCTTCCCGCACAGAGACTGGCGTCAGGACATAGCGTTGATCCAGTTCTTCGACCGTTACCACATCTGACGGAGCAGTGTAGAAGAAAGGATCAGTCATGGCAATGTTGCGCAGCTCCTCCAAGGTGGCCGTGATAGTAGCACTGAACAGCAATGTCTGCCTCTTCTTCGGTAATGCAGCAAATATTGTTTTCAGCTGTGGAAAGAGAAAAGAAAACAAGGTAGCAAAAATCAAGTCATGTAAGAACAGTGCTTGTGGCCAGTTAGTTAAAAGTACAACCTTTTGTTGGAATGTCCTGCAGCCACCGTTTTGCACAAGATTTTAGTTTAGTGTGAGGGGTTTAACATCCTTAAAAGATGCCACTGTCGAGGGCTCCGGTTTAATTTCAACCCCCTGTGGGTCATTAAAATGGATTGACATCGCATAGCACATGGGCATTCATTCACTTAAAATGCGACCGAGATTCGATCTCATGACCCTGGGCTTAGCCTAATGTAAAAGCCAATTAGTCACAACAGTCAGTCAGGCCTTAAAGGGCAACTCTGGCATTTTTTGCACTCCTAGGGATTCTACTGAAACTTTCAGGGTAAGGTCACAGAAGTTTCCTGGCCATTTGTGCCAAATTTCGCAGCCAGGCTGTCTTGACGCAGTGCAAATTAATTTTAAACTTTCAATTTTGTGGCTTCAATCGGGGCAGCTTCTATAGGCAACTGTACATGTGTGACGTCGCAGGTTGGCATGCTCGTTGATATTCACTCTGCACTTGCTGAAGAATAAAACTTCATGCTTGATTTTGGTCAGTTCAGGCAAATAATGACCCATGCTGTCGTTTATCATCGCCAGTTAAGCTAATTAACGCGCACAAGATAAGTTTTAGGACAGTATCCGTAACATCATAGGTTTGTATGTCGTGACGTCCTAGTTTGAATGAAACCCAGTTTTGGTTTCGGTTTCCTGAATTTCGCTGTTTTGAAATAGTTCTACTCAGTGTTTTAAAAAACGGTTTTTTGCACCGGAGAGAGGAAACTCTAAAGAATGCGATGCGATTATCAACCCAAAATGTTCAATAAAGCCCCCGAGTTGCTTTTAAGCATGGTGCAAATGCGACAAATAAGCAGTTGCAGTTTATGCTTTGACGTTTTACTTTTGCCTATGCATTAAAGATTTATAAAAGCTTCACAACAAGAAGCCATCTCTGGAAAGCAATCTTTAAAAACAGCAATGCTAGGCTCCGTTTCGATTCTTGGTTAATGCAAAGCCAGAAGGAATCCTTATGAGAAATGGAAGATTCAGAATTATATACATTCTTGACTTCCATGTCATTACGATTAAACGCAGGCAGGCATTAAGAAGGTAGACCAATATGCTCACCTGTTCATTGAAATGACCTTCAAGCAGTCTGTCTGCTTCATCCAACACCAGAAAACGAATCCTCTTGAGCGTAAACGTGTTGCAGCTTTCCAAGTGATCAGCCAACCGACCAGGCGTTGCCACGACAACATGAGGGCTCTCAGCCAGGATCTGTCCTTGTGTCACCATGTCCATACCTCCAACAATGACACAGTCCTTGATAGCAAAGACAAGCGTGTAAGCGTAATTTAATTTTGAGGCTAGTCATGTTCTTTAAAAGGCAAAGCAGCACAGCCAGAAAGTCTCAGGAGAAGCGGAGAAGCAGGATTCCTTGAGCTCTTACCTTCAGCCCTGCTGCTTTACCGACAACTTTGAACTGTTCAGAAATTTGGAAGGCCAATTCGCGGGTTGGTGTCAAGATGAGTGCAAAGATACCATATGGATCTTCGAACAGCTTCTGAAGAATAGGCAGAGCAAAAGCAAGCGTTTTTCCACTGCCCGTTTTGGCACACCCTATGCAGTCTTTCCCATTTAGAATTTCGGGAATGCAGTTCTCCTGTATGGGTGAAGGATTTCTGATCCCTGAAATGAGGTACAGAAAGAATGCGATATTAACATGGAAACTCTTATTTTGATTTGAATTTGTTCTTGCACAGTGCGGAGAGTCAGCGCGAAATGACGAGAATACAAAACAGCAGACAGGACAAGAACCGAAAGGACAGCGCCTGCCAAGAGAGATCAGTGCCTTTTAACCTGTGCACAGTGAAACTGCTCAGCGTAACAATCACAAGTTAAAAAAAAGAAACTACAGTCGCGTTAGGAATGCGTTCCGAGCGCCGGTCTCTGTTCGACATGACACTTTCGCATGATGAAATGCGGTGGTTCTTTAAGTTCAATAAACATACCTAATGTATCAAGCTGGTCAATCATCCACTTGTTTAACTTCAGATCTTTGAAGCTTACAGTTCTCCGTGGTTTGACACCGCAAATTGTAGTATCAGTCCCGCTAGCCGTGCCGTCCTCACTGGGGGCCGCCATGTTGAAAAGAAGTGGCGTTTGGATGTGGACAAATGATCTCAATTTCAATGGTAGAAGGTAGAAGTGTATTCGAATTGCTAGAGTGCTCGAAACAGTAAGACAACTGCTGCCATCTATAAACACGCTTCTGCTGTTTGTTGCCATGCGTCATCTTGCATGCCCCCTGCGCCCCCCCACGCCACTGCACGTTGGTTGTGGAGAGGGAAGGTGTGGAAAGGGAGCGAGGGCAGCAGCGCAAGCAAGTCTGGTCAAGTTGCAGTGCACTTTCGGTGACGAGCAGTGTCATGAGCGAGGACACGTTTTCAGGCGACCAGAAAACTAACAGGGGCCGTAGTTGTTCGCTCGCACCGCAGCTGCAGAACCACCTTGGAGAGCTAGCCGCCCTGCGGACCAGGTTGGTGCTTTGTTCTGACCTGCGCTAGGGGACACTGGACGTGTTTTTTCGGATTTCGCGGGAGCCGCTGCGGGTCTGGGCATGACTCATACACCACCTTGGCTACGACCACCAGCGGACGAGACGGCTCCCCCCTGTTTTTGTTGTGCAGCTACTGCGGCGATTGCCAGCGTGCGTCTCCTAGCGCAGTCCTTTCTATTGCCCGACTGCTAACTTCGCGCGCGTGTTTGTTCTTGTTCCTCCCGAAAGACAATTGCAAAAGAAGCATGGCAAAAAAACTCGTCGAAGTTTCTGGCGAGTCCTCTCCATCATCAAGCAGTGCCAACTCTGGCGGTACGTACTGTCATCAATTTGCCTGCATGCCTACATTTCGATCACACGGACTGAATATGCAGCCGCACCCCTTAACATGCCTTCGCTTTCTGCACCTGGCACCAAATTTCGCTGTAGCGATAGCTTTTTTTAGTCATTTTGAGCCGTCACCCTTTGCACCTTAACGTTCGTGCAGTGTGCTTGTGCATGCACGCCTAAAAGGGACGAAAACGTCCGTGCATTCTGCATTCTTGCCGCTTTGTTTACCGCTGCGCGCCTCCAACCCTTTGGCACGCTGCGCGTGCGTTGTCGCGCGACCTGTTGCGGCCGCGCATTGTCCATAGTTGTAGCCGGCGATCGCGCTGTACGAAGTGTCGCCGACTACAACGTGAGTCAGTTCATTTCAGAGTTCACGCAGTTCATGCACCTTTTACTCTGGCGGCGCGTTATTTCACGGTCGATCGAGTTCCCGGGAGTGCGAGGAGGCATAGCGAGAGGGTAGCGGGCGGATTGGGAGGCCCGCGGGGCCGCTTTCACGGACATGATGCAACATGCCCTTCCGTATCTTCTTCCCATTGCGTATTTTGGAACAATCGGGCCAAGCGTGTTCGTGGAAGCGTGGACGCGCATTCGGTTACCACCGTTCATCCTCACCACCGCGGCGCTCCGTCACCTCGCCTGCGGCAATATTGGGGTGCTTTTGTTAACTTTTTTTTGCTTGTTCTGTTCGACGGAGTGAGGGAGAGGGTAGTCGTTGGGGCACGTGCTTTTCTTTGGAAGCGGTGCGCATGGTTCTTTTGTCCAGATTTCTGGAGCCGAGGGTGGTTTTCTTTCTGGAGGGGCGGATGTATGTATGGATGGTTGTTTGTTTGTTGGAGTAGGGGGCAGGGTAGCCTTACGGTAGTCCACATTATGGAGGGCCGAGAAAGGGGGAGGGGGTTCTTGTAGGGGCATGCACGTTAAGCGAGTGAGGTGGTAGGTCGCGGTGAACAGGTGGCCGAGCTTGCGTTGGAGAGCGCCCCTTTTCTTCCATGAATTTGTTCTTTGTCTACTGTACCATCGACAGTTCTGTTGGTGAGAAGCAAACAAGATTTAGAAAAAGGAAAGAGAAACGTAGGGTCGCGCCTGCATTTCCTGCACTCTTTGATTTAATTGCTGCCCCTGCCGAAGGCTTTGCGTATTGTCCACTAAAAAAATCTCGAGTATATATTAACACACTGACTTTAGCCGTTTTTTTTTTCTAACTGAATTAATGGAGTTAGTCGTTAGCTTTTTATTATTTTTTTTTTTCAAAGCTTCTCTGAATATTAGTTCTTGTCATGGAAGTATAAATTCAACCTGCTCATGCGAGTGCCTGTTGTCCAGTACAGCAAGATGGGAGTCGTGAGAAAGTATGTCTGAATTTGTTACACTTATCACTGTTTAATAAACACTTCAATATTGAGTTCTAAATAATCAAGGTTCTAATTTCAGTTGCACAAGCGCTTTGTCATTTATAAGGGCATTTGTACTATGAGCCATTGAATAATTTTTTTATTTCAGTCCTGTGGGATATATTTCGCCACTCAACCCCGTTTCACAATGGGCGATCACAAAATAGACGAGAGGAAAGGAAACGACTTGTATTGTTCCAAGCAGGCATCTCATGTGGATACTGTCTCTGGTTCAGAATATTCTTGACACCAGCTTGAAAACTACTCCCACTATCATTGGAAGTTGTGCTTTGCCAGTATGATAAAGTCACTCAGTTTTGTACATGCATTGGTTGCGCATAAGTGCTAGTGCCAGCTTAAACAGGGGTCCTGTGTGCCTCTTTTCTCTTGTCCTGTCCTTTTCATGCAGTTCTTGTTTTTTAAACATGGGCACAGTACAAATTTTTTATGGGGATCGTTGCTAACAGGAAGTGTTAGGTGATAATACAGGTGCTTCTGCAGGTGCCAAGTGATAGCTGTGATCAACATCTTAAGGCAATGTGCTTGCTGCCATGCAGGAAGTGATGCAGTGATTGACAGTTTTGCACAATGTCACTGTTAAGTAAATTTCCCCTGGGATAAATAAATAGTGACTTCTCTACCATACTCTGTCCCCATCTTGCGTGAGTGTGGCAACGCTCAGGACCTGTATGGCTAAAATTTTTCAATAATTTTAAATTAATTTTTTAAAGTTTTTTGATATTGGGAATGAATTTGCCATCTCTCACGTGAAACCAGGTCTCTGTTCTGTTACTGTCACGTTTTCTTGCTAAGATGATGTAGAGCTGGGCAAAATCGTCTTTCTTTGCGATTTCACCATTGTTTACCGAGAAAGCTAGCGAGCACATTCCAAAAGCAGAGGTTTGGGTGGAAAGGGAGCGCAGCTTGCGGTAGTGATTCAGAATCACTGTGGTGTGCTTTCCATTGGCAGTTCCACGAAAGGCTGCTCCCCGTCAGTCGCGCATCCGTTGCTTCGTATTGTGGGATGTTTTGCAACAGAGACGCATGTCAAAGAGGCTGCTTCTCTCTTTCATGCCATTCTTTTTCCTGGACTCCCTGTGCGTGCACGTTTTGCTTTGCAGCTTTATCAAGTCTCTTGCGCCTGTTCTGCAGCGCTTTCTACTCACTGTGACTGGTAGCAGAGGCCTGTAGGTTCCTATGGTGTGGATGGGTAGTTTTCTTGAAGAACGGGATTTCTTAGCTCTAAAAGCAGTAGGACAAGCATAGAGAAACAGGATGTGCATTTCTCTTGTTCCTCTATATTTGTCCTTCTGTTTTTAAACAATAGTTTCTCTTGGCTGCTGGAATCTCTATGTTGTGTGCTTTGTTCTAAGTTTTGTTTTTACTCATTTTTCCCAGGCATTTTTTTTATGAACATTTTCCTAGCTAAAGAGGTACGCTTAGAATCTTGCACAAATTAAAGCTGTGAATAATGGGGAAAATTTCTTCATTGAATATCTGTACCCAAGGGTAGAAAAGAAGCAGCTATAGGTTTTGCTTCATCTTGTTTTTATTTATTCTCTTTCTTTGATTTAATTATGCTTGTAATGCAGCTATGGAAGGGAGATAATCTACTGATTACAGACATCATACAAAGGACTGTACTAATAGTATAGCTTAAAAGCATATTGATGTGGGAGCATTTGTTTGCAGGATTAGCAAGTTCAGCAAAGCCTTTGTTTTGCAAAAATTTAATTACTTATTTCATTCTAAGTCTATGATAGATTCATCATTGCTAGTAGAAGGGGTGGGAAGCTCGTGCAGTGCTATGCAAATGCATTGTTGAGAAAAAAAACTTGTCTGCAGCAATGATTACACAGCACTGCACTCATTTTAGTAAAAACCACTTCCTCATGGTGTTGTTGATTTGGACAGGACCATTAGAGCATTGTGGTTTCTTGGATGCATTTATAAGTTAACATGCATGTAGTAAGAAGGAAGCTTGGCCACCCAAGCATGTTTTAGCATGCTACTGTTGTGGTGGTGTTACGGTTTTATGGTGGATAAGTGGCTAAGGGTGTCATGTATCGAACAATGGGTTAAATGTGCCTTGCTTTGTGTGTGTGGTAAGAAAGCAAATGGTTTTTTTAGAATGTTACACCTTTTTAAAAATCTTTGCCTCTTTCAGGAACATAACGGTACCCGAGAATTCTGCAGTTGCATTTTCTCCTAGGGGCAAGCTGGCATGGAAATGAATGTGTGCATTGTAAAGTTGTGTGATATGCTGTGCATGAAATTGTCACATGATTCAGCCCGAGTTCAGGAATTGCACAGCGAGTGGGGTACTGACAAAGCCTCTTGGTTGATTGCAGATGCCAACGGAAACCAAGCAACTGCCACCGGTGCACTGCAACGACCGCTTCTGCTGCCCCTGCAGACGCAGATGAGCATTCCGCTTCCCTTGCTTCGCGGTGCGCCCACTCCCGAGGAAACCCAGGAAGAAGGTCGGGTATTGCTCAGCACTTTCGTGGACTACCAGGTGGCGCAGGAACAAGTACCCGGCGCCATGGACCCCAGAGCCGGTGGCGAATCCATTGGGGATATGGTGTACAGCCACACCATCGATGAGGAGGACATCGGAACTCCGCACAGCCGCACCGAAGCCGAGGCGCTGCACCCGGTGTACCGCAACATGGGCCGCGAGCTGCGTGCCCTGGCCGACCGCTTCTCCCAGAGCCGCGAGCGCATGCGGGTGAGGCAGGAGGCAGACTCCCTGGACCTGTCCAGCCTCACTCGGGACAACCTGACCATGCTGATGGATGCACTCTTTGAGGGCGGCTTCAGTCGTGAGAGGCTGGTCACATTCTTCTTCTTCTGCAGCGACCTCATCTTGAAGTCGGTCCGGTGCTCAATTGGAGGCTTGCAGTTTCAGGTGGTCGCCTGGGTGTGGGCTTTTCTACGTGACCGTGTCTGCTTCTGGGTCCTCCAACGCGGGGGCTGGGAGGCTGTGCTCACAAACTACTTACCGAAACTGGCCATCACGGCCGCTGGCTTCGCTGTGTGTGTGGGAGTTGTTTTTTATATTTGGAAGAACTGGTGAGCAATAAGTGGAGCCACCTGCTCACTCCTGCACTTGTTGCCAACTGCTGACTGTGTAATGTGTGGCAGGTTTTCCTTATCAGTTTTGTTGTTTTTGTCCAGTGCAGACGCAGCACTTGTTGCCTTTTCGAACCATCGAGGATGTGTAGTGTTGTTGATTGTTGCCTTTGGGATCGACACCTCACGTCTCATCTGCGTGGACGTTTGACGACACACTGGTTGATGAATGGTCTTCCGTGTGCAATTCATTGTTCACTTTTTTGCACTGCCACTTAGCAGCCCTCACTGTGAGGAGCATTGTTATGCAGTCATTATTTATCTGGGTGTGTGCCCATTTGCATTGACATGCTGTCTGGCTTCATGCTTTTTCATCAGTCAGCATAGTACATTAGATGGGTGTAATGCAGATGCTGCAATTAAAAACACCTGCCCCTGCTGTGTGCGACTTCAAGAATCACCTGTACTGCATTGGTTGGTTTGGTGGGAGCACCTACGTAAGGCATAAATTGTAAATGGAATGGTTCTTTAATATTATTTAAAATTTATTTCCGGTGGCTTGTGTTCAAAATCCCTTGTCTTTTAGTCATAAGCTGTTGTTCTGAACAGCAGTTATCGCTTGTTTTTTGACAAAGGAAGGTTTATTTAGCAGATTTTTCAACAGCACAAAATGTATGATAAAACAACTGCAGTCATTAGCGATTTCCAAGAAATGTTTGCTAAACGGTAAGGAAGCATCCAGAAGAGGAAAAATAAAATTCCTTGAATGGTCGTCTTGAAATTTCTTGTGTAGATTGCAGGTGATGGTTGAAGATGCATACTTTGCCAGAGAGTTTTTGTTTGATGTGTATGAGTGTAGTTCCTTTTGGCAATGTAGCCATCTTATTGCTCACTGGTGATGCCAATACTTAAAGTGTCTGGTTCTCACACAGAGACGCAAATTTCAAGTGTAATATATAGGATGTGTTCGTTTGCACAAGTTTTTGTTTTTCCGTTCCGTTTATGGTCTTGTCTGTGCATGATTTTTTTTTCTTGGCCTTTCTGTTTTTGCATTACTGCTCACTCGAAGGCAGTGGTCATATTAAGGACTGACTTAGACAACTGTCGGCTTTCATATAATGCTTTGATTCTTTCTACACTAGTTATTTTTGCTAACCTATGCTTCTCATGCAAAGTCTTGCTAATTGTTTCTGTCGATTGAAGAGGTCCATCTCTGTTGGCGTTCTTCGTTTAGCTGCTTGTTTGTGGCGTTCCTTGCCATTTCCATTTTACGCCGGACATTCTTTCTCTTACTAACTTTCTGTGTATTTTTTTTTATAGAAAGCATAGCCTTTGGCAAGCCATTTTCCAAATTTGCAGAGAACTTGCAAGTTGCATATGGCAGTCATTTTACCATTATTTGGCCACCTGGATTGGCGATGTGTGTTTTTTGCACTTTTTCAGCCGTCCATGCTGTCTCTTGACTGTGCCTCATTGACAGCTACGCCTTTACTGCTGTATCTGTGCGTCTTTCCTTCCGTGCACCCTTTTGATGCATAGCATCATACTTCGAAGTAACCCAGTTGTCTTGCCAGCAATGTGCCATTTTTGTAGTCCGTGTTGAGGACCACCGCGTCAGTTCCACGGTGGGAGCAAATGCCAAGCTGGGATAATGCATTTCTGCAGCCTGTGGGCTTCCACTGCGTTGAAGCTCCTCTACAGCAAAAATGCATATATCAGAAGTAGTCAGAGTAAATTGTGCTGCTCACTAGGTATAACCAAATTGGGAACAAAGTTGCCAAAAGGGTTCGGCCAGCAAATGTAATTTTGAGCAGCATTTTTTAGCCTCACCGGCAGTTTTTTTTTTTTGCATTTTAAAAGTATGCAGTGAAGCCTAAGGGGAACAAGTGTTTGAAATGCCTTGTTCTGTGGAAGCTGGAGCAGTCATTTTTCATGCCAGCTCAAGCCTTTTTCATTTATTGCGTTCTTGCCAAGTTTGTTTGTAGAAGTTCCGTATTATATCATACAGTATTGTTGAAAAAGGGGACAAAATTCCCTTTTTTCTTCTTACTTTTAAAGGGTTCCTCTTGCGGTTTGTATCGTGACTCTGTGTGTTTAGTTGGGGCTTTTAAAGGTACCATTTGCTCAAGGTACAATGCAAGCATGCCGGGCACTTTACATTATACACCCATTTAGGTCACACAAAAGCTCTTGTTTTTAAAAGGCTGCTAGGCTCGGTTTATTTAATCGGACACAAAGGTTTTTGTCAAGAACTTTCAAGAACATTTTCATTTGTGCATTCCACTCTGTAGCATTTTGTTTCTTTAGTGAAAGGATACAATTTTCTTTTTCCTACAGTTATGGTAGGTAGCAGTGCTCTCAGCAGATTTTTGAGGAAAGGCAAACCTCTTTTCGTGAGCAGCTTTTCGAGTGACCATTTTAGCCCTGTTATGTGGCTCACCTTTTTTTGTGATCAGTTTGCATTCGGTTTTATTAATGCCTTTGGGGTGAGTTGCTTCTTGTTCAGAGTACAAGCAGTTACTCTTGGAGGTGCCACTACCGTGCTTGATCTGTGGATTTGTAAAAGTTATGAATTCAGGAGCTGCGTGGCCAGTTTTTTTACAAGGCATTTGCTGTCTGCAGCTCGTGCTGACTTGCCCCAAGTGCTCAGTTTTAGCCCTTGGCAATATCCCGACTTTGACACGCCAGTCTTTGCAAGAGGAGGCTGTACGGTTTTTCGCATACATTTAAGGGCTCCCCTCGTATGTACTTCATTTAGAACGTAAACCACAGCGTGTGTGCAGTGCGAAAGCTGGGCTTTCAAAAAGAGAACATGACACTGCTGTGTGTATGATTCCACACTGCCAACTTTCATTTGTGGTGCTCACTTTTCACAGCGTGTTTTTGACTTTGTAAATGAAACCAAATGTTATTTTTATATATCCTTTGGTGTGTTCATGAATAAACGGAAACAACTTTTTTGGTATTCCACTGTTGGCAGTTTATTCTTAGTTGTGGTGTCTTTTTCTTTTGTGTGTGTTATGTAGAATGATGGCACCATACTTTTTAACTGCATTGTTGCTGGTTAGAAAATATGGCTTCAAATGCAGGTTTATGGGGTACAGTTTTTTCTTCAAATGAAACTTCAGTGGAAGAGATGATCTACGATGTCATTTTCGTTTGTCATTGCACAAAAGCGACATGTTTTAAGGCTTATCTTTAAAGGGACGCTGAGGAAAAATTGTAAGTTGACCTGTATTGCTAGTTTACCATATTCTGATTAAAAGGAGGCTAGTACTTTTGCAAAAAAATGGGATTTTAAAAGCTATAAAAGACAAATAAATATATCGTTACCACCAGCCACTTTTACAAGCAAACTGCAGTAATATCTGCAGTTTCATTTAGTGTGTGGATATCTGAGGCAAGGTTGAACCCCTGCATTATTCACTTGCAAATCATGGAGTCCCCTTCTTTGTTGATTTCACAGGTTGCAATCGATTGGCCAAAAAAAACTATTTTCAAGTCCAATGTTCTCTGTAATAAATGCATCTTTTACTGCTGAACAAGCTTCAACATAGCCAGAAAGAGCTAAACAATTGGCGTTAACTGAGTGGCCCTCGAATTTCTTAAAGGAGCTCTGAAACACCTTCTAAGGAGGGTGCATAATCTCGCTTCATCGCTAGAGGCTCTCGTCACGAACACCTGAGCCAAATAATGCACTTGTACACGCAAGAGAGAACCCACAGTCGTGTGCGAAAGTTGGAGAGTCCTTTCCAGCAACTTTTTCATGCTCGCACCCTCCTTCATCACATGCTCCTGTGTAATTCTCTTCGGAGATGGCTATTCTTTCAGGTGTCATGCAGTTACCATGGCCGCGGCCACTTAGCAGCGTCGTTTTGGTAGATCGGGAAGCTATGCCGCGAGGGAAATTCCCGCACGCATCAGCGGGGGGGGGGGGCTGGTGAAGGAGTGCAGACATTTTTAGCTTGCTAAAAGTGATAAGGGGAGAGGGAAAAGGTTGAAGACACTGGTATTTAAATTTTAACTTCAGATAACTCGGCTTCTACAAAACTCATAAAAAAAATTCTTGCTGGAGGATATTCGTGAAGTGGCATCCTTTAACATCCCTGAAATACCTCACATTTATTGAGAGCCTCTTTCAGTGCTCCTCCAATGCACAATCTTTTTGAAATTTCCACCTCTGAGTATACAAGGAAAAGCGGCGATAGGCAAAACCCTCTTATGGTTTGGTTTATGGGGTTTAACGTCCCAAAGCGACTAAGGCTATGAGAGACGCCGTAGTGAAAGGGGTTCAGAAATTTCTACCACCTGGGGTTCTTTAACGTGCACTGACATCGCACAGTACACGGGCCTCTAGAATTTCTCCTCCAAAGAAATTCAACCGCCGAATGAGAAATGAGCCGCACTGTGGATAGATTGGGCGCTATGTGAAGGCTGGTTCAAGCTTAAAGAGCAACTGCAGCATATTTTCTACCACTTTGGATTTGACTGAAACTTTCCCACTGCGTTCTCCTCAGTTTTCTGGTCCTTTGTGCCAAATTTCGCAGCGGGGCAATGTTTTGCTGCAGCACAAATTAATTTGAAAATTTTTAATTGTGTGGTCTTATTTGGGGTAATTTCTATTTCCAAAGCTGTGTGTGTGACATCACTGGATGCGTAGCCATCAAAATCCTCTCTGCATTTGCTGAAGGACAAAATTTAGTGCTTGGTTTTGGTCATTTAAGACAAATAATGACCCAAAGTGTCACTTACAGTTGCGAGTTTAGCCAATAAGCGTGCACACGTTAGATTTTGTCAGTGACGTCATAGGTTGGTCTGTCGTGACAGTCATAGTTTGGTCGAAACCCAGTATCTGTTTCAGCTTCCTTGTTTTTGCTTTTTGATGGCACTTGTACTCGGTATTCTGAAAAGTGGCTTTTTATACCAGTGAGAGGGGACTCTGCAAAATGAGATGTAATTATCAACTGAATATGTTCAAAAAACCCCGGAGTTGCCCTTTAAAAGCAGCACTAGACTAGTGGAAACTATGGGCATTGTGGCTGCCATGCAAGCTTTTGCACGTTTGCAGTGACGGGGGTGGAATTGGTCCATTAATTCTTTGAGTGGTGCCACCAATCCGCTGCTCTCTGCCTTTGACGTAGCAACATTCGGATTTGCCGTCAGTGTTCAGGAGCAGAAATTAAACCTCATTAGCTGTTTTTGAATGTACCTTTTTTTGTGGCGCCAGTTTAGTGGCACTGCTTGTAAATTTGTCAGTTATTGCATCATTGACAATGGTGAGCATGGGTGCTTTCCTTCCCAAATTTCTGGCGTAGAGGTGGCTATCAGTGACAAATTCACAGTTCCGCATTTAGTTTTCAGCCTTGCTGCAGCACAAATAAAGTAAAAAAGTGATATACAGGGGTACTGAAATGAAAACTTTATTTCCACAATATAACATATACAGTGCTGCCCTCTGCTAAGAAGGTTAAACACTTACTGCTTATCTTGTTTTCTTTTAAAAAATTTGATTTTGTGAGCATTTCACATTCTTAGCAACAGACGGCACATCAGTTTTCCTCCCCATGTTTCTGTACGTAACCACTTGCCAGCTGACAGTAGGTGTTGGTACATTTTAGGAAAGGCAAGCAAGTACCTCTGCCATTCGCTACATATGCATGATAAAACAGTACAAAAAAAAAAACGCTGTTTTACACGACTAGTAACAATATCTCTCGTCTGCTGATGGCACTAAAGCCAGTGCTTGCAGCGCTGTTTTTCAAGCAGGTGAGTATAGCTCCAGTGTTGCCCTTCCACACTTGCAGCGGACAGCCCGTGCCCACTGAAACATGGGATTCGATGGAAGCCATTTCCAGGACGCTGGCATCTTCTTGGGAGGCTGTAGAGTGGGAAGCTGTAGCTGAGCTCTTTCGCTTCTTGCGAAATGCATTTGCTGGTTCTTCCGAAAATGCTGCTGCTGCCATCAGGTACTCTCTATAATTTCCTTGATTTGCACACTGCTTCTTTCTCGTACCACCTTTCGTGGCGCTACATGAACTGTACAGAGTGGGGGTAGAGTTGATTATTAACAATAAAGAGCTAACTTTGAGAAGAAAACAAGCAACACCTGCTCTCTTCTTCAAAATTATCACACTCTCCCTGAAAAAGAAGACAGCTTGCATTCTGTCAAGTTTATGCTTTCAAGTTAATGTAAATTGCCTGATTGTCTGACTTGTAACCAAATGCATCTGATTCTCAGTCGCAGTCTTATCCCATGCTAAAGTCTTGATACATATATATAAAGGAAATGTGCTGATGCAGAGATTTTGCGTCTGTATAGATGCTTCCATCCTATTTAGAAATCTGCGATTTTGTATTGATTGGCTCTGGGTTATCATGTAACTGAGGAGCAGGGTATTGCTGGTGGTTCATGTTTTAATGGGGTTTCTTTGTTCTAAACCCACACAGTGGAAGCATTCTTCATACCACAATGAATAAACTTCATTCTCACAGGTTGTTGGGGGTAAAGGGGGCCATCCTATGTAGTTTCAGCCCTTCAATGTGCTGACATGGCCTGGAAAGTGACCTCGATCTGTGTTAGATTCTCTCAAGAGAACTCGGAAAGTTGATGCTGAAACAATGGTGACAAAAAGCTAAGGTTTTCAGGCACACATCTATACAACATGTCCGACTGAAACAATAAAATGAAGCTCTTTATTTTGCTGCATTTAAGCTTGTAGGACCACAGCATGACTAATACCACGCTGTCTATTTCAGCAATGGAGCACTCATGCAAAATTTGGAGGCCCTGGTGAAAGGTCTTTGTGAACTTCACACGAAGGATGTGTCTCATGCTGGTTTGTAACCTTTAATGTGATTATTACTGTCCTTTGTCAACGGCTGGTTATAAATGTGACAGCTATAACATGTTTGCTGCTAGTTTGAAACGAGAATGCTAACAAAAGGAAAGCTTTTGATAAACAAAACTAAACAAAAACGGCTGGAAGGCAACCAAGCAAGCCTATCGTGGATTACTAGAGTAGCAGTGTTTTCTTCTTCACCTGCGTAAGGTTTGAAATTTCTATATCTATGGTAAGGTCTTTTCTAATAAAGAGTGTGACTAGTACAGGCCTACCTGCTACTGTCGCCTGGACTTTGTGAAATAGTGGCACGTAATAAGACTTGATTTATTTTAACATTGAACTGTTGCACTTTTAGTGCGCACCTATATACTGCTGATGTGCACCTAGATCACTAACGTGGATAGTTTCTAAATAAGGTAGTTGTTTCAGGTAACCATTATACAACCAAACTATCTGGATTGCTGTAGAATATGGGTTTTTGACCGATTCTTAAGACTAAAATTTCAGATATAACAATTTTTTTTTTGATAAAGTTGAAAATTCCAAATATTGCGTCCTGAATGAGTAAGTTTCTAATGGGATAAGCTCTGTACTCAAGAATTTTCTCTGAAAGACATGTAAGAGTATTTCTTAATGGCAAAATGCACAGCTTCATCAGTGACATTTGTTTGTAAAGCAGTGCTTTGTGCAAAAGTCTGCAGGAAACCACATTATGCAGTTGTGCAAGGCTAAGGTGTGTTCAGTGTATGTGCTATACAGTCTCTCTTTTAGTAGCATCGTTTCATTAAATTACTTGACATCTGTGAGCCTATCATAGTTTAGATCTGTCCATATCTGCTGCAGTTAGAAAGCATGCTAGCATAAAACTTTGATGAAAGGTCTTATTGCATTAGCTTTGCTTCTGATGGCTATTTACATCATTTCATTACATTATGTATATTTGGAACAAGAGTGTGCATGGAATAAAATATGCTATCTCTCACTCATTGCACATAAGAGGGCTATCAGGTTTTGTGTGGATAAAAGGATGATATGAATAAAAATTGTTGCATGAGCAAACTCGGAGATGGGAAGGAAAAATGTACTCCATCTTATTGGGAGTAGGTCTCAAGTGTTAGTATTTATCAAGTACTTGAGGCTGCTGCGGTGGCTCAGCAGTTATGGTGGTCGGCTGCTGACCCGAAAGATGCAGGTTCGATCCCAGCCGCAGCAATCGCATTTCAATGGACGTGACGTGCTATAGGCTCGTGTACTGTGCGATGTCAGTGCATGTTAAAGAACCCCAGCTGGTTGAAATTATCCGGATCTCTCCACTATGGGATCCCTCTTAGCCTGAGTAGCTTTAGGACCTAAACCAAATACTTGAGCACAAAACTACCAGAATAACTGTGAAGCCACACAGAGCAACCCACAGGAGAGCTTTGATGCCTTATGGAGGCATAACAAGATTCTTCAGAAAGAGCAAGAAAGCATGAGCAAGTGCTACATCCCAAGTACTTCTCAACTGAAGCCTTGGAGGATGTAGATAAGCATACACATGAGCATTATATTTAGAGAAATGAGTTGGAAATGCATTCTACTTTGAAAAGACTAATTCACAAGCCTTACTGAAGTATGCTCTGCCTCTCTTTTTGGTATAATACTATTTCCAAAACATACAGCATCATTATGATTTTGCTTTTACCCAGTATCTTTGCCTATGCCTTTTTGTGTCTTCAGCGGCAGGTGTAGAGGTCATTAATTCTGGTAGTTCGAGGTTTGTTAAGCGCCTGTCTGGACTTTTCACTGACTTTTGTTTAGCATCTGTTCTTTAATCAGGTTTCCATGTAGTAATCCATTGCTATTTTTTTTCTTTTTTACAGAGTGTGTGGTTGGTCTTCGGTGCAGCTTACAATGCCTTGGAAACCTCGTATGCAGTGATCCATCGGCTGGAAGCTTTGTGTTTAAGCTACTGGTGGCAGAGGAAGCTAAAATGTAAGGGTGCTCAACTTGTATTTTGTTGCCTGTGGTGGGTGCTATGGGCACAATAAAGTGCATGACGCAAAAAGTGCTCGTGTGCTGTGCGATGTCAGTGCACGTTAAAGATCGCCAGATGGTCGAAGTAATACCGGAGGTTTCTGGCACCTCTTCCTCCCTTCTTTCTTTTCTTCTTTCACTCCTCCCATCATTTCTTCCCTTATGGCGCTGTTCGGGTGTTCACCGAGATATGTGAGACAGTTGCTCCGTCATTTCCTTTCTTCAAAACCAGTTTTAAATTTTTTGCTTCCTCTTGATCTGATAATATGTTTGAATTCTCTGCAGATATGGGGGAATCCCCCACATCCTTTAGAACTACACAAGATGTGCAAAGTTTTTAGCATTCAGTTTACTATAAATGTGACAACCTACCAAGCTTTGTGGGTTAAAACAGTTCATTTGATAATCTAACACACTGTATGGTATGTGAGTTTTCTATCTTATTATGAACTTTTAGCAAGAGACCATGTGGACGGTATTGCTCCTTATCAAGAGATAGATATATGCACAGTGGTCACACATGTGTCTAGAGCACCTGGAAGGCGCGCTGCGTAGTGTATTTGCCTCATTTATAGGTGGCAACTGAACACGCCGTTTAGAGTGCCCTAGGCAAGATTGTCGAGGGCTGTACTAAGCTAGCTGGGCGTGGGAAAAGGGGCACTGAAGTTTTTGGTTATTTCTGTTCCGGCATTACCCTGCATTCTCACCACAGGTGCACGGAGCTTCTTAAGAGTCCCGATGCCAAAGTGCGACAGTACAGCAGCATGGTTTTGTACAACTGCCTTTTACCGGACCACATTGAGCATTTCCTGAAGTTGGCAGGCTCTGTGGGTGCAATCGAGAGCCTTGCAGACATGGTGATCAACATCGAATCTGAATGGAGGTGAGTCTGGCTGTTCAAAAACGCTGTCTTCAGGTGATTTTACGCGAGGCTGGTCGTCTACCTTGTCTGGCAGTTAAAGTAATGATGGAATTTATATTCTTTATGCTCTTTCTATGGTAGACCTAGTATTCTTAAAGCAGGTGGCACTGTTTCTGACATTGCACACGAGGGCTAGAATCACTGTCATTGTGATCATCACCACCACCAACAGCCCGAGTGCGTCTCCTGCAGGATAAAGACCTCTCCCAGTGACCTCTAATTAACCATGCCTTGTGCCAGCTGTGGTCAACCTATTCCCTTACTCTCTACCGTCCCCTGCTGCATTTGCCTTCTCTTGTAATTCGCTCTTTTACCCTGAGGGAACATTGGTTGTCCGCACTCCACATTAAAAGACTCTGGGGACAATATTTTCTAATTCTGATCCAAGTAAAAGTGATTCTGTAGCTATGTTAGCTACAGAGCTGTAGCTATGTAGTTATGGCTATGTTGATGTTTGTTCTGCAGCAAAAGACTTCTTGTTTAGAAAATTGAATCAAAAAATTTTCCCACTGGTCAGTTCAAGCTACTGCAAAATACCGAGCATCCGCCGATGCACAAATAAGCACCCCCCCAGTGCACGTTAAAGAACCCCAGGTGGTCGAAAATTTCCGAAGCCCTCCACTACGGCGTCTCTCATAGCCTTAGTCGCTTTGGGACGTTAAACCCCATAAAACTAAACTAAACTAAACTATTTTTCTTAAGACTGAATTTTCCTAAAAAACTGAGCAAGTACCCATGCGATTAGCCCCATGGCCGGGAGAAGCTCAAAAACAAAACAAAGACAAATTTAAGTGCCTGGTGTTCGGTATCTCCGGGACGCTTATCGCAGATGGAGGGGTGAACGTGTCAGCGGGCTCATTCAGATGATATACCAGTTTTTCATGTCTTCTAATAAACAGTTAGAATCCTTCCTCTGGCATTTTCTGTGTTTATGCCCCCACCACCGCGGTCGCCAGCTTGAATTTAATGATAGGTTGTCGGACCAAGCAAGGACCCACTCCATCATGTGTCCATTTTGAATTTCACACTTGGACCTAGCAAGCGCTGACCTCCAGTATTTCATGATTATCTTCAAATTTTAGGTGGGCACTTGATCAGTATTTTACAGTAGTGACAGGCCGAAAGAGCTCCATCATCATCATTTGCAAGTGAATGGCTGCGTAGCCTAGCCACTGGAATTCGCATGTGAAAATTGCCTTGACGCACTCCAGGTTTCTTGTTAAATCAGCTGTGATGGCAATACCTGCATTTCATGTTTTAGCTTTTGTAGCTTATAAAAGCTACGTCTTCAGTTATAGTAGTGTCTTTGTTTTTAAAATACTACTACCTATAATCTATCAGTGCAGGCTAACTTCAATTTGTCCTCAGTGTTCCTTTAAGGCGAGAGCAGCTGTTTTTTAACTTCCTTTATCATTTATTACAAAATGAGGACATCGGTTATTATTAGATTCTCAATCTCTCGGTATTAAAGACTTGCATATATAACTATCAAAATAATTTCTGCGGGATAGTTCCGACCTCAGCACCATCTTAGTGCCACAAACAGAAGAAGGAAATCGTCGTACTTCTGTCAGAGCATCTGCTTCGAGTGCTTCGCCATGAATCAAGCGGCCATGCATCATGCTTATGTGTTGGAAGAACCTGGTACTGCTGAATGATTTAAAATCTCCTTTACCTTGACTGGAAACCTTGAGGAATTTGTTCCAGCTTCATTAACTTTTGTACTTAAATACATGTGGAGCTTGTACATGCCTCACATTTGTGCAAGACTTCTGCATTTTGTGATTTCAAGATAAGTATGTGCTATCAGGAGAAGAAGTGTCCAGGGAGAACAAAAAGAGTAATTGAGTCTTTCTGAGTCTAGCCTGGTGATGTTATGGTACAACTGTGCAGCTGGTCATCTGACTGCAAGAAGGCAGGTCTATCTCTCAACGACCATAGGTGGACTAATGGTAGAAAAGTTGCTGTTCTTTTGTGCATCCATCCGCTCTTGATATGTCTCGTGCTCTATTCCAGCCTTTTCATATTAGAACGACTGCTCCAGCAAGACGACATCGTTCCAGTATTCCTGAAGTTGTCTGCTCACTGCAGGTACGTTGATTGCAGTAACCAGGAATGTATGAAGAAAAATTTAAGAATTTATGTAGTCAGAGACAGTCTTCAGTGTCAGCTGCAAAGGTGCCATGTCGTCCAAAAGAGTCATGAGGGTTGTGTGTGTGTAAGGAGTTTATTGGGTCAGGGAACTCCTGGACAGTTAATGGGTAATGTGGAAATCAAGGATTCATGTGAACAATTAATGTAACCAATCAGGCTCTGTGTTATTGATGAGGATGTCACTGGTGGTGGTCACATGATGACGACGTCATTTTGTGTCAGCGACACGATTCTTGCACAACAATCCTTTCACAGCTAAGACTGCGTGAAGAGTGCCATGAATTGGGCAGAGTTGGTGACGCGCATCTAAAAAGACCACTTTACACTTGCGTGCCCTACACTGTGGGCTTATGCTGTGTCCATTGCTCATAAACAGATTTAAGGAATGAGAGGGGTTGAGGGCAAAAGGGTGACTGCTTCACATTGTATTACACTGAGCCTCCGTTTTTTTAGCTGATGGATGTGAAGAAGGGCCTGTTAGTTTACATGGGACCACCCTTACACACATATGTGCACACACGTATTGCCCATGAACTTATCTCTTTGTTGCCTAGATTTTCAAGATGAATCTAAACCAAATTCGGCAAACCATCTATTCTCATCTAATAGTGACCCTAATGCTCCACATCTGAAATTTATTGCAGGTGCATACTTCTAGATATCGCTGCTGACCAGCTCACAAAGGTGCAAGCGGAGGCTGTGTCACTTCCGATCTCCTTACCTCTGCTAGAGCACGTGCAAAGGGAGCTACTGGCAAGAGTGAAAGCCATTACAATGTGCTCAGAGGCAACGGCTACCGGGGACCCGGTAAAACTCTCATGCTGTTTAGCAGCATCCATTAGAAATCTTTTCAGCAGACTGTTTAAATTGACTTTCAGGTCGCGAATGAGCTTGCACACAGTTGTTTATTTGTGCACAGTTGCTATTTATATATTCGCTAACATAAACATTGTGAAATTGTACAAGGGAAAAAAGTAATTTCTCCTGAAACATTCAGTAAGTTTTTCTTGGATGTTTCTGTACATTTTCCTGCTGTCCGTATCTTGCAGGAGCTTTCCGAGATTTGTAAGCTCTTGAAGGTGTTATGCCTGGCCTCTGCCAACGAGAAGCTCCAAAGCTTCTTTTCTCATGGCGCTGAGCTTTTGGCGACTGCACTGGGTATGTCTCTATTAATATCACATATGTTACTGAGGTATTTTTCATATTAATGCTCTATTAATATACACTATTCTTTTGGATTTTTACTCTATTCATTTTTACTCCAATCAAAATAAACTTCTAATTTGGTGACACAGAAACATGACAGACAGGATGTCGCAATTTTGTTGCTCCTTATTAATTCAACGCTGCATTTATTCTGACCATTCTTCTTCTTATGTTTTGGAGACATTTAGTCTCAAATAAAGGCAAACATTTATATTTGTGGAAGCTAGGCAGCAGTTCTAATTGCACTGAGAATGTCTTTCTCTGTTGCTCAATTCTGTACAAGAGACCAGCAATCACATTTTTTTATTTGTGACCTTGATTTTTTTACTTCTTGAAATTTTTAACAACTAGCTCCAGACTTAAAGGTGCAGTGAAGAGGAATCTGAACTCGTCTTTTTGCCGCAGGAACTCAATCTACACGTGCCGAGCATTCTTAGAAACTTCGATTTATTGCCCTGTGTGGCTGATTGCCCTAATTAAATCGGATTAACGTGCGGCTCTTGCCTTTTTTTTAATTCTCCCCCGTACGGTGGGTGGAGTCGACCAACGTGTGGAGCGCTTTTCACCCAGTCCCGTGGCGGCTTGCTGCTCTGCTATCGGCGTAGTAATACATAGTAATCCGTAGAAGCAAATAGTCTGCGCGTATTTTTATTTCTGTGGGCTTATTTTGCGGCTATATTATCTGGGAATGAAACTATTTATTCATGGAAACCTAAAAAACAAAATAAAGCGAAAGAAAAGCCTCTACGGAGCTGGCTGAAAGGCACTCCACATGTTGGTCGACTCCGCCCACCGTACGGGGAGAATTCAAAAAATAAAGGCGGGAGCCGGATGTTAATTCGATTTAATTAGGGAAATCGGCCACACAGGGCAATAAGTCAAAGTTTCTAAGAATGCTTGGAATGTGTAGATCGAGTTCCCACGGCAAAAAGACGAGTTCAGATTCCTCTTCAGTGCACCTTTAAGATATTAGGCTCTGAGCCACTGGGGTTGGTTTGGTAGGTCACGACTGTAACTGGGGACGTCTCTCTCTGTATTTTGCTGCTCACCAATACCCTCAAGTATGTTAAATCAAACACATCATGTGAACTGCAGACCACCCACTAATTGTTAAAGGTGGCCCCTACTGTTTATTAATTGTGCAATGAGTGTCATGTGCAACATTGTTACTTTAATTATCTTTTTTTCAGAGGTCTTGAAAATGGTCCATCTTTTAGGCAAATCAGGAAAAAACGCATTCACTCCTGCACAGCACCTGGATGATTTCAGTGAAGTTGACAAAGGCACCTCTGAGCTCACTGTTCACCCAAGCTTTGGATTCAAGCGAGACCTTGTTCAACTAATTGGTAACATGTGTCACCAGAACAGGAAGCACCAAGACTTGGTAATTATTTGCACCAACTGTTCTCAAATTGGGTTTATTCGGTTTCCCAACCGTCTGAGTCAGTGTCTGCCTCAACCCGCGCTTTTCCTTTACCCACTTTGTTTTAGGACTAATCATACTGCAACTGCTTGTAACAAACTGTTTCACTGTACAGCTAGTCATCATTGATTTTCTATGAGGGGCATTTCATCAGCATCTTTTTTTTGCATGCATGTCAAGCCTGAAGTGACAAAAGCCAAATCTTGTGGGGTTTTTCAGCAGCTTTTGAAAACTGCTAGATGGGAATTCCTGATTTCTGCTTTCATAGAGACAAAGCCTTTCTCGTTACATGTAGTAGCTTTTACTTTTCTTTTCCTTTGTCTCATACCATGGTTACTTTTTTTCTGGTGAATTTGAATATGATTTTAATTATAACTTGTGCGAATGCCACTGCTCATCCTCCTTCCTTTCTAGGTGTATTAATAACTGCTTTTTGTTTTATCAGCTACAAGTACCTTAATTGAAGAGCTGCTGACCAACACTGTGCTTTGACACGTCCAATTTAGTTTGAACGTCGCTGCCCTTTACATTGGGCCACTCACAAGACACAGTGTTGCATCTTTTACTGCATTTTATATAGAAAATATTTTCGATACAGTCATAAATGCTGTGTGCTTTCCTCTTGGGACGGGATGCAGGTCACTGATGGCATACAGTTTCTTGGTATGACTGATGCAACTAGTCAGTATGCTTATGAAATGCAAAAGTAGTGGGCATTTAATAAACACTCCAAGATCGTGCAAGTTTTAGGTGACCAGTATCACTTTGGTGTGTACAGTAAATATTATATGAACAATGCAGTTCTGAGAACTTCTCTATGAGAGCTTTCGGAAGAAATGCATTTTGCATAAAGCTCATTCTATGATAGCAGATGAGCTTTGGGTCGGGGGTACTGAAACACTTTTATCCAAAGGTGCCAGATGCAGAGCGATGTGGGCAAAACTCAGTGCTATATGCAGAACACAACCTAAACTTGGCTAATCGCATGTGAGCGTTTTTTTTGTGCTTGTAGATTCATTTCTGTTTCTTGTATGGATTTGTTATGATAGCATTCTGCATGTTATGACAGATTGGAAGTGAATGCTTCTAATTTTTCCTTCTGTGTTTGACTTTTTCGTAAGTGGTGTTATTTCAGTTAACATCTTGTAATGATATCACCTCTCTTTAGGTTAGGAACTTGGAAGGAATGCCTGTTATTTTGGATGTCTGCAATTTGGATGCCAAGAACCCTTGTATCCTTCTGTATGAAATGTTCTTATCATAAGGTGTTGGAGGAGACATTGTTTGGGCTTTTTCCGTGGATGCATGACGCTTCATGTAATTGCAATTGCAAACTTTTGTAATTGCAAACTTTTTGGCAGCTTGACAGTCATTCCAGTCATAACCACATTAATCTACTTTGCAATGCTTTTTCTGTTGATAACTGTTTCTGCGTGTGCACCAAAGCGCAAGAAAAATAGACTTTTGTTCTCCTATGTTGCAACCCATTGGCTGTATATACTTGGCAGTGGGGTAATTTAGAAAACAAAAATTAGAGAGCAGATTAAAAAGGTAAGTAATCAGTAATTATCAATGTGATTTATATGCTGAGATGCATTCCTTGAATCAGCTATTGCATGATGGTGTTGTACTGGGCCAATTGGAACTTTTTCTTGAGAGGTAGAGAGAGAACATTATTGTGGTACAGCGTTAAGCATCAAGGATATCCTGTGCCAAAGGCATCAAAGCCAACTGACCCATCGGCTGGCCTGAGGCTAGCCTGGCCCACCGCATTGGGCTTGAGGGGCATGGATGGCAATGTGATAGGTGAAAAGAGAATGTTATTGATCAGCATGTGGTTTGGGGCATGCAGGGGAGGGATGGTGTTCATGTTCATGATGTTGCAACATGAACCCACATGAAAGGATATGAAGAGAGAGAGAAATGGACGGAAAGTCAGGGAGGCTAACCAGGCGATGCCCAGTAGGCTACCCTACACTTGGGGAGGGGAGCGAAGGGGAAAAAATGAAAAAGAGCGGCAATGAAATGAGTTTTTCAAGTGTCCATCAACCACTATGTCACGGGGATAGAGGGCGCACACTAAAAACTTAAAGATTATAGACGGGAATACAACCCCGAGTCCTTTAAGAATCTCAGGAGCGCTTTTACCGCTTTCTTTTGTGAGGAAGGTTGTGTCCAAGGCCCCAGAACATTAGACTCTCTTAGAGGACGCAAGTCCAAGCGGTACAGAGTAGCAGTTAGAAAACCGCGCTCTTGCTCAAAATGAGGGCAATCACAGAGGTGGTGGCCAATCGTTTCATCGCAACCGCACTGCTCACACGCTGGAGAGTCTGCCATTGCGATGAATTGGAATACGCCACTCCCAGCCACAGGTGGCACAACAGTGTAGTACGACTGCAGGGGGAGGCCGAATGGTATATGAAGCAAAGGATATGAAAAAAGTAAGGAAAAACTAGGGCTGTCCTGCCAAGTGACGTTTTTTTACTGATTCAAGAAAACGTGAATGTATATAGGATCTGCCAGGCCGCATTGCAAAAAGCTGTACATTGAAATATAGATATGGCCTGGCTTTGCTTGTTTTGTTATTTATATTTTAAGGTATTGCTTTTTTGAATGTTCCATCAAATATATAAAAGGAATAAATTTTCATGTTTTGGCAGTAAGAAAGGCGACATCAAGGACTTGAAAAATTACAGACCGATCATATTACTGTGCGTTGCCTACAAGGTGCCTTCAGGAGAACCTTACACTTGAATGAACCAAAGTACCTAGTAGGCTTTGATAAAGGCTACTCAACAATTAACTGTATCCACACCCTTAACCAGGTAATAGAAAAATGAGCAGATTAGTATAACCAACCTCTATATAAATAGCCTTCATAGATTATGGGAAAGCATTTGACTCCATCGAAACATCAGCAGTCATGCAGGCATTACAGAATTAGTGGTTAGAAGACCCATATGTAAAAGTACTGGACGATACCTATAGCGGTTGCATAGCCACCATGGCCCTCCATAAAGAAAATAATAAAATCCAAATAAGGAAGGGTGTCAGGCAGAGAGACAGGATCTCTCCATTACTATTCACTGCATGTTTACAGGAAGTATTCAGAGATTTGGATTGGGAATGGTTGGGGATAAGAGTTAATGGAGAATGCCTTAGTAATCTGCGATTTGTTGATGACATTACCTTGCCAAGTAACTCAAGGGACGAATAGCTAAGCATGATTAGTAACACAAACGGGAAAAACGGAATTTAAGGTCTAAAAATTAATATGCAGAAAACTAAAGTGCTGTTCAACAGTCCTGCAGGGGAACAGCAGTTTACAATAGGTAGCCAAGCACTGGAACTGGTAAGGGAATACATCTGCTTAGGGCAGGTAGTGACCGAAGATCCAGACCAGAAAAGTGAAATCACCAGAAGAATAAGAATGGGATGCAACGCATTTGGCAGCTACTCTCAAATCATGTATGGCAGTTTGCCAGTATCCCTCAAGAGAAAAGTACATAAGAGCTGCATATTACCAGTACTCACCTATGGGGCAGAAAGGTAGAGGCTAACAAAAAGGGTTCAGCTTGAATTGAGGACACTGCAGCGAGCTATGAAAAGAAAAGTGATGAGTTTAATGTTAAGAGGCAGGAAGAAGTAGGTCAGGGAACAAGCTTGAGTTAATGACATCCTAGCCGCAATCAAGAAGAAGAAATGGGCATGGGCAGGGCATTTAGTGCGAAAGCAATATAACCAATGTTCTTTAAGGGCAATGGACTGGATTCCAAGAGAAAGCTAGCATACAAGGGGGCGGCAGAAAGTTAAGTGGTGGATGAGATTAGGCTGTTTGCCGATAAGATGGCCACAGCTAGCACAAGACTGGTTTAATTGGAGCGATATGGGAAGGGCTTTTCTCCTGCAGTGGTTTAGTCAGGATGATGATGATGGCATCAACAACGAGCCTGCACATGGTAAGACGGTGCTTAGTATGTTTGCATTTGGAGTATTTGCATTGTGGAATTAATGATGCATCTTTCATTTCGAATTCACTCTTAATGTTAGGTAATAAGTGATTTCATTTGTAATGGCCGCCGCAGTGGCTCAGTGGTTATGGTGCTCGGCTGCTGGCCTGAAAGACGCGGGTTCGATCCTGGCTGCTGCGGTCGAATTTTCATGAAGATGAAATTCTAGAGGCTCGTGTACTGTGCGATGTGAGTGCATGTTGAAGAACCCCAGATGGTCAAAATTTCCGGAGCCCTTCACTATAGTGTCCCTCATAGCCTGAGTCACTTTGGGACGTTGAACCCCCATAAACCATAAACTATTTCATTTGTAATCAGTAATACATTGGTCACTTGTTAAATGCAAGGTCTAGTGTCAGTGTAGCAGGCTGCTGACACTAGACCTTGCACTCACTGTACATAGCCAGTTATTATTTTTGTGTTAATGCAAAGTAGCTAAAGCTGTATTCTGAATGGCAGATTTGATGATATCTTAATAAGCTAGTAAAAAGTGCACTTTTGAACTTTATCAGACTAGAGATTGGTTATGGACATGCGGTGATATGAAGAGTAAAATAGATTGTAGAAGCAGTGGAAAGTGTGTTGGACAGTGATAATAAGATTTCGAGCTGCTTGTCAGCAGATAGATTTGACACAAAATTCATGGCTTCTCATAAGGTCATTTCCAGCATTTGTTAGTTGCATAGCAGCCTCACTTTCAGCTCTTGGACGACTATGACAGAAACTGACAGATAGTTAAAGGTCAGGATTTTGTGGTTTAGATGGAGCAATCTTTATATTATGCAATGTTTGCAGTCAACCTTCGTTATAGCAAACTGATTAAAATTTGAATAAGCTGAAACTCCTAACGTAAAATTTTGCGAGAAACGAACGCATGAGCAACGCAGTTTAGTCAGTGGGGGAACTCAGAAGACCCTTACTTGACAGCAGGGAGAAACTTTTTCCAAAGTTGAGGGCCGGTTCTGCCGCAAAGAACAGATTGCCAGATGTCAGTTAAGGGGGCTTACCCGCACAGCACCACCAACACGCAGCAGCTGCAGGCCCAACGCCAGGTACGGTGGCTTCTCCGTAATACAGCAATGTCGCGTGGGAAAAGACATCAGAAATGAAAGCTACCGTTGTTTTTGCCACCTCCGTGTCAGCCGACTTGAGTTGGACAGCTGCACTGCCGGACAGCTACTGGAAATCTGCAACTGTACTCGCCGCGGTTGCCGGAACACTGTTGATGGGAACAAGAGGTGCGAATGCTTACCCACTGCTTGGCCTTTCTGTTAACCCTCCACGAATTGTGTTTTCCGTGGCGTTGGCGCGTGCGAGAAAGGGGTATCTAGGCTCCTTAATGCGAAATACCATGGCGCGAACGCTTGCCGCGCCACCAGCAGCCACTTGTGTAATGTAAAGCCCACTTTAGTGTAGTGCGGTGAAGCCTGCCGCTTAGCGTTGAAAGTTCGATGTATCGTTTTTTAATAATAATAATTGGTTTTTTGGGAAAGGAAATGGCGCAGTATCTGTCTCACATATCTCGGTGGACACCTGAACCGTGCCATAAGGGAAGGGATAAAGAAGGGACTGACAGAAGAAAGGAAGGAAGAGGTGCCATAGTGGAGGGCTCCAGAATAATTGCGACCACCTGGGGATCTTTGACGTGCACTGATATCCTGCACTGACATCGCAGAGCACACGGGCCCCTTCTGCACTTCGCTCCATCGAAAAGCTGCCGCCGCGGTCGGGTTCGAACCCGGGTACTCCGGCTCAGTAGCCGAGCGCTCTAACGACTGAGCCACAGTGGCGGTATATCGGTTTTACGTCCAACCGCGTTCGATACATGAAGTAAAAATTGCATGTATTTATGAAAAATATTTTGTAAGAGTTTTATGTAGCCAATAATCCTTTTTATCTGTGTTCAGTATGTTTAGGTTTGACTTGGATACTTCTATCCCTGTGCCCCTACTAATAGTGCCAAAATGATGGATGCTGTAGGTATGTGAATGAGTAATATATAAATGAAGAATTATTAGTAAATATATTGTACCTTAGATGTGGTAGTTTTGATCAAAGGCTGTGTGCCCACCAGGAAAAAGGATAAGAATGCCAGCTGCGCCCGTGTGCTGTTCCTTTTACCAGTGACATCAAATATGTTAGAACGGGACATGTATTCTTGGCACTTACATTATTCAAACCAACACAGTATCTTTATTGGTAATGACATTTCCAGAAAACAGTCTCAGCTTTTTTTTGTTTTTGCCTTACTATATATCTTCCAAAAGTATCCTACATTGAAAGGAGGGAGGGTTCAGGCAAATAATTTGCAGTAATAGATGTTCTAGGTTTCCCATGACAAGTTTTGAAAATTTATTTCTGTGCTGTGCACCACTGAGCACTAAGCAGAAAGCTGGGCTTGTTTGTTCTCAGTTAAATGGGGAGACGTGCTAATTAGCGCTAAGTAAGAACAAGTATGTAAAGACGAGAGATAGGCACAAAAACACTAGCTGCTATTGTTGCCCGTATTTGTGTGTCCCTATTTCATTCTTGTGGCCTTGTTTTTTCTGAGCGTTAGCTTGCTTGTCTTCCCATGCTGCCACCATGCACTTGTAATTGCACGTATGGCTTCGTTAGCCTTGATGACAAGCCATTGTTTTCATCCTTAATGTTCCTGTTTACAGTCATCATACAGCATGCCATCTTGGCAATTAGGAACCTCTTGGAAGGAAACCTGGAGAATCAGGCTATTGTTGCAAGCTTGGTCCAGCAAGGGGTTGTCACTGATGCACCCCTGATCAAAGAAATGGGAATAAAGTTTGAATAGGTGAAGGCTTATGCTCACCATTTTTGCCTAACTCTTTGTTTTTATTAACTGATGTGCTTGTCCTAATTTCTTACTGAATCTGTCTTTCTTGAGACTTACTTTGCTGATTCCTTGCTTTGCACTTTGTTCTATGCCCAAGCTACAAAGGATATTGTGAAATTACTCTTGGCACAGAGCTCAGCCCACCATATAGTGTTGTCAGCTGTTTCTTTTTGTCAGCTGTTAATTTTTTTGTGCTTTGCATTCAAAGAAAATGGACTGTCATGCAGAAAAATGTGACAAACACACTGTGAATATTTCATCACTGATGCCTTAAGCGCACAGAAAAAATTATATGTTACTAATGCTGCATGTTTTGTTTCGTAGCACCATGCTTGCACAGACGCTGTTCAACTATCCTCTGGGTGTGTTTTATCATGCACAACTTTTTTTATGTGTGTCTTTTTTTCCCTATTTTTCCCCTTTCCTTTCAAGTCATCCTTGCCTCCATTGCTTCTATCACATTCAGAAAAACTTTACTTCGAATTTTTCATTGTAGGCTTTTCCTTAGTGCCCGTACGCTTCATCTGATAAAACCGTGTTCTGCCGCCGATAACGACTTACTTCATGTTTCTCCACTTTTATTACATTATCCTCCTACGAAGATGGCTTCGTTGCTCGAAGGCCACGAGAGAAAGCTGACCGTGCGTCCGCCCGCTTAGGTTGCTTGGCTCTCTGCATTGCTGCAGTGTGCCGCAGGGGTGATGTCCTGAAGTGGGAAGGACGTTGATGGCTCGAACGTGGTTTGGTTGGTCATTTATCTAGGAAAGAAAAGTGAACCGAAACTAATTGCACGAACGCGACTTGAAAACACGCGCCAAGAGAATAAAGATTCCCGTGCTGCCATTACTGGCAGGTTGTTAAGACTGGCCGTTGTAATGCAGGTACCTGTATCCAGTGCCTCGTGGCACACTTTACAGGAGCAAGATATTTAAATGTATAGCTTACCGGGAACGCGGTCTGCTGATAGTGTGTGTGCGTG